>NW_021703777.1:87749702-88295966 GCF_005190385.1 Monodon monoceros
TCTGGGAGTGTTACTTCTCCATAAGTCTAGCCACATACTCAGAGAAGGCTGTAGAGGTCAGAGGAAGCCCTTAGAAAAACCTTGCACACACTCACATTTGAACATTAAGTATTGAAAAGATATGATGGTTAGTCTTAGTTGTCAACTTCTCTAGGTTATATTATCCAATTAGTTCATCATACATTAATCTAAGTGCCGCTGTGAAGGTAATTTGTAAATGTGGTTAACATCTAAAATCAGTTGACTTTAAGTAAAGGAGATTACGCTTGAAAATGTGGATGGGGCTCATCCCACCAGCTGAAGGACTTAAGAGCCAAAACTGAGCTTCCCTGGAGAAGAAGAAATTTTGCCTCAAGGCTGAAGTACCAAATCCTGAGTTTCCAGCCTGTCCTATAGGATTTGGCAGCCTCATAATTGCATGAACCAATTTCTTCAAATCAATCTCTTTCTCTCAAATGTATGTATGAGTAATATAGACATACATTACATATATATTGAGTATATGTATTATATATTATAATATATATTATCTCTCTCTCTCTCTCTCTCTCTCTCTATATATATATATATATATATATATATTCTGATTCTCTGGAGAACCATAACTAATGTAAATGGTAAGGACCTGGAGGATATAAGTCAGGCACTGAAAGCACCTGCTACAAATGATATTTATACCCATTTTTTGTTTTTTTTTAATTAAAACACAAAAAACACCAGCATAAATTCCATCCCACCTCCATCATGAACACTAAAGATTCAGAGAACTTCCTAGTGTGTACTGTTTGAACAAATGGAGACTTGAGTGGAAATCAGATGAATACATCATGTCTTAAACACAGCACTCAGCTAAATCCTAATAGCCAGCACGATATTCATGACTGCTATGAACATTCAATTATATTATATATATTGACATAGTTTTAATTTATTCCCCAAATTACAATTGTTTAAGCACAGGGTTCAGAAAGAACACTGCTATTTAAATATTCAATACAAATTAATAAGCATCAAAATAAAAATAGGAAATTCATCATTAGATGATCTACTCAGATCATTTATCTGATCAAAATCCTTCTATGAAATAGCAATATATTCTCAATACATATTCTAAAATTAAACATACAATATGCAAATGTGCTCTTATTTTTTAAATCCAACAATATAAAAGTATATCGATTAAAAAGCAAACATAGTATTTGATGGATTCTTCTTGCCCCTCTCATTCTTCCTCTGCAATTCAGATATAGATAACTACTGACCATTCGGAGTTATACTTCCAAACTTTTTATACACACACACACATATGATACAGGCCATCAGTGACCTAGCCTTTGAAAAATACCAAAAGCCTGGAGGACCTGAGGGATTTCCAGCTCATCTCTTTTTTGTAGATATCTGTCAGTCTCTGATTTATTATATTTCTTATTCTGAATGCTTTAATACAGTAGAGACTGTGTAAAATCCTACATTAAACAAATTTAATAAATTCTACTTACTAACTCCAAAAATTGTACAGTATTGTACTTATGAAAACAATGATATATATAACAATTATATATTGTTATTTAATGGCTCCTGATTTCATGTAGAAAACTCAAATTTGGCTCTTCCTGCCCAAGACTCTAATGAAAGAAAGTGATGACAAGCATGCTTGAGCCAAAGTCATGAATAAGATTAACATCATGACCAACAAGATCCTCAGTCGAAAAACACATTGAAAACTTTTGACTGACAGTGAGTTGAACTGAGAGCTGTGGGTAAGGAAGCTATAGGAGTCTAACTGGAACAGTAGAGTTGTCTGTCCAGAAGAAGGGGCCAGCTACCTGCTATGGACAGAGTGCTTGTGTTCCCTCCAAAATCATATGTTAAAACCTTAATCCTCAATATGATGGTATCTGGAGACAGAGCCTTTGAGACATAATTAGGTCATGCGGATGGAGCCCTCCTAAGTGGATTAGCGACTTTATAAGAGACACAAGAACTGCTTCCTCTCTCTCTCTCCACTATGTGAGGATACAGCAAGAAGGTGTCCCTCTGGCAACCAGAAGTTGAATTGGCCAGTACCTTGACCTTGGACTCCCCAACCTTCAGAATTGTGAATATGAAATTTCTGTTGTTTAAGCCACCCAGTCTATGGTATTTTGTTAGAGCAGCCTGAACTGACTAAAACAATCCCAAATAACAAAATCTGAAGGAATATTGGTCTAAGGTGACTGATTAAGACCTTGAGATAGGGGCAATTGTTCTAGCTAATGGGCATAGGCACCAGAGGTCAGCAACTTTCTTGACTTACAAAGACAACAGACAGTTTATAAGGGGAAAACTTGTGTCTAAATTCCTCCTAATAATAAAAAGTTTAGGTTTCATCATTCTCAAATGATTCAATTTGTCAAATAATTCTGAGCTCATAAATATTCTACTTCCCAGCGTATCAGTGACTTGTTGTGTCTTATTCATGGTCATGTGCTCAGGAAAACACAACTTCCATATAATCTAATAGGTTAGAGAGTTCATTTTGCAAAGAGATCAATATATGCTGAATTTTCTCCTGCTGAGAAAGCTTCAAAAGATATAACAGTCTTCCAATATAAAATCCAAATACAGATGAGTTGCATTAGAATAAAGGTCTAATAACAAAACTGAATTTAATTCACTTTTGAAATGGAGTTTATTCTCTAATATAAAGTAACAAGACACCCTTTATAAACGTCTGTTTTAATCTTCCATTTACCCAAGATCAATGTCAACTAGCAATTTCCTGTAAGTTTTTTTTTATTTCTAAAGGAAAGCGACATAGTACCTTTACACATCTATAGTACTTAATAGAGTGCTTGATTATACTTTACAATTCCATTGTAACATTCTTAGGAGCCAGCATTTATGATTTTCAGAATAACAGGTAAAATTAGGTAACAAGAACCCCTAAGCTGATAGTGTGGAATAGCAGACCAATCTTCCCATGCATAATATGCATACATATTTCATACATATATATGAACACATACATATATATATTTCTTATGTATGCACGTGTAAAGATGTATGTGTTTGCTACAGCTCCTTTCACGTTTTTAAGGAAATATCACATCTATATATACACAGATATATGACACATAATATGTAATATGCCCATAGATAAGAAATAACATATAAATATATATACATAATAGGAATATATAATTTATACATATGAAAATGTATATTTAGGAACAGGAAGGACCTGAATCCTTCAGTTTACTGAGAAGCAACTGAGGTCCAAAGACAATACATGACTTAATCAAGGTTACAGCAGTGAGAAAAAAACAAAAGCCTGAGTGTCGTGATTTCAGCCCAATGTTTTTCTCACTCAGTATTTTGATTTTATATTTTGAATTTCAGAGATGGAGAATGAACTGTAGACTCCTTTTTACCCCAGCATTCAGCTGACTTGTCTGCTGAGATTTGCCTTCTCTGAGATTTGGATTGTTATCATAAGGCTCTGTTTTAGAAGGACCAATTGCCATTTTAATGCAACTTACTGATCATGCAGACAGCCAGCCTTTCATAAATCATGTAAAGTACGTGAAAATATGATTTATGAGCTAAGTTATGGGAAATGGGGCCCTTTAATATCCTTAGTTCTTCAGAATGTTGTTACCTATCACACAGTCCCCTTACCTGATTCAACTGAAGGTGTGTCTGAATGTTTTCAGCCCAAACTACCCCTAACTCCACCCCAACTAACACTGACCTTTACCCATCCCCCCCATCCATACAGAATTTTAAGCTTCTTTAATTTCATCAGCTGGGTCTGAAATCTTCATTCAGACCCTTACTCTGCTGTGCCTCTTACAGAATATGCTCCTGAGGCATTGCCTCACATGGTAATTAAAGAACTGCAGCTAATATCATCTTACTATAGAATTAAAAGATCCAGTGTATTACAGTTTGTTGTAGAAAACAGCCCACAAAAGATCCTGAAAACCCAAGATGAAACTAATTTAAACCATATGCCTTGTTGAAAAGGAATATGGAAAAAATGTCTGTAATATGCAGTAAATGAGGCCCATAACTCATTGGGGCCTCCAATGAGTTATGGGTTAAATCCATATTTCACAACATGGTCATGCAGTTTTTTAGATCTCCCTGTCTATTAACCCTTTGCTTTGTGTGGGAGAGTTTCTAAGAACAACATAGTTCTGTGGGCATTAACATATTTACATATGCAAATAGAAATCCTATACCAATAGTTCTTTTTCACCCCCTCCCTTACGTCTCAACATATTCTCGCTTCACCAAACCAACAAATTAAAAACAATTTCCAATTTCTTCCACAAATATCTAGTGGCTAAATGTTATTAATGCATTCGTCTGAAAGGCACAAATTCAAACATTGCTCAGTTAGGGAAGAAGAATATACAGTGATGATTGCTTGCAATCAGTTTCAGCAATCTATATTTTCTTCACGGAGGTGAAAGTTTATCTCACCATAGAACAACAGTTATAATTTTGCTTCTACCATTAATCAATTCTGATATTTCAGAGCCTCAAATCATCATTTTCTGGAGCTACAGAGTAAGCAAGCTGTTGACTATTTTCTTTTTAACACACTCCTTTAAAGAAAAAAATATTTGCCTGCACCTTATGGGTTTATCTTCTGCCTGTGAGAGACCCTAATAAATCACATTTGCTTTCAGCTATCATAGATTATTAGGCTTTTATAACCATGAAATAAACCCAATAGACTATTGCAATTTTCAGAATATTGAAAATCACTAGGTAGTTGCCTCTTTGTATGAGTACATGATTCCCTCATTTTTTAGGAGGGTAGTGTTACATGTAGACACTCTCAGCGTATTGCTTGCACAACAATGATGCTTCCAACAAACTGTGATCCAGGAGGTAGGAGACAGAGTAAGCACAGGAAACAAGGGAGCTCCAGAATCACAGGGCTTTAGTCAGCCTCTGCCATCCTTCAGTTAAAAGCCTGAAGTTTGGGCTTCCCTGGTGGCGCAGTGGTTGAGAGTCCGCCTGCCGATGCAGGGGACACGGGTTCGTGCCCCGGTCCAGGAAGATCCCACATGCCACAGAGCGGCTGGGCCCTTGAGCCATGGCCTCTGAGCCTGCGCGTCTGGAGCCTGTGCTCCGCAACGGGAAAGGCCACAACAGTGAGAGGCCCGCGTACCAAAAAAAAGCCTGAAGTTTATTTCACAATGTGAACCTCTCAAATTGTTCTCTTTCACCCTGTCTCTTTTCATATACAATAATTGCTGATAATCTTTTGTAGAACAATACTTTGAAATCATTTTAGCTTTAAGAGAGTACATTAAGGCCGTCAAATGGAAGGAAGCCCCTAAAGGAGATTTATGCGAATTCTTTTCACAACACAATTACTGCAGTTAAACACACGTATACCTTTGTGTCCTTAATATTGTAACTTTCATGGGGCAATGATTTGAAGGAGTTCCTTACTAGAAATAAGTCTAAAACACAGGGTTTTGATGACAGTCTCAGCTAAACTAATTGTGTGAGCTGGGAACAAGGTAATGAGGACAGATGTCAAGGTCAATATAATTACTAATTTCTGAATCTGGGTTAATATTTCCAAGGGCCTTGAATATAAGTTACAACGTATAACTACGACTAATGGAAAATTCAACTTTGGTTTTCTGATGTGGATGTAATGTTTGCTTTTTTACAATTGTGTCCCAAAGTGAACTTTATTTGCCAAAGGAACAAAACCAAATCTACTTTCTTGTTGACTCTTCATCATATCGAAAGATGCAGATGTGAACAACAAAAGAAACACTTGGCATGATCGCTGGAAATATGTGCATTTCAAAACGCAGCTCATAAAAATCATATTTATCCCTTTGAGAGGAGACAGGCGTAAAAGGGGACAAATTCAAGGAGGAATTGTGGTGTTGGGTTATTTACATTGCTAATAGTACTGAAATTATTAGCTAGCTATTTTCTTGGATCTTTTTTTCCCTATCAGCCACAGACTGTACATCTTGTGTCATAATTGCTATGAAAGGACCTTATTCCAAATGACATTCATTTCCAGATTTTTATGCCTAAGTTGCTGGATGATCACCATGTTTCAAAGTGATATAAGAGTATTCCAGAAACAGTGTTTTAGAACTCTATTCACTTATCTTGGCTAGAAAAATTCAACAAAGGTAGAGAGGTGCTGATTAAATGGCATGCTTCAATGGAAAATTATTTCAAAGCCAAAATTAATAGAAACTGCTTAACTAAACAGATTTAGGGTCCTGGGGAAAAACTGGCATATAATAACACACAAAGCATAGCAACAAAATCAATCTCTCTATTTCTCTCTCTTTCTCATACACACACATGCACACACACAGAGAATTGCTCAATAATAATGCACGTTTGTCTTTATATTTCATATGATAAAAGTTTCTCTTTAATTAGACTTCTTTTTTTAAAACGTGCTAGTTGAACAGAATTCTATTCAACACAATATTTCAGTGTTCCATAGAGAGTGTGAATGGCAAGCTCTCTGAGTTGTAATTGTCCAACAGGTTTCTGGGACTATTTGGCTAATTCAGAAAGGCATCTCCTGCCTTAGGCTTGGCTGACTCTCCCCTCTCTGCAGAGTTCCACTGCCAGTCTGCCTCTGTCTGTCCTGACTTGCTCCACTTTAACACTGAGCCTTGCCTCATGGCAGTTGCTGAGCTCCACTGAGAAATCCTTCCCTTGTGGAACCAAACATTTAACATCCTAATTAAAAAACACTTCTCAAATTCAACCAAAAGAGAGAAAAGGAAATCTTTCCATCCCTCTTCCCCTTCTACTGACAGCTTGTCTCTCTCTATTTTTCATCCAAATAAGCAGAGCTCTGTAAATCTTGTCCAGAAGACACGGACTGAAAGAATTAATCAAAGTGTTGTTTATGAGCTGCTCAGAGCAGATTAAGTGTTGTGTTGACAACACAATTTGCAAATTATCTATCAACATCAACAGACATACAGCAATGAGCCAAGCCAATTGGATACCTTTGGACACAAGAAGACCATGTATCTCCTAGCCTTGCTTCCAAAATTAAGTCCTTTTGAAACAGTTTTATCCAACATTATTTGCAGTCTCATTGCTGCAGTCGAGTTCCTTTTACAATTTATGTTGGACAATGTCAGTTTTATTTCTGCCACATACAAGTCAAATTTGCATAATCTGACTACAACTTTTCTTCCCAGTCTTACTTGACTATCCCACTTCAAACATCCTGTATACCAATTCACCATCAGATGTCTACCAGATAGCCACCTCTGGAAAATACCTGAAGCAGCCAGCCTCCAAAATGATCCCAACCTTCTGATATTCACAACTTCAAAACACTGTGTGTAGTTCCTTACATGTAATAAGATCAACCGTGTGACCAACAGAATAGGATAGAAGTGGTGGTAGGTCTCTTCTAAAGTTTGTTGTTGTATCTTTAATGTGTTCCTGTATACTTCTGAGGAGTTTTTCATTGTATTGTTATACCACAATTGGTTTATACATTTACCTATTGATGAATATTAGAGCAGTTTCCAATTTTGGCAACCATGAATAAAACTACTGTGAACATATGTATACAATTCTTTTTGTGAGTATATGCTTTCAGTTCTCTTAAATAAACATCTATGAGTGGAACCAGTCACAACATAACTTTATGCTTTGCTTTATAAAAATTGAAAAACTGTTTTCTAGTATAATTTTACAATCTCATAAACAAGGTATGACAATTCCACTTGCTCGACATCCTTGCCAATACTTGCTATTCTTGGTCTTTATAAAATTTTTGCCAATCTAATTGGTGTGAAATGTTATCTCATAATGGTTTAATTTGCATTTTTCTGATGCCCAGTAATTTTCAGAAACTTTTCACGAGCTTATTGGCTATTTGTATACCTTTGTGAAGTGTTCGTTCAAATCTTTTACCCATTTTTAATTGATTTGTTAGCTTATTATTGAGTTGTCAATTTTTTAATATGTTCTTAATAAAAGTCCTTTGTCAGAATTACATACAGTGATTATTTTCCCCCATCTGTGGCTTGATGTTTACTCTTAATACTGTTTTACTACAGACTGAGCTTTACTTATCACCTTTTATGGTTAGTAAAACTTTTTTTCTTTTTTTATGAAACTGTCCGAGAAATACTTGCCTACCCCAAGCTTGTGAAGACTTTTTCTATGTTTTCTCCTAGAAGTATTATAGTTTATCTTCTTGATATAAATTGTAGAATAAGCCTAAAAAAATCTATGAAATAAAAACTTTCTGGGATTTGAATGGGGATTACATTAAATTTAATTCAGGAAGAATCTACATCTTAAAAACATAGTCTTCCAATCCATGAATATTGTAACCCTCTCTATTCTGTAATTTTTTTGGTCAATCTCAATGTACTAGTCTTGCATGCCTTTTGTTACATTCAATTCTAGGTATTTTGATGCCATTGTTATTGTTGTTTTATTGTTATTTTATTTTTCAGATATAATAGACATACGACTGGTTTTGTTATAAATCTTATATCCTAAACCTTGTTAAATTCACTTATCAATTAAAGAAGACTTTTTTGTAGATTACCTAAAATTCCCTAGTACTTTCTTTTTCTTCATATGGTCTGTAAATAAATACAATTTTAAATCTTCCCTTCCTATCTGTTTAGTTACAAGTATGCTCCTGTTTTGTTTTGTTTTGTTTTCTCCTTCTTGTTACACTGGCAAGGACCTCCAGTATTATATTGAATAGAATTGAGTAGAACAGACATTTTTGCCTTATTCTCATTCTTACTCTGTTTTTACCATTAAGCATAATGTCACTTTTAGAAATTCATAAATATTTTTTATCAAATTCAGGAATTTCTCTTCTATTCTTAGTTGGCTGAGTGATTTTTAATGCTGAAACCAACCTTGCATTCCTGGAATAAATACCACTTGGCAATAATGTGTTATCTTTTTTAATTCATTGTTGTTTTCAATTTGATAATAATTTCTTGAGAATGTGTCTGGGTTCATAAGGGATACTGGTGTGTACTTATCTTTTTAATAATGTGTTTGTCAGGTTTGGGTATCAGCATTATTCTTACCTCATAAAATTTATTGAAAAGCATTCTATCCACCCCTATTTTGTGAAAGAATTTTTTCTAAAAATGATATTATTTATTCCATAAATGTTTCATAGCATTTACCAGTGAAATCGCACAGAACTAAAATTTTCCTTAGGAGTGCATTTCTTACTGTGTGTTCAGATATAGTGCTATTCAGATTTTTCTACTTCATTTTTTGTCAGTTTAGGTAAAATATATTTTTCAAGGTACGTGGCCCTTTCACCTAAGTTATTGAAAGTATTGGCGTAAAGTTGTCCATACTATTCTTTATATTACGTTTAATGTCTGTAAGATCTGTAATGATATTCCCTTTTTCATCTATGGCATTGCTAATTTGTATTTTATTTGTTTTTTGCTTGATCATTCTAGTCAGGTGTTTCTCAATTTTAGTATCCTTTCAGGGATAAACTTTTGGCTTTGTTAA
This sequence comes from Monodon monoceros, assembly GCF_005190385.1. Lineage (NCBI taxonomy): Eukaryota > Metazoa > Chordata > Mammalia > Artiodactyla > Monodontidae > Monodon > Monodon monoceros. Next base: position 87,759,228 of record NW_021703777.1, read on the forward strand.
CTTTCTCTATTGTTTGCCTATTCTAATTCATGGATTTCAGTTATTTTTTTTCATTCACATATTTACTGTTTTTCCTATTTTACTTTTTACTGTCTACTAATTTACCATTTTCCCCTAACTTCTCAAGGTAGAAAATTAGGTCGTTAATTTAAAGAGGTCGCCATTTCAAATATAAATATTTAATACTTCAAATTTCCCTCTAAGAAATCTCTAATATTTCTTCCCACAAATCAATTAATTTTGTTGATAGTGTTCTTCAAATTTTCTATGACCTTACTGATATTTTTCTACTTGTTTCATCTTAAAGAGAGAGGGTTGTTAAAATTTTCAACTATTATTATCTCTCCCTTTACTTCTGCCAATTTTTGTGTAATGAAATTTAAAGTTCTGTTATTGGTGCATACATCTTTAGGATTGTTTTGTCTTCCTGTTGCATTGCTCGTTTTGCATTATAAAATGTCCCTCTTTATCTCTAATAATATTTCTTGTCCTTAAGTCTATATTGTCTGATATAAATAAACTCAATAGAGCTTTTCTTTCATTAGTATGTCCATAGTATGTTTTTCTATCTTGTCTCTCTTAAACTACCTATATCTTTATATTTAAAGTACACTTCATGAAGACAAAATATACCTATCTTATGTTTTATTCTTTCTAAAACTCTTTGCTTTTAACTAGAATGTTTAAACACTTTGTATTTAATGTAGCAATAGATATGGTTGAGTCTAAGTCTGTATACTTGCTATTATTTGTCTATTTATCTCAGTTGTTCTTTGTTTCTGTCTTCCTCTTATATGCCTTCTTTTGGATTAATTGGATGTATTTTATTATTCTATTTTATGTCCTCTATTGGCTTATTAGCCACATTTCTTTTATTTTTAATTACTGTTTTAGCATTTACAATATCCCCGCTTAACTTACCAAAGTCTATTTAGAGCCAATATTGTATTACCTCACACTTCATACCTGATAATTCAGCTTTATCGTTTCTCACATCGCTACTGACAAACTTCCTATTTTATACTTCACAGTTCCCAATTAGCAAATCTAGTAACCTTTTGCTTTTTCTTGTACCATAAAGCATACTTTAAAGCATTATTTCTTTATCTCTACATATATTTTAACCCTGACTTCAATATTATTTTTATGCTAAATAGAAGTGTAAGTTTTAAGAAACTTATGAGAAAATAAATGAGATTTTCCTTTATATTCTCCCATTCCTGTTCTTTCCTTCCTGTAGTTTCCATTCTCTGGTAAGATGTCCTATCTATTCATGTATTTAGATCATATTTCTATTAGTTTTTTTAACTTATTTTATTTTAATTCTTTGAGCATATTTATTCATTTGTTTTACAGTATTTGTCTGCTAAGTCTAATATTAGGGCATCGTGGATTTGGTTTCTAATGCTTGTTTGTTTTCCTCTACTTAACTCTGGATTGCATTTTCCTGCTTCTTCACATGTCTAGTTATTTTTATTATATACTGGACATTATGAATAATATTGTAGACACCAGATTCTTTTATTTTCCTCTGAAAGTTATTCATTTTTGTTCTATTAGGCATTTCAATTGTGGCTTCTAATCTTTAAATTGTATCAGCTTAATTTCACGTGTTGTTATCGATGGATCTATGGAAAACCAAAGACATTTTCTTTAGCCTCTCTTATATTATAGACTCTACTTCCAAACTCTCAACTCTAAAGATCTTGTCAGGGATTCTTTTTGGCTTGGATAAGGCTGGTCCAGAATAGATTTAGCTTAAAGATGTGGGCCTTATTTCCAAGGGAAAGTAATTCCTGAAGGGCCTTACTGCTAAAGAGTCTTACTTTCTGGTATCTCAGCTAGGTTCCAAAAATGTTAATGAGATTTCTCTACTCTAGCTGGGCCAGAACGCCAATGTCCCCTGGCACTATTCAAACTCTTGTATCTCTGTTCTGCTATCAAACCCATAGCAGCTGCTCTCTAGTAAAATTGGGTAGTCTTATGCTGTGTTTGTGTACCCAGGACTCGGTCAGGAACTCACGGGGAACTCCTGTCCCAGAAAATACTGGACTTGTCTATCACAAAGAGCTTCTTTCTCTCCAGTGCCCTGTCTTGTAGATTCCAGCTTCTTCAGGATCCTCATACTTAAATCTTAACTTCTTTGGCTCAGCAGGAGCCATTTTATTTTCTTGGAATCTAGCTCCTTGGATTCTAGCTCCACAGTTGGGGATTTGTCCCAAGCAGAGAACCAGAGATATCACAAGATTCCCCTTACAAATTTCCCTTTTTCAGGGATCATTGTTCTGCCATTGTTGAAGGCCTCAAATCCAATAATTCATATATTTTGTCCAATTTTATGGTTGTCTATGGTTGATTATGATGTAATGGTCTTATCTAGTATTCTATTATATTTTAATATGATTTTATAAGTAAAGAAATTTCAATGTAGATTATTCATGTTTGTGAATTAATTATATTACGTTGACTCCTAAGCCCTAGTCTGGGTTTGAGAGTCACTGTGATGGTTCTGCCTACTCAGTATGATTTAAATTTGCCAAAAAAGTTTGTTTCTAAAGAATCCATGACCCATCTATCATGAAGCCTCTTGATGGTTTTTTCCCTTGGTCCAAAATTCCCATTAATTCCTTTCAATGTTGCAGTACATGTAGAGACATACCCTTCACGAGACACCAGTTAAAATTCAGTTTGGCACATATTTTTGCAGATGGCCATATGAGTTTTAGAGTAGTATAGCTGCATAAGCTCAAGATTCAGAGTTGAGAGAGGACTACTCAGCCTCGCAAAGGCTCTGTTTCCTAATGTGTAAAGTGTGCTAGGGCTCTTTGTGAATTGTTAAATTCTGTATGAAAAGAAGGCACTGATTAAAATATGCTTTCTATTTGGAGGGAAGAGACAGATGAAGGGACAAAACGCAGAAGAACACTTTTCTTTAACTTTTGCCCATTTTTATATATTAATTTACCAGAATATTTATTATCTGAGGAAATAAAATGGAACTTGTCCCATTGAAGTGTGAAGAAAGGGGTTCATGACATCAAAAATATCAACACTGTTGAGAAGTATTGAAAAATGGAAAGAGAAATACCATAAACTTAAAAACTTGTAGTAGAAGCAATGAAGATAAATTACATTCATGTTGCTCTGATTTTCAATAGCTCACTCTGGCTAATTATTCATTTTTACCTTCAACAAATGAGCAACTAATAGATGATACTAATATATATTCTGCTATCAAGTGCCAAGCAGAATGTTAAGCACTTTATATGGATTATTGCACATGGTTGGCATTATTTATTCCCACTATGCAGAAGAAATGAAAGTTTAGAAACTGTGAGAGACAGACTTTAAGGTAGCCTTCATGTTCCCTGCTTCCTGGTGTCCATGCCCTGTATAATTTCCTCCTCTTCAGTGTGAGTGATATCTGTGACTTGCTTTTAACCAATAGAATATGTCAAGGGTGATGAATCACTCCCATGATTACAATACATTATACAATATACATTACAATATATTATCCATCTTAATAACGTACTTTATTGGTGGCTGTGAAGAAGCAAGTTGCCATGAATCCTACAGTCACAAGGAAATACTGACAATAGCTGAAGGAATTTGGAAATAGATCCTTTCCCAGTCAAGGCTCTAATGAGAACCCAATCCTGACTTAAACTTTATTTGCAGCATCATGTGGCACTAAGCAGAAAGCACAGTTAAAATGTGTCCACACCCCTGACCCACAGAAACTGTGAAATGTAGGTATTTTTAAGCCACTAAGTTTGTGGTGATTTGTCATGCAGCAGGAGATAACTGACATGAGGTAAATTAAGTTGCATAAGATCACACAGCTAGGAAGTGGCAACAATAATAACCAAATCAGACCTATTTGAATTCCAAATCCTTGTTCTTTACTTATATTCTAGATTAAATACCACCCCTCTGCTCTATAGTACCCAGTCCTCCACTAGTGAAAGCGTGATAATGCCAAGAAGTTTCACAAAGTAATTCAGAGTTTCAAATAACTTTGATCCTTGATTACAAAATCTGCTTGTTTGTTATGTGAAGTGCTTACAATATCTCCATATGTGAATAAGAATAATAATAGTTGCTTCTCACTTAGTGTACCATGTATGAGAAACCATTGTCAGGGAGGTACGTGCATTACCTTATTAATCCTTTGACACTCCTATGAGGTAAGGACCATAATTATTCTGCAATAGAGAAAACAGCAAGTTAGAGAGTTCATCAGATTTGTCAAAGGCCATATAGCTTCTAAGTAGCAAAGTACAAATTTGAACTCAGGTCTGCTTTATCCTGACAATTTGGATTTAGAGTCGGAGGAATCTTCGAGCTCTTTACAGAAATTCACTTAAGTCCTAGAAAATGAAAAAATTGGAAAGTGATGGGTTTCAACTGCAATTCCTAGTCTTTAATGTGTGTGTATGCACTTATTTAAGGAGACAGACACTATTTATTGACCCCAAGTATCATACATTGGATTGGGTTCTATAATAGTATTAATAATAATAATGAACTTCATCTATCTACTCTGCTATTATTTATTGATTTTCCCCCTATGGTCTAAGCACACAGCAGATCCTAGGAAAGAGAAAGGAAAGGCATAGTATATGACTTCAAGAAGCTTACAGTCAACTGAAGAAGACAAGCAAACAAACTAATTACAATTATGGAAAAATGTTGAATCTCTCTACTTGCAGATTCAACTTTCTTATTTATTGGCAAGTGACCAAAATCATCCCTGCCCAAATATGTAAACCTCAAATAATTGAAAACTTATTTAAGTGATGATTTCCTTTGAAAGTGAGGTATTAGCATTGCAAATATAAATTTATCTCTATATTTTGTTAAGTGATTAAATAGAAAAATGTACTCTTCCGGAGGTATTTAGGAGAGACATCCAGAATTTGAAAAACATTTTTTTCTTTTCTTTCTTTTTGCTTTTTTTTTTTTTTTTTTAGAATAGAAGAGCAGTATAAGTTATGCCCATTTTGGTAGAGTGTATGTATCTGGTTAGATCAAGTCAGAGCTACTAATTCTAATAAACATGAATATTTTTCCCAGTACCAGGCATTATGATTCCTTCCTACATTTTTTTTCATCCTTTTCTCATCATAAAGCAGCTGCTTATTGGGATGGGTCTTAAATGATGGACACATTGAGAATAATCCCTTCCCCTTTACCACACTGATGGTCCAACCAGAAAAATATTCAGCTAATGAACGTGGATACAGATGAAACTCCCAGGAGAATTTGGCAGCCATTCTGCCACTATGTAAGGAGTCCATTTTAGGATGAAAGCATGACAACAAAATTTTAAAATTAATTAATTAAAAATAAATTTTTTAAAAAATAGGTCCTAGATGACATTGTTGAGTACCTAGATTAAGTCCACCTTATTCCTAGACTTCCCCTTTATGTAAGCAAAAAATATCCTCTTTATTTAAGCCAGTATAGATTGAATTTTCTCTTATAGACAACAAACCGAGTGACTGAGTATTATAAAACCTTAAAATTTTTCTCATCACAAAAAAAATGTTAATTATGTAATACAGTAGAAGTGTTAGCTAACTAAGGTGGTAAACATATTGCAATATATAAATGTATCAAATCAACACTTTGTATACCTTAAACTTACACAGTGTTATACATCAATGCAATCATAGCTCTGATTATTCCTATTTTGCAGATAAAGAAACTAATGCATCAGGAAGTTGAACGATTCACAATCATAGCTGTTTTAATTTACTTAATTTTGAGGTACACTGTTACACAGCAATAGCTAATACAATTATCAGGTATTTAATAAGCATGTATGTTTTAGAAGCAGGGGAATAAAAATAATAAATTACATCTTCCTGGTTAACAAAAAACTTACAATCTTATTGGAAAGATAATAATAATAAATGAAGAAAACACTCTCTTTTCCATATAGTTGACATACAAAAATGCAACATTAATTAACTGAGAGACCAATACATAATAACCTTTTAACAAAGGCTAGATTGTGCAGTTCAAGAAATAGCTATGAAGTTAGTCAGCTGCTCACCATTTTCTGTAATCAAAAATTGTGTATTGTTTTATTAGTATTGTTTTATTAGTATTTATTAGTTTAAATTGTGTTTAAAAATTAAGATTACATCTTTAGGTCTTTAATTCCTACAGTAAAGTTTGACTAATAAATGGTTTCTGGCTCATTAATAGGCAGTTTACATTTTAAGGTTATAGAAACTATCCTAGAAATGGTTTGTGAGATGCCAAAAAAACAAGAGAGTTAATACAGTTATCAATCAATAACCAAAATTTTATATAATTAACATTTGAAATGGAAGCTCGACAATTCTCAGGTTATAAATATATGTCCCCTTTAATATCTTCCTCTCAAGATGGAAGAATGGAAGAATCAGTATGACCATAGGGTTTTGCCAAAGATTTACATAAATGGAGAGCTTAAAACACAGTGTTTCCCTCACCTATGCAGTAGCTACATACAGCATATGAAATAGGAACTGAGGATCCCTTTAGTACATAACAAAACAAAAATGTGATAAATATATTTGCTGAGGTCTACAGGATAATTACTCTAATAGGTGAAAAATAAACTTCTATAATGTGGTCAGCAATTTGCTGGAGGACCAGGAACATCTAATACCAATGATTTCATTAAGCTATTAGATTCTCTTTGATTAACAATAACAATTGGTGTTACACCACCTGACAATGGAAGCTTTTCATCAGGGCAGCTAGTCAAAATACAGCAGCATTGTCTCTCTTATCACTGCTTCCATATGAAAATGCTAAGAATAGAGCTTTCTCAGTCCAACAGCTGGAAAACTCCACTTCTGAGATAAGAGATGTTGTGTTCATTGTGACAAAATGTGCAATATTATGAAGGAAATTGTAGAAATAATAGGATCTACAGGAAATGCTGAAGACAATTTAACAAATGTGTCCAGACACTTATGTTTTAAGCTTCTTTTCAAAATTGGCAATTGCATTCATGGCTGCTAACTTGCACTCGGCTTTTCAGCTTTGAATACTCACACGTAGCTATTCTCTCTCTCTGTCTCTCTCCTTCCCTCTCTCTCCAAAAACAGTAATGATATTTAACAACCAAAATTCAGAAAAGAATTGACTACAGCCAATTTTTCTAAATCTAATAGTAAGTTTTTTATTTAAAGATTGAAGGTTTCTTTTTTAGCAGAAATAAAAATAACACTTGCTAGGCACTAGACTCAGCTACAAAAGGTTCACTTATATTGACTCACTTGAGCCTCACAAGAACCTTGAGAAGTAGTTTACTATGGTTATTCCTATTTTGCAGATAAGGAAATTAACGCATCAGGAAGTTGAATGATTCACCAAAGGTCAAGTAGCTAATAAGTTTTGACATCTGCTCCAGACTCCATGCACTTATTGCCCAACTAACTAGAATGTATGTTCCCCTCACCCAACATTTTTTTTTCATTTTTAATCAAGGAATCGAAACTCTGAATAGAGCTGCCAGATGTTTTTGTGTTAGACAAAGTGTTTTTTGTCTCTTGTTCCATCTTTTTAAAACGGCTCCTATATAAGCAATCTACCAGCTAGAACAAATATATACATTCTTGAAAATGTTTGTGCAAATCCAATACTTTTCTACATCAATAGCATTTTAAATGAACTAAGAGAGCTACTGTTTAAATTACTTTTAGAAGTACATTTTAGAAATTCAAATTCCCATAACTGGGCTTGGTTGAAGCATGTCACCTTGTAAATGATTTTTTTTACCCTTCTTGGTTAAAAAGGAAAGAAAGAGATCAAAGAAAAATGATAGAAGAAATGCCAAGTTGTAAGAAGAAAATATTTTAATGTATTATTTAATCATATGACCATTGAATAAATAACAATAATTATAATAAATCCCTGATCATAGAGAACGTTATGGTTTACAAAATGTTTTCAAATTCATTTGTGCTTTGAGGCTTAAAATGATACTGTGATTAAGAAAGACCAAGTATAGTTATAATCACATCGCATGTGAATAATTGCTTGGCTGTCAGCTCTTGAAAGATGGGAATAAATTTTTGTTGTTCACTCCTGTACCCCAGATGTTAACATAATATCTGTTAAGGCACATAATATCTGTGAGGCACTCAATAAGTAGCTGCTAAATAAATCAATCATTTAATGAGTTGATGTGTGGATGAGAGATCAAAATTTTTATCTCTGCACTGACGGCCCTGGTATGAAGCCCAGCTCTGCCGCTTAAACATTTTGTAACTTTGGGCAAGTTTTCTAACACCTCTGAGTCTCAGTTTCTTCATGATGGGGATAACAGCACCTACCTCCTCATGAAAAGATGCAAAATGCATGAGCTAATGCATGAAAAGTACACAGAATGGAGCCTGGCACATAGTAGGTGCTGAATATATATTTAGTGAATGAATGAAAAATACAACTATTAAGTGAACTAAGACTCAAAACAAGTCTCTGACTCCAGTGCAGGCTCCTTCTATTACCCTATCACCCAAGAAAAATTTAAGTCCTCTGAAATACACCCCCAGAGCACTTACTTAAAGCCATGGTGCTAATGGACTGACCCAGACACTAGACCAAGTACTTGATAGATAGTTTTTCTTTTTTCTTGGAGTATAATTGCTTTATAATGTTGTGTTAGTTTCTGCTATACAACGAAGTGAATCAGCTATATGTATACACATATATCCCCTCCCTCTTGAACCTCCCTCCCATCCCCCCATCCCCCCCATCTAGTCATCACAGAGCACCGAGCTGAGCTCCCTGTGCTATACAGCAGGTTCCAACCAGCTGTCTAGTTTACATATGGTAGTGTATATATGTCAATCCTAATCTCCCAGTTCATCCCACCCTCCCCTTCCCCTCCCATGTCCACACGTCCATTCTCTATGGCTGCATCTCTATTCCTGCCCTGGAAATAGTTTCATCTGTACCATTTTTCTAGATTCCACATATATGTGTTAATATACGATATTTGTTTTTCTCTTTCTGACTTACTTCACTCTGTATGACAGACTCTAGGTTCAGCCACATCTCTACAAATGACCCAATTCCGTCCCTTTTTAATGGCTGAGTAATATTCCATTGTATATATGTACCACATCTTCTTTATCCATTCCTCTGTTGATGGACATTTAGGTTGCTTCCATGTCCTGGCTATTGTAAATAGTGCTGCAATGAATATTAGGTGCATGTGTTTTCTTTAATTATGCTTTTCTCTGGGTATATGCCCAGCAGTGGGATTGCTGGGTCATATGGTAGTTCTATTTTTAGTATTTTAAGGAACCTCCATACTGTCCTCCATAGTGACTGTATCAATTTACATCCCACCAGCAATGCATGTGGGTTCCCTTTTCTCTACACCCTCTCCAACATTTATTGTTTGTAGATTTTTTGATCATGGCCATTCTGACTTGCATGAGGTAATACCTCATTGTAGTTTTGGTTTGCCTTTCTCTAATAATTAGTGACGTTGAGCATCTTTTCATGTGTTTGTTGGACATCTGTGTGTCTTCTTTAGAGAAATGTCTGTTTAGGTCTTCCGCATATATTTTTTTTTTTGCGGTATGCGGACCTCTCACTGTTGTGGCCTCTCCCATTGTGGAGCACAGGCTCCGGACATGCAGGCTCAGCGGCCATGGCTCACGGGCCCAGCAGCTCCACGGCATGTGGGAACTTCCTGGACTGGGGCACGAACCCGTGTCCTCTGAATCGGCAGGCAGACTCTCAACAACTGTGCCACCAGGGAAGCCCCTTCTGCACATTTTTGGATTGGGTTGTTTGTTTTTTTGATACTGAGCTGCATGAGCTGCTTGTATATTTTGGAGACTGATCCTTTGTCAGTTGCTTCGTTTGCAGCTATTTTCTCCCATTACGAGGGTTGCCTTTTAATCTTGTTTATGGTTTCCTTTGCTGTGCAAAAGCTTTTAAATTTCATTAGGTCCCATTTGTTTATTTTTGGTTTTATTCCCATTTCTCTAGGAGGTGGGTCAAAAAGGATCTTGCTGTGATTTACGTCAAAGTGTGTTCTGCCTGTTTTCCTCTAAGAGTTTGATAGTGTCTGGCCTTACATTTAGGTCTTTAATCCATTTTGAGCTTATTTTTGTGTATGGTGTTAGGGAGTGTTCTAATTTCATTCTTTTACATGTAGCGGTCCAGTTTTCCCAACAACGCTTAATGAAGAGGCTGTCTTTTCTCCATTGTATATTCTTGCCTCCTTTGTCATAGATTAGGTGACCATATGTGCATGGGTTTATCTCTGGGCTTTCCATTCTGTACCTTTGATCTATATTTCTGTTTTTGTGCCAGTACCATACTGTCTTGATTATTGTAGATTTGTAGTATAGTCTGAAATCAGGGAGCCTGAGTCCTCCAGCTCTGATTTTCTTTCTCAAGATTGCTTTGGATATTCAGGGTCTTTTGTGTTTCCATACAAATTGTAAACTTTTTTGTTCCAGTTCTGTGAAAAATGTCATTGGTAATTTGATAGGGATTGCATTGAATCTGTAGATTGCTTTGGGTAGTAGAGTCATTTTCACAATGTTGATTCTTCCGATCCAAGAACATGGTATATCTCTTCATCTGTTTGTATCATCCTTGATTTCTTTCATCTGTTTTTTATAGTTTTCTGAGTACAGGTCTTTTGCCTCCTTAGGTAGGTTTATTCCTAGATATTTTATTCTTTTTGTTGTGATGGTAAATGGGATTGTTTCCTTAAATTCTCTTTCTGATCTTTCATTGTTAGTGCATAGGAACACAAAAGATTTCTGTGCATTAATTTTGTATCCTGAAACTTTACCAAATTCATTGATTAGCTCCAGTAGTTTTCTGTTGGCATCTTTAGGATTCTCTATGTATGGTATCATGTCATCTGCAAACAGTGAGAGTTTTACTTCTTTTCTAATTTGGATTCCTTTTATTTCTATTTCTTCTCTGATTGCTATGTCTAGGACTTCCAAAGCTATGTTGAATAAGAGTGATGAGAGTGGACATCCTTGTCTTGTTCCTGATCTTAGAGGAAATGCTTTCACTTTTTCACCATTGAGAATTTGGTAAATTTTCTGTGGGTTTGTCATATATGGCCTTTATTATATTGAGGTAGGTTCCCTCTATGCCCAGTTTCTGTAGAGTTTTTATCATAAATGGGTGTTGAATTTTGTTCAAAAGCGTTTTCCGCATCTATTGAGATGGTCATATGGTTTTTATTCTTTAATTTGTTAATATGGTGTATCACATCGTTTGATTTGCATATATTGAAGATTCTGATCTGATCTGGTTAAGGGGCTCATCCTAGGACTCAAAGTAACTTTCCTTAATGGTTCCTTCAAGCCTTCTTTGGAAATAGTCAACATTCTTGGAGTCATCTAACCTAAATATCAAATGATGGAGTTAAATTTAAATCCCTTAATTTTGTGGTTTTAAGTGGCATTCTCAGTAAACTGCAAGCTCCTTGAAGGCAAGGACTTCATCATTCTTCCCCAGAACTTAGCATACTACTTGGCACCTAGCAGTACTCTGTAAATATCTGTTGAATGAATGGACATGCCACAGAAATCTAGATGTCCTCAGGGCAGCTTTGGGACTTGCACTATTTACAATAGCCAGGACATGGAAGCAACCTAAATATCCATCAACAGAGGAATGGATAAAGAAGATGTGGTACATATATACAATGGAATATTACTCAGCCATTAAAAAGGGATGAAATTGGGTTATTTGTAGAGATGTGGCTGTCCTCAGGGCAGCTTTGGGAGATGTCCTCAGGGAAGCTTTGGGACAGTATTTATTTTTTAATAAGAATTTATTTTATTTTTAATAAATATTTATTTTAAACATTTTAATTATTTCAAAATCTGTAATAAAAATAGCACACATGCATTACAGTTCAAAATTTCACATATTGGATACCAGCAATACAATGAATCATAAAGTCAGGTGAACACCAGTGTAGTTGCTAACTTGAATAGTGTTTCCTGCCATTTTCTGTGCTTTCATTTACTCATTCATTAAATTCAACAAATATTGATTAAGCAGCTACCCTGTGCCAGGCACCATCTAGGTACTTAGGAAATATCAGCAAATAAAAAAGACAAATATTTCTGCCTTCATGGAGCTAACATTGTAGTGGAGACACTGACAATAAACAGTAAATTGAATGGTTTATCATAAGGGAATAAAGTGTTATAGTTGAGAGTTGTGTTTGGGGAGTGATTGGAGGTTGCAGTTTTAAGTAGTCAGGGTAGGTCCCATCAAAAAGATCACATGAGAGCAGAAACTTGAAGCAAGTGAGAATATTAGCTACATGGATATGTAAGGGAAAGATAATTGGATGCCCACGTGGGAAAAAAAATTAATATTAACATGCCTCATACCATGAACAAAAATAATGTTTTGAATGGAGTAAAGATATAAATATAAAATTCAAAATAAAGAATGCTTTTAGAAGACAAAATAGGAGAATAACTTCATGACATCGGGTTGGGAAATTTTTAATAGGACATAGGAAGTCTAATTATAAGAGAAATGATAATAAATTTGACTATATTTTGTTCATCAAAGTCACCATTAAGCAAATAATAAGACAAGGATGGACTGGGAAAAGGCATTTCATCAAATATAACTGACATAAAACTAGTATCCAGAATATATAAAGAACTTCCACAAATCAATAAGAAGTAATGGCAACCAAATAGAAAGAAATGGAGATTGGAATAGGTACTTCACAAAAGAGGCTCTCCAAATAGTAGCCATATGAAAAGGTGTTCATCCTTAGTAGTCATAATATAAATGTAAATTTAAAACACATGGATTATGGCTGCAGGCCTACCAGAATGACAAAAATTTTAAAGGCTAAAGTTACTAAGTGTTTTCAAGGTTTTGGAACAACTGAAACTTTCATGTACAGATTGGTGAGAATGTAAATTGACACACTTTGGAAAGTGGTGTAACATTATTAAAACTGAAAATATGCATCACTAATTTCACTTCCATTTATATATACCTCTGAATTGCAATACACACAATAATCAAGACACATGTATGAGAATGTCCACAACAGCACTATTCAAAATAATTCAAATCTAAAAGCAAACCAAATGCCCATCAGTGGTAGAATGGAAAAATCAACTGTTAGTGCAGTGTGCAGCAATGAAAATGAACAAATTCCTACTATGCATTGAATAGAAGTAATAGGATCACAATCATAATATGAGGGAAAGAGGCCAGATACAAAGGCACAAAGACTATATTGCCCTATTTATACAAAGTTCAGAAACAGACAAAACTAAACTAAACCGCTTAGATATGTACAACTAGTATGTGGTGTATATCACAAACAGATTGATATTTTTGAAAAATCAAATAGTGATTACCTATTAGAAGACACCGGGGCAGTAACTGGAAAGACACACATGAAGGGCTTTTGAGATGATGGCAATATCTAATTTCTTGATCTTCATGGTTTTCATGAGAGTTTCTTTATAATAATTTATTAAGCTATCAATTCACTTTTAGCTAACTTTTGCATATAACATTCATAATAAAATATCTGAAGTCATTAGAAAGATACTAAAAATTTAAGCAATTTTAAAAATCGGGGAGCAGGGAGAATATATGGGACATCCCTGTACCTTCCTCTCAATTTTGTTGTAAGCTTAAAACTGCCATTAAAAAAATAAACTCAATTTTTTTTTACAAAAGAGAAGATTTTTTTCATTTTATCTTCCAGTTTTATTGAGATATGATTGACATACAGCACTAAGTTTAAAGTGTATAGAATAGTAATTTGACATATATACATCATGAAATGATTATCACAACAAGTTTAGTGAACATTCATCATCTCATATAGATGCAACATTAAAGAAATAGAAAAAAATTTTTTCCTTGTGATGAGATCTCTTAGGGTTTGCTCTCTTAACAACTTTCATACATAACATACAGCTGTATTCATTATATTCATATTGTACATTACATCCCTAGTACTTATTTATCTTATAACTGTTAAGTTTGTACCTTTTGACTGCCTTCATCCAATTCCCCATCCCCCCACTTCCCACCTGTGGGTACTACAAATCTGATCTCTGATGTGAGGAATCCAAAAAAACAAAACAAATGAACAACATAACCAAATGGAAACAGAGTCATAGATACAGAAAATAAGCAGGTGATTGCCAAAAGGGAGGGAATGGGGAGAGGAGATAAATAAGTGAGGAAGATTAAGAGGTACAAACTTCCAGTTGCAAAATAAATGAGTCATGGTACAGTATGGGGAAAATAGTCATTACTTATAAAATAGCTTTGTATGGTGACATTGTAACTAGACTTGTGGTGATCATTTTGAAATATATAGAAATACCGAATCACAGTGCTGTGTAACAAGAACTAACGTAGTGTTGTAGGTCAATCATTCTTCAAAAACAAACAAACAACCTCATAGAAAAAGAAATCAGATTTGTGCTAAGGATTTATTTTTTAATTATGAAGAAAAAGAATTAGAGATTATGACCATAGACTATACTTTTGAGGAGTTCTGTTTTAAAAGGGAGTAAAGAAATGAGGCTGTAGCTCTTGGGAGAAGTGAACTCAAGAGGAAGATTTATGGGAGAAACTGATTCTGTAGAAAGAAAATGCAGAAGAAATAAAGGAGAATTTCTGAAGCAAGGTTTTTGAACAGGCAAAAAGAGATGGAATCCAGGGCTCAGGTAGAAGGGTTGGCCTCAGACAGAAGCACGGCTACTTCATCTTTGGAAATAAGCAGGTTGTACTGAAAACAGATGTTGGAAGGTGAATTGATGTGATGGTGCCCCACAGATATTCTCTTCTGATAGATTCTAATTTATCAAAGAAGTGAGAGGCAAGGTCATTAGCTGAAAGGGAGGATAGAAAAACTGTGTTAGGGATTGAGAAGAGAAAAAGAGTAAAACAGTTCTCTAGAAAAGTAAAAGAGTGAAAAGGAAAAGATTAAGGAAGTGTAGTATAAACACCAAGTAGCAGTGAGTCCTCTTCAAGTTAATGGAAATAAATATAAAATGGGAAGAGTCAGCACATTGTGTATTTTTCCCTAGCCCCTATTCAACTGCACAGATGCAGGTTTTGATTTTAGTACACACACATGTATACACTGAAATGTATTCATTTATATGCTTATGTACACATATGTGTGTATTTATTTTCTGTCTCACCTTATCAGAATGTAGTCTCCAAGAGCCAATTATTTTTTTATACAGGATATTAATTATAGTTCTCTGTGCTATATAGTATGACTTTGTTTTTTACTCATCCAATATATAATAGTTTGCATCTGCTAATCCCAAACTCCCAATCCTTCCCTCCCCCACTGCCATACATGGCATCTATAAGCCTGTTCTCTATATCTGTGAGTCTGTGTCTGTTTTGTAGATAAATCATCTGTGTCATATTTTGGAATCCACATGTAAGTGATATATGGTATTTGTCTTTCTCTTTCCGACTTACTTCACTTAGTATGATAATCTCTAGGTCCATCCATGTTGCCGCAAATGGCATTATTTCATTCTCTTTTATGGTTGAGTGCTATTCCATTGTGTGTGTGTGTGTATATATATATATATATACCACATCTTCTTTATCCATTCATCTGCCGATGGACATTTAGATTGTTTCCATGCCTTGGCTATTGTAAATAGTGCAGCTATGAACATAGAGATACATGTATTTTTTCAAATTATAGTTTTGTCCAGGTATACGCCCAGGAGTGGGATTGCTAAATCATATGACAACTCTATTTTTAGTTTTTTGAGGAACCTCCCAACTGTTTTCCATAGTGGCTGTACCAATTTACATTCCCACCAACTGTGTAGGAGGATCCCCTTTTTTCTACAGCCCCTCAAGCATTTGTTATTTGTAGACATTTTAATGATGGCCATTCTGACTGGTGAGAGGTGGTACCTCGTTGTAGTTTTGATTTGCATTTCTCTAATGATTAGTGCTGATGAGCATCCTTTCATGTGCTTATTGGCTGTCTATATGTCTTCTTTGGAGAAATATCTATTTAGGTCTTCTGCCTATTTTTTGATTGGGTTGTTCTTGTTTTGTTACTGAGTTGTATGAGCCAAATACTTTTCTATCTTATACATCACTATATCCCTACCAACTAAAATAATGCTGTTCTTATAGTAGATTCTCAAGAAATGTTTGAATATTGAATAATCAATGAGAACCATTGGTAAATATTACCAGTGCTTTAGTTTTAAAGCAAAAATTTCTACTGTTTCTTTCAAACATCTGATTCTTTCACTTGAAAAGTATCTTATAGTTGTAAGAACAATGGAGTTAAAAAAACTAACCAAACAAACTATTGCAACTACTTCTGTTTCAATCACAATATTCTCAATACTGTACAACCAAACAAAATATTCAAGTAAATTAGATGATAAGAGTGATCTGATTTCAGCTGTCATCCATAAACACTGATTTGAAATTTTGTGTTCAACAATAACCTCCTCATTTAGCTAATATGAAGAACTTCACAACGAATAAATATTAATTATTTAACTTGCAAAATAAAATTATACTGACAAATGTCTCTTTTACATTTTAGGATGTTGTGTAACAGTTTACTTCAAAAAACTTTCTTTTCATGTAAATTTTAGTCCACTGCCTTAGATAATAATTAGAAAGATGGGCTCATCAAAATATGAGAATGACATGAAACTGGGGAGAGGGGGAACAGCCATTCATTGGCTGATGAAACCAAAATGGAAAATATTTTTACAGACTGAAGCACTGTATTACACCTAGTAAGTTAAAATTTAACAGGAAGAAAAACATTTAGTTACTATTGGGGTTCCCCAATAAATTACTTCACAAGTAGAACACAGGGACAATTTGGCTTAATAGAGCAGGTGAAAGTAATTGTTGTAGCTGGCAATAGGCTCAAGGAATGCTTATGATGAGATGAAACTTCCCCCCAAAGAGCTAATGTGATCTTAAGCTGCATTAACAATATATGTATCTTGAACAAATGAGAAGGCAACATTCTTTTCCCTGTACTACTCATAACACACTTAGTGTACTAATCCAATTCTAAGTATCACAATGTTAAGTCAAATTGGAACATTTTGGGAAGACAATGTATAAGATGGTGAAGAAAATCCAATGTCTTAAGTGAAAGCATTAAAAAAGGGGGTGGGGGGCAATGGAGTTATTTACCCAGAAGAGAAAACTCAGTGAAGATAACAGTCTACCTCAAACATTTTAGTATCCGTATATGGAAGAGGGATTCTACTCATTATGGCCCCAAGAAGTAGGACTGGGCCAATGAGTAAAATATAGGGAGACACATGTTGGTCAAATCACAACATTTTTTAAATTAGAAAATTGCGATTTGGAAGCTTTCCAGCAATTTCTGCTCTCTGAGGTAGAGAATGGGATTTGCCTTTGAAACAGATCCATCTTTTGTTCAGGGAGCGGTCCCTCTGGAAAGTTCCTTTGGTCATGCAGGTGACAAGAATCTGCTGATTGTTCCTAAGTGATACTTGATGTGATTGAAATATCCCAGATTGAACCACTAAATGCTCTTCTGACAACTAAAAATTATTTGATCAACGGGTTTATGTGTTCTTGCTCATCACTTTGCTCACAGGAAGGCTGGAGATCAAATCTAAATCTTCCAGGTAAATCTGTGAACAAGACTGGCTTCATCAGATGATGCCTGCATCTCCATTCAGTCCACACATTTTTATTGAATTTCTACTGTGTGTCAGGCACTATTCTACTGTATTCAGGCACTGTGTGTCAGGCACTACTGACACTATTCTAAATGGCAGGTTTACAAGAGAGAACAAAATGTTCTTCTCACAAAAGTCAGTTTTCCCAAATATCAAAAACTCCTCAGTTCTCACCTTCTCAATAAAGTTGACTCAGACCTCCCAACTGAACACTACATCCTGCTTCCATCATATTACATCCCACCCTCATCCTCACACCTGAGTCCTAATATCCTGTTATCTTTTTCATTTCTTATTCTTATTTTTTTTCACAGCATTTGCCACTTTCTAATATCTGTTGCAACTCGCTTACTTGGAGCTTATTAGATTCTTCAAATAGATTTTTGACTATTTCACTTACTGCTAAATCCCCAGCACACAGAAAAGTGCCTAGCAACAGTAAACATACAATAAGTATTTGTGAATGAATGAATAAAAACCCTGGCATTGCCTGCAAACTGCCTTGGTTGCTGCTGACTCTCCTCTGGGACATGCGGGAGGTTCCTGGTCAATCTGGTGATCAGTCTTAGGTCGACCCTACTGTAAAAACATTGCAGCAACTAGTATAAGATTTGCCCTAGTTAGGCAGAAGATTCTACCTCCTTTCAAGCACAGTTAAAAAGACAGGAACTTACACTGAAGGTGAAAGGAGAAAAATTCTGACCATTGTGGGCAGAAATCAAGAAAATCATTAGAACTTTTTCTGACTGGCTTAGGAAATTGGGGGTGGGGTTTGATGAATATCACTTGATAAAGAAGGATGGGCAATATTACGGTTCATTCCCTAATGTAGTTTAACATGCCAGCTAAAATCCATCAGAAATGATAGTAAAAGTTCTCAGATTTTTTTGCAGTGGGTCCCAGCTGCTGTAAGAAAGCTTTGGTCCTCTCAGGGAGATTTCCATGAGAATGAAAAAGTTCTGTGAAAAACCACAGGTGGAGCACTGACTAATATTAAGACTTTTAATGGCTGGGTTGGGTTCATAGAACTGATGAATGTGACCCAACTGGAGAATTGGAAACTGTCCCAAATAAACCTAGATAAATTTTTGAAGTTAGCCACACTGCCTTGGAAAACTCCCTTAGGCCTTATGCTGAAAGTGGTCAAGAATTTAAGTGGTGTTATCTTGATGATGGGGTAGCAATGTCCCAGATCAAGATAAACTTCTTAAAAGAACACTGATGCTGTGCTAGTAAATCCCAAATCAGCCACAAGGTATAATAAACCCCATGGGCCACATCAGAAAGCAATGTGGCTATGACTGCTGGATCAAGGGACATCCAAAGCTGAAGTAGGTTATGGCAGTAATGATGACCTCCCCACCTGATATAAAGTATTATGGCTGAAAACGCTGGACCTTTGCTTGGATGAACCATGAGCTGCTGCTATACCACTTAAAACTAAAAGTGCAAAGCCTTCTTTACTGGTGCAGAGCCATTCCCTCTCCATGGCACCTTATTCCTCCGTCCTCTCCTACCCTGATCTTGGCTGCTTTAAGGACAAAGACGATGAGGCCTAGGTCAAAGAACTCACTGTTTCCAAAGGAAACTGAAGGCCATATTCACCTTTGAGCAGGCAGTAAAACCTTGGGGAGAGAGGGGGACAAGCTTCTATGTCTTTTTTGGATAAGGATACTCAACCAGCTGATTCAGTGCAGTAGTGGAGATGGGGCAACTGGACTGGGTTAAGAGTGGAAAAAGAAAGTGAACATGACCTTGCAGATGGAGGCTTTGGGCTGATTTACTGTACTGTTGCTATTGCTTCTTCATCCAAATGTATAAGAGAAAGAAATGATCTACGTGCTTATTTGCCCCATCCTGTAAGTGCCACAGGAGATTCTCCAGATTTAGAAGAACCACATGAAGAGAAGTACTGACAAATTTGGGACTCACCACCCTAATGACCCATTTAAGCTAAAAGTCTCTGTGACTGAAGAGGCTGTGAATTGGAGCCTCTGGCAACAGGTGGTAGCCTCAACCCAGAAGAGCCCCCTGGTGTTTGGACTCATTATCTCTAAAGACTACCAGTACACTCCTTTTGAGAACTATCTTTTATTTTGCTACTAGGCCCTTGACATAAATGAACTCCTGGCACATAGAATCTTCGTGACTCTCCGGACTGGCATTCCCATTTTAGAGTGGGTCTACTTAGACTAAATGGTAGAAGGTAGAAGAATCCCAACAAGACATGCTTGTCAAATTGAAATGATATATTCAAAAATGCAGCCAATTTGGTCCCAGCAGCATCTCAACTTTGCATGAAAAAGTGGCAGTTATCCCTTTAGGGGAATATTATACCCCACAAAACTACTTATTCAATGGGACTTCAACGTGCCAAAGTTCCCCTAAATTCTTGAGTGTGGTTTGATGGGTCAGCTAACCTGAAATTCAATGGTGTCCACTGACTACCACAGCAGTTCAACATCAACACTAACTGAACAGAAAGTAGATGTGATTCTTTGGCTCAGTGGCCAAAACTCAAGGCCATTCTTAGCTTATACTAACTCTTGAGCTTGGGGCTCTTGTTGCCAATAACCTAGCTGTCTGGTCTACCACTTGGGAAACCATAGACTGGCAGATGAATGACAGCCCTCTTTGGAACCACAAACTGTAGAGACAAATCATAGCTGATGATGGAAGCATGAGTCACTCATACAGATGCCTATGGTAAGGGTCAGTCATACCAAGTGGAATAAAGCTGCTGAGCAATTCCCAGATTGCCACTAGTGCTGCCTAGATACCATCCTAGTACTGGAAATGCATCCATCATCACAAACTGGGCACAACACAAAGGATTCCCTATATCTCAAGCAGAAGCTACCATTGCATGCCAGACTTGTGAATCCTCCCAAAAGTTGACCAGTTTGCTTTGAAGTGAGGAAGACCACATTGCATAGGGTGTGGCCCCCACCTGTTTGCTATAGATCGAGTATGTCAGACCTTTGACCCTCTCAGGGCTATTGGCGATGCCTCACAAATGCGGACACTATTTCAGGTTGTAAGTCACTTGTCAGTCTAACCAGTCGGCTCTACCCCTGCCATTGAAACCTATAAAACTAATCTGTGTTGGGTTTTCAGCTTTCTGGACTATTTGCAATCTGGCAATGTTGCGCCTCTTACTGCTGAAGCCACTCAACAATGGCTGATAGTCAAGGTATTTGATAGACCTTTCCATCCCATCCCAAGGCATCTGGTATTGTTGATGGTTTCAATGGCCTCCTCAAAAATTGACTCAAAGACCTTTCTGACTCTACCTTTCTTAACTCCTCCTGGTCCACACACCTTAGGAAGTCAATTTTTTCACTGCAACTGTCCACAGAAAAAGATTTTCTCCTCTTATCTGCTTCTAGGGTAATTGTCAGGAAGAAAGTGGTGGGCATTACATAGACCTATTGTGAAAATTCAGGATTTCATCCTGACCATTCCTAGCCATGAAGCTACCTTCTTTCCCTGAATAGCAATCCCAGAATGAACTAGATGATATACCTTCAAGGTGTCTGACCACATAAAGGCTGAAAGGACTCACAGTGAATTCTGGTTCAGCCTCCTGGATTCTCCTGTTGGATTGACATGAAACTACACCATAAGGATAATAAATACATGGTCGCTGAGTTTTTCTACCATCGCCCAAGTAAGCCAAAAATGTTGAGTATGTAATAGGTGTCTGTATATTTTATAAAAATATTCTTAGCCCTTTGACAACACTCTGTTCCAAACAAAAGGTCTGGGCATGAATAGAGGATGACTGGTAACAAGTGTGAAGTTACAGCTACTGGAATGGAGCATACTGACTTTGTGGCAGTGGAGAGAGAACAACACCCTAGCACCCAGTAGCTTAGACCCTGTGAGGTACCTCAGAGGGAGGGACATTGATGGTCTTTTGCCTTTCATAGCCACCTCTAGAGCTTTTCTCATTAAGGAAAACACCCTCCTACAGCTCTTCCAAAGTACTACAAGCAGATTAAATGACTGCTGGGTCTGCCATCCCCGGCCAGACAGCTCTGAACACAATTTGATCACATCCCCCTTCACCTTACTGTCTATCAGAAACATCAGGGGATTCCCCAGTCCCTGTGTCTCCCACTCACAACCCCCATCAGCAACTCAGGATGTCTTCCTCACCTCTGTTGCCATAGCTCTTGAACAGGTGGTGGTGCAGACAAACAGGACAGATTGGATGGACTATTCTTGGGTAGCCCCTTCAGGAAAAAGGACTAGGCACAATTACTCAAATTGAACTGGGAAAATTTAGGCTTATTAGATGTCCAGGGGGCCATGTTGGAGGCACTGTCAACCTATGTCCCCCAACTGATGTAGGTCCCACTTGGTGGTATAAACAACATTTTCTTTCAGGCATGGATGTCCCCATGTATGCTCCCCATACTGTACTTCTTGTATGGAAGCCAGGTGTTAATTTGCTTCCCTCCCCAAAACACGGTAATTTGAACCATTGCAAGCTAAGTCTGTTGGCATGGAAGACTCCAGATGGGGGTACTCCGGGTATTTATAAGGCAGTACTGAAACAAAAGTGAGTACTTGAGTACTTCTGACAGTGGAAGTACTGAGTGCAGTCAGTTTCCATGAACTAGACCATTTTTGGATAGTTTTGTGGGGTTTTTTTTGTATAAAAGGAATGTAACCTTTTGTAGTCATTGTAGGGTGAGGGAAAGAACATACTACATAAGGTGGAACAGTTAGAGTGCTTCAAAGATGAGTAAATTTGCTGATTGTGGGTATTCTGTAACTAGAGGTGCTCAAGTATGGAATATATAGTTATTTAGTAAAAGTGTTTTAGAAGAAATTCAAATGTTGGCTGCAAGACTGGACTAGATTCCATGATACTTCTTTCTTCTTAATTTTGATCTAAGGAAAAATTACTCCAGCATAAAAGTGTGCACAAAAATTTTAAACTATGAAGCTTCAAAACCCTGAGCACACTATCAATATAAATAACCCCTCTGCATAATACCTCCCTTCTCATTCACCTGAGATTCTCTGAGTAACAAGCCATCTCAGAAATCGACCAGCTCCTCTTATTTGACAGATAAAGAAAATGATACCCAATGCGATTAAATGGATTTCTCAAAATCGCATAGATTTATGACATACCAAAATTAGAAATTGAGTATCATGACTCTTAACCAGCCTTTCTCGTCTGGGGTTCCTTATCTAATCGACAGAACTCAGAAAAATCATTTGAATGAATATGTTCTTGGTTCTCCCAAAGAGGATACCTAGCACCATTTCAGATGCTAAGGAGAGAAGACAGGTTCGCGTGTACCTGGATACCTAGAGTGCTGGGTGTTGCCCCCTGGACCCCTAGTGGAGATGGCTGTCCCTGGAAACATGCTGCATCTCTTACCCCACCCAAGTCACTCCTTTTGTCAACATGAAGGATTGTTTTCCCCTCAGAATTAACAGGCAGTCCACAGAATAGAGTGAACCACAGGTAGAATACACAGTCCTTTTGCAGACTTTGGGTTCTTTGGTAGAAATGGAGGGAAGCACACTTAGAGAATTTGCTGAAAACCAAGTTAGTGCTCTGGCCCTTTGCTGCAAGCGAGCAACCTTACTTTACCAGGGTTCATGCTGTCTCAGAAAAACAGACATTTTTATCCTCAATATATTATTTGCAGAGCAAAATGCCCAGTTGAGCCACTCTGGGGTTCAGTGCCGATTAAATCCTTACTCTTTAAAAAGAAGCACATTCCCTGAGCACTTTGGGGGGAACTGGGGAGGCCAGTGGCCAAGGCACAATCTGTGCCTCTCTCTTTATCCTTAAACAGGCTGCTAAGTTGTGCAAGTGTGTGAATTATTATTTTCCTAACATTATACACTTGATTTAAAGCATATTCCCTTTGAAGGAAGGTATAATTTGGGAATTATTTGAAGTCTCTAAGTGGTTAGAAACTGAGCTTAGCCAGATTTCTAGCTGTAAGCAAAAGTCAGCCTCTGATAAGAAGCTGTTGTACTTTATTGATGCAAAGGAGGTAAGTACCCTCTTGGGGGTTTCTCAGTTCAAGAGCATCCTAGTTGTTATTTGCAAACTGCAGTGTGCAATTCTGAATGTTTTCAGAGACACTGACCCCATATGACTGAGTTCTCGTCATAGGAAGCTTCCAAGTACCTGCCCAAAGTTTTAACGACATATTGGTTGCAACATGGGTTTTGTGAGGCAGGAAAGCTTCCCTCCATTACCTATTCATATGCAATATTGAATTATAAAATAAAGCACAGAACTGAAATAGATAGATTTTCCAACAGATAGACATGCAGCCACATTACAAAGTCAATTTCATATATGGGATCCTGCGCTGAATCATTTAGCTATTTAGGAATGCATTTCGCAGCTAACTCATCCTGGCAGGCCCAACGGGATGCAGTTCCTCTTAAAATAAATATGGAGTCATCAAACAGACATCACTGTGACAATTAACTGCTGGGCTTGAAGGAACTTTTGCTTGGCTTTTCAAAGCAGCCAGAACAAAAAGAGAGACTCCATGCGTCACAAGCACAATCCCCATTTGGGAACAATCTTTTGCAAAAATCAATCTTGAATAAATACACTATATGAGTCCTCTTTTTCACTTAGCACAGTTAGGAAGTAAGGGGTTCCATATAACTGAATTTTCCAGACAACTTGAAACTTACAACTTTAATAATAAAAAAGAAAAAAAAAAAGGAGAGAGTGGGCTAGAGATAGTCCTAAATATTTTACATAGACCTTGGTTTCCTTAAATAGAGGCTGGGTTATCATTTAATTTTATAAGTTTTTTAGTTGACTTGACATCATCCATTTGGCAAAGCCGTTGCAATAGTTCCAGGAAGGGATGGTGCACGTCTGGATTGGGCAGGGGCAATGGAGAGAAGGGGACAGATATGAGATGTAATTTGGAGGTAGAATTGACAGAACTTAGTGACTGATTGAATGTGGCACTCGGGCCAAGGGTGAAGGCAAATATGATTCCCAATTTCTGGCACAAGTTACTGAGAAGATAGGTGTGCTATGCATGGTGATGTCATACGTAGAAGAAGGAGTAGGTTGTAAAGAAAAAGTATCAAATGTACAATAAGGTCAATAATCAAGAGCTTAATAGAACTCAGAAATAAAGGGAAAAGACCCCTGAGCCAGAGAAATAATGTCTGCAAAAGTCAGGTCTGAGTTCACACAGACTTTGGTGAGGTTCACTCAGCACAGATTGGCTCTTGACTGACCCTCAGGTGGAAGGCATGATGTTTCATGATTTTAGCATGTTGGAAGCAGTACATGAGAGAGGAGAGGCTTCATGGAGCCGATACACTCACAGTTAAAGCAGTGGCTTAAAGCCTGAAAGGAAACCTGGTATATTATAGCATGAAACAATAAGTGATATTCATCATAAAGTCCCCTACATTGGGTGAGGACCAAATGAGGTATTATCTTTAAGGTTCACAGTTCACCATTTCTTTTAATACTCAAAGCAATTCTGTGTGGTCAGCAGATTATCAGCATTTTACAGGTGAGCCAACGGATACTCAGAGAGTTCATGCCACTTGCCCAAAATCACCAGTCAGTGGCTAAGCCGCGATTTTGACTCCAAAGGCTAGCTCTCTTTTTCTCACACTGAGGCTAATGAATGGAATTTATGGATGATACAGCTATCAGCTCTGTTCAAAACAAAAATTCTTCTGAGCAAGTAGAGTTGCACTTTTAAAATACTTGGCATCCTGAAGTCATGGGCTCCCCGTCACCTGAATTTTTCAAGGACAAGTAACTGCAAGTGTCCATTAGGTTTTTAAATGAGATTCTTGTGTTGGATGGGAAGAGAGGTCACTTAATTCCTTTCAATGGCAATATTCTATGAGTTTAGAAACCAGGTTCAAATGAAATTGTGGGTAGAAAAGTGCTGCAGATATTATAAAGTGATATTCAAATGTTAGCATCTTTGTTATTTGTGTCAGTGTGGGCACATCAACAGACCCTACTCTACAATAGGCTGAATAATCCAATACTTAAGTATTGTAATGAGATAATCCTGTACTGCCCTGCCCACCCTCATCTGTCTCATTCTTTCCCTCTGATTCTACCTACGTTGAAAGGCATGTCATTTCTTTGAATGACTAACAAAATTAGGCATTTTCTCCAGAGGGCCACTATTGAAACGGACACATATGCCAGGATGAGGATTGTAGGAGCTCAAACAGCTTCTATCACTGTTTTGAATTATCATATTCACTTAGATGAAACTGTTTAACAGACTACCTAGCGATCCCTCTGGGAGGTAGAGACACATGGACAAATCATCTTTGATTGGTAGTGACATGAAAATGTGGCAGAAAGTGTTTTGCATTATTAATTTATGTTTTCTCTGTCTTTGCCATGTCTTTTGTCCACATTCAAGCAGGCAACAGGCTCACACCAACAGAGATTTGTGACAAGTCTCCTGGATTTTATAGTCAAAAGCCTAAACTCATTAAGAACAGTAGTGCTTTAAATAAGAGGGATACCCAATAATTAAAAGCAATTTTCCTGGATGGAAGAGAGTTGGTGAAAAAAAGACACATAGTTCTCCGTGCTGAGGATACCTGCAACCTACCTCTTTGTGGTACCAGATGGTGGGCAAAAATTCAGTGAATGACCACATAGTGTCCCAGAGAGACTAGGGCCCAGGGCTCACAACCTTACCAAAGATTCCTTAAATGCATTGTGCATTGTGGAGGCTGGGACCATGCACTTCTCAATAGAACCAGTGCATTGGTACTTTGTGATAATCCCAGAACCTTGGTACAACCTCAGGGAAGTGGTCATAGGAAACCTCAAGAATGTGTAGTTCAATTTTCCATAGGAAAAATGGTGGGGCCTCTAAAGGTGAAAATTTAGTTGGTCTAAAGTCAAAGAATATGTAAAAAATTTTTGTTCCCCTAACAAGAATAGAGATGGAGCTGCACATCTACTCCAGAATTTAAAGCCCTAAGGAACAGGTCGAGAAACTGCATGGAAGGTCAAAGTGGAAACGCAAACTCTGGTGAGAAAATCCAAGGAAAGCCAGGAGTTTCTAAAAGGATATGAGCCCATACATGACAAGCCCTAGATAATGAATAATCCTGGGTCCAAAAAGGAGCTAAGCACTGCCATACAAGAAGTAAACCCTCAGAGGAAGAGGGCATCCTACATCACCTATACCAGACTCATATAGTTGCTAAACAGCAGCCTTACCTATGAGTTTCAAATTCTTGCATGTTTTCATGGCAAATCCTAATTTTATCATCTTCCCAAAGGCCAAGCAGAGCCTAATTTAGTGTGACACTTTCATGTCCAAACTAGTTTTACTCCTCAGAGTGAGCTGGGCAGGACAGGAATGAAGACACAGACATATAGAATGGACTTGAGGACATGGGGAGGGGGAAGGGTAAGCTGGGAAGAAGTGAGAGAGTGGAATGGACTTATATATACTACCAAATGTACAACAGATAGCTAATGGGAAGTAGCCGCATAGCACAGGGAGATCAGCTCCGTGCTTTGTGACCACCTAGAGGGGTGGGATAAGGAGGGTGGGAGGGAGACGCAAGATGAAAGAGATATGGGGACATATGTATATGTATAACTAATTCAATTTGTTATAAAGTAGAAACTAACACACCATTGTAAAGCAATTCTACTCCAATAAAGATGTTAAAAAAAAATGAACATCAAAATGAAATTTCAAATACATTAGTGCTCTTTCCCCTAAGCCCTGAAACTTTTGCTCGAAAATCCATGGCACTATGAAAGAATTTCTGCCTTCTAACAGATATACTACAGTTCCCTCTAAGGGTAGGAGAAATTCACCCATAAAATAAACTTCAGCCATTAGCCTCTTCTATGGGCAAGTGAAATCCTGGGTTTTCTCTTTGCATATCGGGAAGCTGGATGCATTTTCTTCCCACTCTCCTGTGGTGGTAGATAGTCTTCAAAGATGGCTCTCATCAACTGCCCTTCTCCCTGTATATGCAGCTTGTCCCTTCATTAAGAGGGAGAGTCTATGAGAACCTGCTATATAGCACAGGGAACTCTAATTCACTTCACGGTACAGTAGACACTAACACAACATTGTAAAACAACTATACCCTGATTTAAAAAAAAGAAAGAGAGAGAGTGTCTACTTCAATCATTCTCTTTGAATCTGGGCTGGCCTTGTAATTACTGGAATGTGCAGAACTGACTTTGTTGAGTTTCAGTCCTCACTTTGAAGAAGTCTAGCAACTTTCCCTTCTGTGCTCTCGAAGGAAGCCAACCTCCACACCATAAAGAAGCTAGCAAGATTATTAAATGATAACACACAATGTGGAGACAGAGAAAGAGAGAAGGAAGGGAAGGAAAAAAGAAAGGGAGAGAGAGAGACAAAGAAAGACCATGTAGAGGCACCAGACTTGTAAATGAATTAACCTTAGACCTTCCAGCCCAGTCTAGGTCAGATGAGTAACCTAAGTGATGGCATTTCACCAGAAGAACTGTCCAGCTGAATCTTGCCTGGATTCCTGACCATGAGAAACAATAAATCTCTGTTATTTTAAGCCATTCACTTTAGGAGTTATTTGTTATGCAGAAATAGAGAAACGAGACACAAGTCTAGACTTCACGAGTTCAACCATTCTTTTGCCACCACTTCAACTCCCATGAAAGTTCCCAATTCAGTATAAATTAAAGCATTTATCTCCTAGACAATACCTGCCAGGACCTTCTGGAGAAGACTAAATATATGTTCTCTGTCCTCAGCTGGGCTTTGATTCCCCTGAACAATTCTTCCATATGTCCCTGGATCACTTTCATTCCTCACAGCAGCCATTACACACATTCACTATGTTTCCTCAGCCTTCCTACCCCTATTCTCACCTCCCTCAAACATAGGAAGAACTCACTTTCTGCTTCATATAATAAATCGAAGTGGGAATTCCCTCAACCTCATCAATTTTCCCTGTTGGAAAGGGGACTTCCTGCATCACCGGTCCCATGGTGCCAGAATTAAGTATCTGATTGGTTCGTATGGGAGAAAGGACTGGACATGCTCACTTCAACCCCTTCTCTCCTTCAGATCCATCTTCAGAGAGCACACATTGGCATCTGCTCACTGTTCTTGGCCCCAGAGTAAGGGGCCCATTCTGTCTGGGGAAGCTTGGATATGTCCAGCTGTCCAGCTCTATATGCCTGTCTAATTCCTAATTCATGGCGAGAATATTAACAAGTCTCTGGACCCATACCTCACAGGGAGTTTTCCAGTCAACCCATCACTTATAAAGCTTCCACACTGAGTTTCATCTCTCTGCCTCATTGTGTGATTCTTCATTTGGTTCTGAATTCAGGGAACATGGTGTGGAGTGGGGAGAGTTATATATTGATTCCTTAATACCCCAGTGTTCCCCATATGTTTATTTGTAAACACCACCATCCTCTCCTCTCAACTTCAAAGAACAAATAATCTTTTTTTTTTCTTTTGGGAGCTAATGCCTCCATTTTTGATCTGCATCCCAACTCCTATTTCTCCCCACACAGAATGGGACCCTTCCTTCAGGGCTGAGAACAGCTTAGTCTCTCTCCTTCATTTTCAAACTCTTGGACAGCATTGAATCTATCTGCCCAACAATTCTCTCTTGTATGAGAAATAACCTTCTCTTCACCTTATATCCACCTTAAATCACTTCCTTATTTCTATGCTACCCTTCATATCTGGTTTCTTAAAGACTCATCTATAGTCATAATCTTCTACCCATTATACCCCTTAGATTTTTCAATACACTGTAGTTTGTCTTCCATTCCCAAAACGCCTCTGAAAATTTTTCTTAGTAAGGTGGGTCTCCTTGGTCTCCATTCCTTATCTTCAGTGGTCTCCCTATAGTACCGAATCATGAGGGTCATTCCTTTCTTTCTTGACTTCCATGACACCACTACACCCTCCTTATCTTCCCAAATCTTTGATGATTTATGCAATATCCCATTCACAGGTAGTATTTCCTCTACCTAACAATATAATAGTAACTTTCCCCAGAAGACCAACCTTGGCTTTCTTATCACTCGGCAGATTCTGGTGGGACAATGACACTACTCATCATGGTTTAACTGTCATTAACTATTCCTGGTCAGGTCTCTATCACCACCTTTCTAAACCTGTATCCTAAGTTCTACCCACTTAATTCACTTATTTTTAATTACTTTATGACTCCTCTGGGAGTTCCCTAGCACAAAAAACTTAACATTTCATTAAAAACATTATTTCCCCAAACCTGCTCATCTCTTAATTTTCCATTTATAGCTAATATCATCACAATCCAATTGGTCACTCATACTAAAAATGTCAGAATTATCTTAGACTCATCCTCGTGCCTTGCACTTCATCAGCTATCAGTTACTGATTCATGAGAGGTCTTCCTTTTAAATCTTTCTCAGACATGACCCCTCAGCTCTCTGATTCCTTTGCCTTAATTGAAGTCTCCACCAGTATCCTGCAAATGGATTCTTAGACACCAGAGGCATTTTCTCCCATCCATCCTATGCTATCACTACATTTAAAATTTTAAATCGCATCATTTCTCCCCTGTTCAGTCCTTCAGTTAATACCTGTTGTCTTTGGGACAAATTTAATCTCTTTTGCTTTGCAAGTGAGACCCATCATCATCTGGCTCCTCTATTGCTCTACCTGTACAACCTCATTTCCAACTTCTACCCTATATGTTCCCTGTAATACATCTAAGCATACTGCTTGCGCCTTCTTTCCACAAATATACACACAAAGTGGCTCTCACACACCTGTACCTTCTCATATGTTGTTCTTTCTATCCAGAACGCATTCCCTCACCTGTGATATTCTAGTCTGCCGGGTGAAATTCTCATCATGCTCCCAAATCCTGCACTAATGTTACCATTTCTCTGATCATTTCCTCAAGCTTGTCTTCACCCTCATGCTAACAGAGATGGAAAATTTCTATTTTTACTTTTAAAATAACTACAGACCTCCATCATCACACTTACCAATTGTTTTATATTTCACTATTTTGTCTGTTCCCACCTTGAAGATAGTTACTTTCATTTTTTGAAAAATATATTTGTCAGGTACCTGCTTTTCTCAGACACTGTTCTAGGCTCAGGGAATAAATCACTGAACAAGCAAAGGTCCCTTTCTAATGGAGCGTACATTCTAGTGTAAGAAGAAAGACAATTAACAATAAACATAATAAATATGTAAATTGTGTAATATGTTAAAAAGAACAGGGTAAAGGAAATCAAGAATGCCAGGGTTAACTAACACAACACTGTAAATCAACTATAAGCCAATAAAAATTAATTTAAAAAAAAAAAGCCAGCGTTGAGGGAGAGGAGGAGGATTGATTTCAGTTTTAAACAAGGTAGTCAGTGGTCACTGAGAAGGTGAGGTTTAAGCAAAGTCTTACAGAAAGTGAGAGTCAGTCATTCAGATATTAAGGGAAGATCCAATAAGAGAGCACTAACTCGGGAGTGGGTCTGTCTTGTCTGGGAGAAATAAGGAAGAAACAAGCTCTGCAAGTAAACAGAGGACTGGATCTTGTAGGACCTTGTAGCCTCTGCACGGGCTTTAGCTTGGACTGGGGTAAAATAGGAAGCCAGGGCAGGGTGTTTTGCAAAGGAGGGGTATGACCTGACTTCTGTCCTAAAAAGATCTCTCTGGCTACAGGGTTGAGCACAGACGTTAGGGGCAAGGGTAGGATCAGAGAAACCAGTTAGGAGACTATTGCAGCAGCCCAGGCAGGAGGAATGAAAGAAAGCATGAAGAAAGGAAGAAAGGAAGAGGAATAGGGGTGGGAGGTAACTTGGAGAAAGCAAAAAAGTGTATAAAGAGCAGAAATAATAAAATGGAAAAAGAAAGAAATGAACAAACAAAGCCTCCCTGTGCAAACTTTGAACCATTGGCTAACACAGCAGGATGATATTCTAACAGCTTCAGGCTCACCAGTGTGTTGTTTATTGGTCTGTTACTAATCTGAGAGTACTTTTTGCTGGCTGAGCTATCCACTGTAGGTGTGTCTGCTTCTTGAACAACAAAATCAGCCTCTGGAACAAGAGCCTAAAAGAAATTAGGATAAAGTTTGGTGGAAATCAGGCAACTGGCCTAAATATAGTATCCTACTTCTCTCTTCAATCTCTCTTTATCTTGTTTTCTTGTGAATCTGTGTTGGGGAGAAAATTCTATCTGGGGAGAAAATTCTATCTGCCTTTACTTCAAGAAAATGTTTGTGTTCTCTTAGCCTAGTAGGATGCTGAGAAATGGAGTGATTCAACAGTGACTCAAGGTATGACAGGAGAAGCTGAAAAACAGGACAGTACAAATCTCATGTGGGAAGCCAATCGGCCTCCTGCCTTAAGAAAACCATCTTAATTGAAGCAATATTTTAAAATCATCAGAAATAATTAGCTTTAAAATTGTAAGTTGTACTATTTTAATAACATAACTATTTTCTATGTACACTTTCTTATAACACATCAACTTGATTTTTAGCTATAGAAGAATAACTTTCCATGTTTCTATAGGTCTTTGTCTGTTTCCCATTTTCTACCTAGCAGGCATTTTATTACAATGTTGTTTAGCTCCGACAAACCTTGCTAGGATATTTAATAATTGCCCTTCCTGTGTTGGAAGTTGTTATATTGATCACTTTGAGAGATAATATTTACTTTTTGTGTCTATTTGCTCAGTGCATTTCTAATGTAGTCACAGCAATTACCAGAGCTAATTCTTAAAAGCTGAGCAATCCCAGTCCTTGGTTCCTATCTATAGGTTTTCCTTCACTTTTACAAATAATGATTTATGCAAAGTCGCCAAGACAGCTATTGCTTCAATGCAAGGTTTATTATCTCCAAGATGAACAGACAAGCCATTAAGCGCTCATGGAAGGATTAGTGTAGAGAAAGATCACCACACTGTGATTTTCTGGTTACATGGTTCAATACAATGATGGTTCAAGGAAGTAAAAGCCAATTTTAGCACTGCCATTGTAGAGCTGTGTATATCTTCAATAAGCAGTTATAAAAGCTGTGACTGATAGGAATTTCCCTACCATAAAAGTTTCTTCCATCACATACCCACTAAGTGAGTCACATAGAAGAACTTCTAAGCAATGTGATTGATTCTCCCAGTTTTATTTTCTGATATATTTCTTATACAGGAGCCAAGGCTATAGAGTAATAAGATAGGTTCCACAAGAGCCTTGTGCAATTAGCATCATTACTTTATAGCCACATTTTATGTGTGGGTTTCTTAGTGTACAGCATATGTGTTTGTGAGTCTGTGATCACATCTGTTGTCCTGAGAATAGCTAAGACCTTTTTAGCTACATTCCTAATGTGCATTAGAGTGGATGGGGCACATGGGTGGGTGACGCAACTTAATCATTTCCTTATTAAAAAGACTCAAAATCTCCCATTTTCATAACTAATGAGAACCTACTGTATAGCACAGGGAATTCTACTCGGTACTCTGTGGTAACCTAAATGGGAAGGAAATCCAGAAAAGAGGGGATATATGTATACGTATGCATGATTCACTTTGCTGTACAGCAGAAACTGACAGAGCAGTGGAAAGCAACTATACTCCAATTAAAAAAAAAAAAAATCTCCCAATTTCCTCAGAACAAAGCCCTATCAAGTTAGAGTGAGATTAAAGATCTCCTATAGTCTGGCACCAACCTCCCTCTTCCACCTAATTTCCTACTTCTTCACCCCACAAGCTCTCCACCTCAGTCATACCGGGCCCAGCAGCTCTCTATCAGGCCAGATGGATCTCCACCTTTCTACCTTTACTCACACTAGAATACACCCCACTTCACCTTAATTTGTTCAGCTTTCCTAAAGCTGTAATGGCACACAATACAAATAATATTAACAACCACTGCAGCAATCACAAAAATAACAGCAAAAATAGTCATAGTGGTAGTGGTGGTATAGTAGAAGTAATAATAGAACTGATGTCTGTACAGTTGGTATAGTTTAGTAAAGAACACAGATTTAAGGCCGGATACCTGGGTTTTAACCACATTTCTCACAATTCCAAATTGTGTGAGTTAAGGCAAGTCATTTAATCTCTCTGGACTTTAGTATTCATATATTTAAAATGGGAATAATAATGCATGACCTCATGGGGTTGCTGTCAAGCTGAAATGAGTAGACACGTGTAAGTAGTGCTTAGAACAAGTAGATGATCAATAAAATTAGCTCTGATTACAGAGCACTTTCCATGTATCAAGCAGTATACTAAGTGTTTTTTTATGTCTTATTTAATTTTCTCAACAACACTTGAGGTAGAACCAATTATTCTCTCCCCAGCTTACCAATGAGCAAGTTTAGGCTCAGAGTTACTTCTGAGAGTAACTGAGTCAAGTTACTTGACCCAAATTCACAGAGCATGGGATTGGCTGGGCTGTAATTCAAATCCAGGCACCTAAACTCCAGAGCCTTGCTCTTAACCACTTTGATTTTACTTCTTTCAAGAGGCAGTAAAAATCTTCCTTCATCTGTTGAGATTCCCTTGACCACTAAATATTTCAATATTCTATAACTTTTATTGTTTAGACACCTGTTTGATAGTAACATTATTTGAGTGTTCATTAAGTATTAAGTGTAAAAGTGTATTAAAAGTGTAAGTAAAAGTGCATTAGCTCATTTGATTTGACATCTGTAATTTGATATTTCAAATCTCCTCTTTTATGTTGTCATGAAAATCATTTGTGTGGTATTTGAACAGCAGGCCTTGACTCCTATGTTCTTTTGTATATCCAATGTACCAAGCAAAATATTCCTTAAACATAATAAGTGCTTTTCAGAAGCACTGCCATGGAGTGTTTTGGGTGATAATGGTAATGACGTGGATGATAGGTAAGTATATTATAAGCATATATAACAATTTAGTTTGAACATACAATATGTGAAGCAAGGCAATCAATTTAGAGGGTTTTGGAAGGATAAAATGAAAAGCATTTTGTTAGATGGCTCTACCACCAAACTAAAAGCTGGGATCCTTGGTTTCATACCTCTGCTTTGTCACAATGCTTTGTGTGATCTTGGGGGTGTCACCCACTGCTATGTTTCTCATTTGAATTATCTGTAAAAATAAGTTAGCAAAATATTCAGCTGGTCAACCTCAAAGTGGTAGTAAGGTCCAAATAAAATAACGTATGTGAAGGAGTTCCCCAAACGTACAAAATGAACTCCTGACATAGATGAGGTTTCCATCTCAAGTGAGAGTTTCTTAATCCTGAATTGTGAACATCAGTGTAGCATATAGTTTCTTCATAAAGTACATTCAATTGCAACCACAAATTTTTAAGTTGCTTCTTTAAAACCTTAATTACAATTACTGGGCCTGTAACAATAAAAGGAAAACAACACAGCTGCCTTGAGCTGTGATTCATGGGTAGTCGATCAGGTTCACTCTCCATTTAAAAGGTGCTCTAAGGACCAGCATCATCGGCACCCTTGGAGAAAAATGCAGAATCTCAGGCCCTTCTCTGGACCTAGAAAACCAGGATATGAATTTTCATAAAGTCCTTTGGTGATGTATGTGTAGAATAAAAGTAAGTCACTGCCATAAGTTTCCTAATTACCCTACACATTTGCCTTCAATGACAGCTGAGGTGAATTCACACCAGAAAAAAAAAAAAAAAAGAGCTATTGCTACATTTCAGGGATATCCAAGCTCACACTCAACATGTCAAAGCCACAAAGCTTAAGTCCCAGGATTCCCAAAGGTTGCAGGTAATGGACTAATGGACTAAATACCTAAAATGTACAGTCACTACCAATAACTGGAGCTATTCGAGTATCCTGTCTACCAAGTGATGCTGCTTGATAAAAGGGGACAGTCTTCGATTCAAAGGTTCTTCTGGGGATAACTCATCTATGAGGCATGTGAAGCAGAAGGAGCAATTAGCTGATGAATGCAGGATAGGTACTGGGCTGGCCAAAAAGTGCCTTTGGTTTTTAAGTGAAAATAAAAGACACATTTTTCATTTTCACCAAGAACTTTATTGAACAATGTATTCACCCTTTTGTTCCACTACCTTCTGTCATTTTTCAGGCAACTTCATAATTTCATCTTCCTAAAGCTTTTGGTCTTTTTAAGCAACGAACTGTTCCAGGTCTCTTTTACGGTCTTCCAGGGAATTGAAATTTTTTGCATTAAGAGAATTTTTTAAAGACCTAAATAAATGGAAAGCTGAAGGTGCAATGTCTGGTGAGTGTGGTGGGTGAATCAGAACTTCCCAGTGAAGCTGTAACAGTTTTTGCCTGGTTATCAAAGAAACATGCGGTCTTGCATTATCCTGATGGAAGATTATGCGTTTTCTGTTGACTAATTCTGGACGCTTTTCATCGAGTGCTGCTTTCAGTTAGTCTAATTGGGAGCAGTACTTGTTAGAATTAATTGTTTGGTTTTCCAGAAGGAGCTCATAATAGAGGACTCCCTTCCAATCCCACCATTACATGACATCCCCTTCTTTGGATGAAGACCGGCCTTTGGTGTGGTTGGTGGTGGTTCATTTCAATTGCCCCATGATCTCTTCCGTTCCACATTATTGTACAGTATCCACTTTTCATACCCCATCACCATTTGTTTTAAAAACAGAACATTTTCATTACGTTTAACTAGAGAATTGCATGCGGAAATACAGTCAAGAAGGTTTTTTTCCCTTATGTGGAAACCAGACGTCAAAGCGATTCACATAGCCAAGCGGATGCAAATGATTTTCAGCATTTGATTTGGATATTTTGAGTATTTCTACTGTCTCCTGCATGATATAACATTGATTGTTCTCAATTAATGTCTCAATTTGATCGCTATCAACTTCAACTGGTCTACCCAACCGTGGAGCATCATCCAGCGAGAAATCTCCAGCATGAAACTTTGCAAACCACCTTTGACATGTTCAACCAGTCACAGCACCTTCTCCATACACTGCACAAATCTTTGTTATGTTTTGTTTTTTTACATTTAGCTTGGGTTTTTTCCTTTCTTGAAATAATAAAGCATAATATGCCAAAAAAGTTTTTTTTCTTCCATCTTCAATATTAAAATGTCTACACAAAAATTCACCAATTTTGATGTCTTTTTTAAAATGCACCCTGATATGACAGCTGTCATATACAATCAAACACAATTGTTTTGAAGGAAGTTAAAGACAACTAAGTACTACTAGAGCCATCTTACAGAAAAAAATGAACAAACCTTTTAGCCAACCCAATAGGTGGCCAATTTTCTCTCTTTTTTTTTTTATAAATTTATTTTATTTTATTTATTTTTGGCTGTGTTGGGTCTTCGTTGCTGCGCATGATCTTCCTCTAATTGCAGTGAGTAGGGGCTACTCTTCGTTGCGGTGCGCGGGCTTCTCATTGCAGTGGCTTCTCTTGTTGTAGAGCTCGGGCTCTAGGTGCACAGGCTTCAGTAGTTGTGGCACATGGGCTCAGTAGTTGTGGCTTGTGGGCTGTAGAGCGCAGGCTCAGTAGTTGCGGCACACGGGGCTTAGTTGCTCCATGGCATATGGGATCTTCCCGGACCAGGGCTCGAACCCCTGTCCCCTGCATTGGCAGGTGGATTCTTAACCACTGCCCCACCAGGGAAGCCCCCAATTTTCTCTTTGAAAAAAAAAAAAAAAAAAAAAAGTTTTTTTCCCAAATAAAGGTCATGGCATGTCTTGGTGAGTTACTGACCTACCATGTCCACAGCGGTTCAGCTTGTACACATTGATGACCTTGGGGACTATTGTCCACACCTGTGCAATCTGAGTGAGTTAATGAAGTAAATTTTAATTCACTAAATAATTCACAAATTTTTGAGGCACAATTATTGTCAACAATCCCCTAATTCCCACACAATATTAGAGCATAAAGGTTCATTACCATTTTACCAAAGCAGAAATTATATTACTTCAATATTGTCCACTGAGAAACAGAGCACAGATCAAAAAACAATTTAAATATTTTTCTTTATTCTCCATTCTACAAATTTAATTCATTTTCAAAGGAATGTTTGGGGTCCCAATAGGTGGTTAAGGCTGGTTAAGTCTACAGGAGCAGTGAAATGGACTAAAGAGGCGATTATATGTGTAATTTGGGATAATTTGTTTCCACCTGAATTGTAATTGAGACAATAATGCAAATGAGAATTCCATAAGATCATGGATTTTATGTGTGTTGTTCTAGTTTTCTAGAGAGTAAGGATTTTGTTCAGTTCTGCTATGCCCCAAGCTCAGAAAAGCAGGTACACAGTAGGTGATCAATAAATATTCTCTGTAAAAATGAATTCCCAAATTCCTTGAATCTCTAATTTTATTATGGAAAAATCTAATATTTGGTGATATATCATAATACCTCACAAGATCCTCATAGGTGAAAAATGCAGGCAACTGACTGATTTTTTCCATGTACTCACCATTTACAATTGTCTTTTTATTTCATTGGATTTTATGATTATTAGACAAAATATATTCCATCTATCAAGAATTTAATATCATGAGGGACAACATGAAATCATTAAAAGAACACAGATAATGAAATTAGATCTTGGTGTGACTTCTAACTCTGACACTTACCAGGTGCAAAACCTTGGACAAGTTATTCACCCTCTAACTTTCTAATTATTAAAAAGTAGGGAGGATAATGTTTTCTTACAAGAATATAGAACTTCAGTGTGATAACATCACTGAAAGCACTTAGCCTGGCATTCAAATATATCAGTTATTATCACTAATGTTAAAGTTATTTGTGTAAACATAACTTGGATGACAGGTCAATGAGCATATACCCCTAGTCAGAGAATATGGTATAAATTAGAAAGGATTACAAGTGGAGAAAAAGGCAGTGAAAATTATTCAAGATGGGCAAGGAGAAAGGATTTTACTTAAAGCCATAAATTACCTTTCCACCTGAAAGACTTGCTTTGATATTTTCTCCTTGCCCACCTTGAATAATTTTCACTGCATCTTCTGCAGAACTTTGTTTGTGGCATTTTGACACAGATACAGATTTGAGGGAAAAATCAATCTCAGAAGAAGGTCTTTATGATGCTAAACTTTTCTACAAAATTCTACAAAATAAAGTCTATTTGAACTTGAAATAAAGATCATAGTTATGTCTGGAGCTTAACCTTTCTGGCTGCTCAATATTATCATAACCTGGGGGAAATTGTAGACTGTCTATAACCATCAGACTTTCAGCAAAATGTGAGTTCATTCACTCATTGATTCATTCATTCATCCATTCATCCGGCAAA
Source organism: Monodon monoceros (assembly GCF_005190385.1). Lineage (NCBI taxonomy): Eukaryota > Metazoa > Chordata > Mammalia > Artiodactyla > Monodontidae > Monodon > Monodon monoceros. The sequence continues at coordinate 87,798,253 of NW_021703777.1, forward strand.
CATATATTAAGCATTTACTACATTCCTAGCTCTGTGCTGAGAGCTGGGGGTGGAGAGATTATTGAGACTTCCTCCTCTCTCCAAACAGCTGACTAGACAACTAGCCTGTTTTGATACACAGTTACACTTCTTACAGTACAGGTAAGCATAGATACCTGTGAAAACACAAAGGGAAGTCCCCTAAACCAGAATGAATCTGTCCCAACTGGGAATATGGGATTTTTAGTGAGCTATTCCTAACCCACATTTAAGAACAATCCTGATTCCTCAGGACATCAGTGAGGAACAGCGATTTAAGGGGACTTTGGTTTGTGAGCACCACAGTGTTGGACAGTGACTTAAGGAGGCAAGAAGGAGGTGACTCCACCAGTGAAGTTGCAACAAGTCAGGGTCCCATGTTCTGTACCCCCATCTCCCCTTGCCATACTTCTAGGCATCCATCATAGAAGGGAATTTAAGGTACTTAACCACCAATCCCACTCCAGTTATAGATGAATAAGGCTCTAAATAATTGAGTGGTTAAGGTCACAGAGCCATTCAGTGGGGAAAAAAAGTTATAAGTCCCTGAGTCTCTGGGGTCTCTGATAAATATCCTACTCCCAGACTTATGGAACCCATGGCTCCACTTTCCTGGCTCACCAGAGCCTTTGAAGAGAAGGTTGACTTCTCGTCACTCTGGGATCCACACTGAACACATGACTTTCCTCTCACCACCCCCTCCCCACCAATCTGGTTATTTAAGAAGTTCCACTTTTTTTTTTACATTGTGTAATTATATCAAGAAAAGGGCATTGTGGTCGATGGGCTCACATAGACATTCCCCCACCAAACTATAAACAGAAACTCTTTGAAGAGAGTATAGATTCTCTTACTTTTTTTTTTCATCTCCAGTACCTATCTTAGCTCAGTAAATGTTTGTTGAATCAACAAATGCTTTCATCTACATTTGGTTACTGATTCCTTCAGTCCCCTGAATTCACCCTCAAAAATTCTAGAACAACCCCTTCCCCAAAATTTCACACAACTTGGCTTGAACTCTCTGTACTGGTGAATCCAGTAAAAATCCCTACGACTACTGATCTAGCTTACAACATTCACTGAGAAAAACAGAATGCTACCATGCAGAAAAAAAGTCTAAAATGGACAGCATTTCCTGAGGGAGAATTATACATCATCTTTAAGAGATCATTGCTTTGTGCAAGGAAGCACTATAAAGAAGAGTGAACCTTATCATCAGTTTCACTAGTTGAGTCTGGGAGTAAAAAGCAAGAGATTGAGAAAACTCCTGGACGGAGATAGGAAGACTAATGAACTAGAAGATATCGAGGGTGTGTGATCCTTAATTGTACATTTCATTGCTTTTACTATTTTCTATTACAACTTTATCAGTGGCTAGCTGTATTTTCCAAGAGCCAATACTTGGCAGTAAGAATTTGTTGAAGAAAATAAAAAGAAACTCTCAACTTCTTTAGAAACTTCTTTCCCTTTAATAGATTTTCACCTTTCTCTCCTGAAGCAGCAATTCTTTCAAAAACAAGCACACTACATTTATTTCAGAAATGCATAAGGAACTTTTTAATATCTCACACTCATTTTCTCCTTACCTTCTTAAGAATTTGTCTTCCTTATATTTCAATATAAGGCAATATCATGAGTCATAAGATACCTAATTATTACAAGTGAAATAATTGGAAGTAATGGAAATTTATTTCTCTCTCAGAGTGTTGAGGAAATTCAAGCATTTTCTATTCGATAAACAGTTATTGGCTTTGAACTGTGCAGAATTTGGTGGGTCTTAATCCCATTCAAGAAGTTCTCAGTTAGATGGGACCAACTGAATTACAAAAGCTCATATAGACCAAATTCACTCCTACAAACTTAAGTGGAAAAGAAAACAAAATGGAAGGTCATAAACATTTATTTAGTACTCAATATGCATGAGAGATTCTCATATATGTGTCTCATATATATGTCAGTTTATCTTCATGGAAACCCAGTGAGGTTTCCTTTGGTTTACAAAAGAGTGAATAGGCTTAGAAAATCTAGGTAACTTGCCTAAGGTCACACAGACAATAAGTAAGAGAGCCAGGATAATAATTCGGGTCTGGTAGTCATCGAAGAAGAGAATGGAGTGGTGGTTGCCAGGGGTTGGGGGGAGAGGGAAAGGAGAGGTATTGTTCAAAGGATATGAAGTTTCCATTATACAAGATGAATAAGCCCTAGAGACCTACTGTATATCATGGTGCCTACTATTAACAATACTACATTGTATGCTTAAAATTTTGCTAAGAGGGTAAATCTTATGTTGTGTTCTTATCACAAAAATATTAATAATAATGTATAGAAGGGTGGAAGAAAACTTTTGGAGGTAATGCATAGGTCTATGGCATAAATCATGATTATGATTTCATGGGTGCACACTTACCTTCAAAGGCATCAAGTTGTATATATTAAATATGTACAGCTTTTTGTATGTCAGTCATACCTCAATAAGGTATTTTTTTTAATTATGACAATTCTACTCTTCTCACTAAATACTTTTTGTTTGCAAATGTTATTTTTCCTTAAAAAGTGTTATTTCTGTAAACAAACCAGAAAAAAAAAGCCCTTAACGTTTAAGTTGAGTAAAAATAAATAGTATGACACATAAAGTAAATGTGTGTCATTTGACCTCTCATGGTCAATGACCTCTCATAAATCTCAAATTAGAAATAATGGGTACTGTAGAAATAATGTCGGCTCATCCTTTCTTGCTCAATGGAAAATTTCCCCTGAAGTTTCTGGCAGGTGCTTATAATTTGCTCTTCTTTCTATAGATAATATGCACACTGAAGTGTTTCATGTCAAAAAAAAAAAAGAATTCAAGTCTCTTGGACTCTAACACCTCCTGATAGTGGTTAAAGAAGAGCTAAAATGAACTTTTGGTGTCCCCTCTTTTCCAGTCCTTTTAGTGATAGGAACAGTGAGGACCAGAAGATCTTAAAACTTGTTAGTTTGTGTCAGATCTAGAGGAGACCCATTCTGATAAAGTCTCTGTTTAGAGCACAGATGACCCTTTGTTTAGAGCATAGATGACCCTTTGCTTCACTTATCTGGTATTTCAGCTGAAGTACTTTGAAGATCGGAATCATCTCAGAAAGTGATCTAATTCTGTTTCAGCCAGCACCAGCTGTGTCCACATATGGTGACTGAATTGAACTTAGACTTTAAATAGAGTCAAGTCGGTGAGCAGAACTGCCCAAATGATCCATTGCATCAGTAAACACAGCAGCAAGATGCACCCTAGCTCAAGTGGTCAACACCATCCTTTAGTCCTATTCTTATTTTGAGGAGACAGTGTATCATTATACTATTTTAGAACATACATTTAAAAATATACATTCTGGTCACTGAGAAAAATTTTCCTTCTGAGATTCTATTTGAAAAGTGTGCTGAACCTTCCCAGAACTTCTGAATAAGTAATAAAAATAAAATTGTTTCTCACATATATAAATAAATGTGTTATATTCTCTGGCATTGCTGTCTCATTTGAACCTCACAGCCACCCATTAGACAAGGAAAATTGAGACTCATAGAAGTTAAATGACTCATCCTGCAAAGTCCAATCTTTTGAGTCTAAGTCTAGGACTCTTTCCACTGAGCCTGCTGCCAACTAGAAAATTACAACTGGACACTTAAGGCCCTCACGCACTTTCCCATAGCTCACGTCCAGACAGGACCTCTTTAGTCTACCACTCCTTTGTCAATTCTGACAAGGCTGAGGAAGGAGAATGAGAGGGCAAGAGGGTTGGCATCAGGAAGAAAACCCTACCCTTTGCTTCTTCTCCTTTGCAGACCAAGTTCTTAAGGAGAAAGATTTCATCTCTAGAAATCTGAAGTACAAAGGAAGAAAGAAATACAAAGGAAATACAAAGAAAAAAGAAATACAAAGGGAAAAAGAAATAACCAAAGACCCAAACTCTTGTCTAAAGAGGTGAGGCTGTTGTGCTATGATGCCATTTTCCTTCTCACCGTGGAATCATTGCATACATCGCATCTTCCATTTGGGAAACATTCACCTTCACCACCTTCTCTTGGCCAACAAATGCCTATGGTTCCTTCAGATCTCAGCTCCAAAGCAGTTTCTACAGAAAAGCCTTTCATGGTCCTCCAGGATAGATCAAATCTCACTTCTCTAAGCTTTCCTAACACTATAAACCTGTCCTTCCTAGCATGTGTCATGATTATAATTTTACATCTCTACTAGTGTGATTTACAGATTAATGTCAGCCTTCTCTCCTGGATTACAGTATCCATCAGAGTAGAGACAAGGGGTGGCACATCATTGTTTCTCTAGTGCCTATAATAATATCTGGTATATAGCAGATGTCTACAAATATATGTTTACATGTTCAGTGAATGAATAAATGAAGGAATGAGCTAAGAGAATATGGAAGAAGAAAAAGATATGCATCCTAGGATTAGATGCAGAGATAATTGGGGAATTTTCAATTATACAATATGTTGAAGCTTACCTGAATGAATGCAATGAGACATTTAATTTTAGTCATTATTGTTTTTATTATATTAGCATTCTGATATTATTTTATGGGTCTTTTTGGCTTTTTGTGGGGGAGGTGGAGCAGAGAGTAGATTAAGGAAGATTTGAGGTAAGTAGAGAAAGAAATAAATAGGGAAATTATTTGATGTAATACTTCTGGTTTTCTGCCCTAATAAACCAATAGTTAGGTTGTCAATACAATGAAGCATTATTCAAGGACTGCATTTCTTACCATTTACCAAGAACAAAAAATCCAAATAGAGTATTTCTAATTTACTCTTTGAATCCTTTAACTAACATAAGACTTTGAACTCTGAAGGAATTTCCACCATCCAATTCATGTTCATCATCAGGCCCTATACTCAGTTTTTAAACATTTCATTCTCAATGCTATTGTATTACAGTTCACAACAGAAATATTTATTCCCCCAAACACCTGTTTTTGCTCAAACAAAACAAAAACCATCAATTCAGTTCAAGTGCAGTAAATCCTATCTACAATCCCCATTATTTTCATCGGGAAATAATAAAATTCCTGAACCTGAGAATTGAATACTCCATTCAACTTCTGTAAAGATTTTCATCAGCAAAACCCAGAGCACTCAAGTATACAATGATGAGATTAGAGTCTGCTAAAACTATTGCATTGTTGGAGCTTTCAGATAGTGCTCATTTGACAATCTCTATGTTTTAAACCTAATGAAGTACGGCCAGCATATATGCAAATTAAACTATGTTGAGAAATACTGCATTGTCCATATCATCAGAAACCCTCATGTGGAAATGGATCATTTCTGTGGCTTGGGGTAGCTAATTATTCCTGGAAAAGGGAGGGGTGGTAGTCAGAGAAGGAAGTACAGGTGGAAAAATGGGGCACCTGGAAAAAGCAGAGAGTCAACAGAGATAAAAGGGGGCACTTGACTTCTGAGGTGGAGAGATAGAAAAGCCAAAGTCGCCCCAGCTTATCTCCCAGCTGTAAAATCAGCCCAGGATCAGATGAAAAACATCATTAATTTCAATGTAATTAAATATCATTAATAAGATGCTCTGGAGTGTGTACTGCTTAAAGATAATGGAGACCCGTGGGCATGACCTATGGGAAGGCTGTATCTCAGGATCACACTGACTCTGGGGTTCCATGCAGAGTTAGGAAAGTAAAAGCTGTGCAGTTAGTTAACTTTGTTTATTGACTTCACAACTCTTTCAACACTTCCTCCAATAAAAGAAATCAGAGAAGATGGTTCATGGCAGCCATAAAATTTATCTTCATCAAATCAGTAGAAAGAATTGCATTTCCTAAAGCCGACCAGGCAACCATTTCACCTTAACGAAAACCCCTATGGATAAGCACGTGATAGGAATGCCTTTATAAGTGGAAGAACATCTTACAGGGGTTTCAGTTCTACACTCGCTTATAAAATCACGTATAACCAAAACAGTTCTGGGTTGCACTGGCTTGGTGAGATGCTAACACATGCCTGTGAGAGGTTTTGATGGCTGTGAAGTTGCCCCTCTTCCTCCATGAGTGTGAGACTCAATTATGACTCCCTTGAGCTGGAGAGCAATGCACATCACAAAAGCACAGCCTGGGAGAACAGGAGGAGTGACCATTCCATGTTGAATTTTATTTTCTTTCTAATTTCCTCCCTCCCTTCCTTCCTGTCTCCATAAATAAATAAATTCAGGAAAATGAAATGAATATCTGATGCTATTATACTATACTCTTCCCTCTTCCTGCAAGATCATTTCTCTCACTTGTGTTCTCACACCTCACTCTTTATACAGCCCATTCATACTCAATACAACATTTGAGACTCCAGTCAATACCCCTGGCTCTCCAAGTCTAATTTACTTGGCCCTCTTCTGGGTTCTTGGAATCCTGTGTGCCCCTCTATGCAATCGCTTATCATGTCTGGAGTAATAATTAGTTTACATAGCTCCATCTGCACTAGACTAGGAGTTCAGCAGTCTGTGTCATATGTCTCTTTGTATCATTAACATTGAAAACAGTGCATGGCATCTGGGAGTTATTCAGCAAATAAGGAAAGGAGAAAGAAGGGAAAGAAGAAAGAATGAGATATCTGTGTGACTTGAGCAATTTTTCACCCCAAGGGGCATCAATTTCCTTATCTGGAAAGTGATAGGGTGGCTAGTTCCAATTTTGGAAATCAGTATTCTGTTTCTAGACTTGGAACAACCTCACTGAGACCTAACATCAAGCCAAAAAGAAGCAATTAAAGGAAATACTTTAGATAAGAAATAGGCTTTAAAAATAATCCAATCAGCAGAATGCATCTCAAAATATGTGCACAGCTCTGAGCCACTATCTAAACAGTTGGGAAGTAGCATGTTCAGCAGTGAAAAAATATCTAGGGACTTGGCCAATATGAACCCACAGATGTTCCTGTTGAACTCAGCTGATGAGTTTCCTTCAAAGCCATGGTTAACCAGAGTCCTTAGTTCACCTCCAGGACACAGCCCACTCAGGCCCTGCACCCTTGGCTTATAAAAAGAGAAGGAAGGAAGGAAGGAAGGAAGGGAGGGAAGGAGGGAGGGAGGGAGGGAGGGAGGGAGGGAGGGAGGGAGGAAGGAAGGAAGGAAGGAAGGAAGGAAGGAAGGAAGGAAGGAAGGAAGGAAGGAAGGAAGGAAGGAAGGAAGGAAGGAAGGAAGGAATGGAAAGAGAAAAAGAGAAAGGTATCTCCTAACAGAGAGTACAACTTGTATCATGTGTTCCAAGAGTTGATGACCTCTCTCTTTCTAAAGAAGAATTATCATTTGAAGCAAGAGTGCCAAAAAAAATAGATTTATTCATTATTTTATGGTTACTCTTCACTTATCACTCCTCCCTCCAGGTCGGAAAGCCCTACTACTATCCACAGGCAGCGGGTGTAGAAATTGGAAAAGGAATAGGTTTTCTTATCAAGGGATTTTTAATTGTGCATAGGGAGGTTGGAAAACTTTGGAGAAGAAATTAATTTGTTGAGTGTTGACTCTGCAGCAAAAGCTTTATATACAATATCTCATTAATTTTAAGCTTCACAAGATCCCTTCCAGGTACTATCATCATTTTACAAGGAGGAGGAAAGGGAAGAAAAGGGGTTTCAAAATACGTTGCTTAAGTCATCCAGTAAAAAAGTGACAAAACCAGAATTCGAGCCTCAGCCATGGAGAGTGCAAAGCCACCAAAATTCCTCCTGATCTAAAACCCACCTGCTCAATTACTGCTTCCCTAGTTACTCCAAAACGTCCACCTGGGTGCCAAGGGTTATAAGTGAGTGGAGTGATACACTCAGATCTCAGAGAAGCCTAGCGGGGCCTAGGGAAGCATAAGTCCCTGGGCCCATTCTTCCATCACAAGTGGCTTCATCTGTTTAACCCAGTGCTCCAAATGAAACAGGAGGGAAGAGGTCAGGGCACAAGCTTTGAAAGAATGACACAGCCTAAGGACGTGACATAAACTCATTAGAACCAAATGGGTCCAAGATGGTGGACAAGCTGACTTCCACTAGACCTTGAGCCTCAGTATATGCTCACTGTAATACATTAGCAAGCTAAGCAACACACCCACAGGTGCCATTACAGTTCCAAGGCTGACCATAAGGATCAAAAAGTGGGCAGTGCCCCAATTCCTGGAAATCCCTGCACCTTCCCGAAATAGCTGGAATACTGCTCCCACTCATTAGCCTATGAAATTACACACTCCTATAAAAACTGACAACCCCATACCCTGGTGCCACTCTCGCCTTCTGAGATGACCCACACTCTGTCTGTGGAGTGTGTTTCTTTCTAAATAAATCCACTTCTAACCTATCACTTTGTCTCTCACTGAATTCTTTCTGCAATGAGACATCAAGAACCTGAGCTTTGGTCAGAGACCTTCAAGATGGCAGAGGAGTAAGACGTGGTGATCACCTTCCTCACCATAAATACATCAAAAATACATCTATATGTGGAACAACTCCTACAGAACACCTACTGAACGCAGGCAGAAGACATCAGACTTCCCAAAGGGCAAGAAAATCCCCACGTACCTAAAGAAAAAAGAAAAAACAGAGATGAAAGAATTAAGAGAGGATGCACACCTCCAGGAGGGAGCTGTGGAAGAGGAAAAGTTTTCACACACTAAGGAGCCCCTTCACTGGCGAAGGCAGGGGGTGGGTGGGGGGAAGCTTCAGAGCCACGAAGGAGAGTGCAGCAACAGGGGTGCAGAGGGCAAAAGAGGAAAGATTCCCACACAAAGGATCAGTGCCAACTAGCACTCACAAGCCTGAGAGGCTTGTCCGCTCACCCGCTGGGGAAGGTGGGGGCTAGGAGATGAGGCTCAGGATTTGGAGCTCAGACCCTAGGGAGAGGACTGGGGTTGGCTGCATGAAGACAGCCTGAAGGGGGCTAGTGTGCCACAGCTAGATAGGAGGGACTCCGGGGAAAAGTCTGGACCTGCTGGGGAGGCAAGAGAACTTTGTTTTGGGGTGCACAAGGAGAGGGAATTCCTTCCCAGTGTGCCCACAGAAGACAGAGCACTGCCAAACGAGCTCCAGAGAGAGGCATGAGCCACAGCTATCAGCTTGGACCCCAGTGACGGGCATGAACTGCTAATGCTGCTGCCGCTGCCACCAAGAATCATGTGTGCAAGCGCTGGTCACTATCCACAACCTCTGGGAGCCTCTGCAGTATGCCACTGCCAGGGTCCTATGATCCAGAGACAAGTTCCCCAGGAGAACACACAGCATGCCTCAGACTGTCCTAACGTCATACTGGCCTCTGCCGCCTCAGGCTCAGCCCACATTCCAATTATGACTACGGTACCCCTCCCTCACCCTGGCCTGAGCGAGAAAGAGCCCTAATCGGCCACTGCTTTAACCCCCTCCTGTCTGGGCGGGGAACAGACTCCTGAGAGTGGCGTACACACAGAAGAGGGGCAAAAACCGAAGCTAAACACCAGGAGCCGTGCAAACAAAGAAGAGAAAGGGAAATTTCTCCGTGCAGCCTCAGGAGCAGCAGGTTAAATCCACACAATCAACTTGATAAACCTTGAATCTGATTAATACCTGAAGAGACAACGAATGTCCCCAAAATTGAGGCGGTGGACTTTGGGAGCAACTGTACGCTTGGGGTTTGCTTTCTGCGTCTAATTTGTTTCTGGTTTTATGTTTATCTTAGTTTAGTATTGAGTGCTTATTATCATTGGTGGATTTGTTTACTGGTTTGGTTGCTCTCTTCCTTTTTTTTTAATATATATATTTTTCGTTCTGTTTTGTTTTTCTCTTTTTGTGTGTATGTGTATGCTTCTTTGTGTGATTTTATCTATATAGGTTTGCTTTTATCATTTGTCCTATGGTTCTGTATGTTCATTTTTGGTTATATTTTTTTCTCCTCTCTTCCTTTTCTTCTGAGCCATGTGGCTGGCAGGGTCTTGGTGCTCCGGCCAGGTGTCAGGCCTGAGCCTCCAAGGTGGGAGAGCTGAGACCAGGACATTGGACCACCAGAAACAACCCGGCCCCACGTGATATCAATCAGCGAGAGATCTCCCAGAGATCTTCATCTTAACACTAAGACGCAGCTCCACCCAAACACCAGCAAGCTCCAGTGCTGGATGCCCTATGCCAAACGACAAGCAACAGAGAAACACAAACCCACCCATTAGCAGGGAGGCTGCCGAAAGTCATATTAAGTTCACAGACACCCCAAAACACACCAACAGACGTGGCTCTGCCCACTAGAAGGACAAAATACAGCCCCAACCACGACAGCACAAGCACCAGCCCCCTCCACCAAGATGAAGGAGCAAGGTAAAACCCCACCAGACCAAACAAATGAAGAGGAAATAGGCAGTCTACCTGAAAAAGAATTCAGAGTAATGATAGTAAAGGTGACCCAAAATCTCAGAAATAGAATAGAGAAAATACAAGAAACATTTAACAAGGACCTAGAAGAACTAAAGAGTAAACAATGATGAACAACACAATAAATGAAATTAAAAATACTTGAGAAGGAATCAATAGCAGAATAACTGAGGCAGAAGAACACATAAGTGACCTGGAAGATAAAATAGTGGAAATAACTACTGCAGAGCAGAATAAAGAAAAAAGAATGAAAAGAATTGAGGACAGTCGCAGAGACCTCTAGGACAATATTAGATGCACCAACACTTGGATTATAGGGGTCCCAGAAGAAGAGGAGAAAAAGAAAGGGTCTGAGAAAATATTTGAAGAGATTATAGTTGAAAAGTTCCCTAACATGGGAAAGGAAATAGTTAATCAAGTCCAGGAAGCACAGAGAGTCCCATACAGGATAAATCCAAGGAGAAACATGCCAAGACACATATTAATCAAACTGTCAAAAATTAAATACAAAGAAAAAATATTAAAAGCAGCAAAGGAAAAACAACACACAAGTGAATCCCTATAAGGTTAACAGCTGATCTTTCAGCAGAAGCTCTGCAAGCCAGAAGGGAGTGACAGGACATATTTAAACTGATGAAAGGGAAAAACCTACAACTAAGATTACTTTACCCAGCAATGATCTTATTCAGATTCAACAGAGAAATTAAAACCTGTACAGACAAGCAAAAATTAAGAGAATTCAGCACCACCAAACCAGCTTTACAACAAACCCTAAAAGAACTTCTCTAGGCAGGAAACACAAGAGAAAGAAAAGACCTACAATAACAAATTAACACAGTTAAGAAAATGGTAAAAGGAACATACATATCAATAATTACCTTAAGTGTAAATGGATTAAATGCTCCAACCAAAAGACATAGACTGGCTGAATGGATACAAAAACAAAACCTGAATATATGCTGTCTACAAGAGACCCACTTCAGACCTAGAGACACATACAGACTGAAAGTGAGGGAATGGAAAAAGATATTCTATGCAAATGAAAACAAAAGAAAGCTGGAGTCGCAATTCTCATATCAAACAAAATAGACTTTAAAATAAAGACTAGTACAAGAGACAAAGAAGGGCACTACATAATGATCAAGGGATCAACCAAAGAGAAGATAAAACAATTGTAAATATTTATGCACCAAACATAGGAGCACCTCAATACATAAGGAAAATACTTACAGCCATAAAAGAGGAAATCAACAGTAACACAATAATAGTAGGGAATTTTAACACCCCGCTTTCACCAATGGACAGACCACCCAAAATGAAAATAAATAAGGAAACACATGCTTTAAAAGACACAATGGAACAGATAGATTTTATTGATATTTATAGGAAATTCCATCCAAAAACAACAAAATACACTTTCTTCTCAAGTGCTCATGGAACATTCTCCAGGAGAGATCATATCTCAGGTCACAAATCAAGCCTTGGTAAATTTAAGAAAATTGAAATTGTATCAAGTATCTTTTCCAAACATAGCTCTATGAGACTAGATATCAATAACAGGAAAACAATGGTAAAAAATACAAACACAGGGAGGCTAAACAATACACTATTAAATAACAAAGAGATCACTGAAGAAATTAAAGAAGAAATTTTAAAAACCTAGAAACAAATGGCAATGAAAACACGATGAGCCAAAACCTATGGGATGGAGCAAAAACAGTTTTAAGAGGGAAGTTCATAGCAATACAATCCTACCTCAAGAAAAAAGAAAAAGCTCAAATAAACAACCTAACCTGGCACCTAAAGCAATTAGAGAAAGAGCAACAACAACAAAAACCAAAGTTAGCAGAAGGAAAGAAATCATAAAGATCTGATCTGAAATAAATGAAAAAGAAATGAAGAAAACAATAGCAAAGACCAATAAAACTAAAAGCTGGTTCTTTGAGAAAATAAAATTGATAAACCATTAGCCAGACTCATCAAGAAAAAAAGGGGGAAGACTCAAATCAACAAAATTAGAAATGAAAAATGAGAAGTAACAACTGACAACTGAAATACAAAGGATCATGAGAGATTACTACAAGCAACTATATGCCAATAAATTGGACAACCTGGAAGAAATGGACAAATTCTTAGGAAAGCATAACCTTCCGAGACTGAACCAGGAAGATATAGAAAATATAAACAGACCAATCACAAGCACTGAAATTGAGACTGTGATTAAAAATCTTCCAACAAACAAAAGCCCAGGACCAGATGGCTTCACAGGTGAATTCTATCAAACATTTAGAGAAGAGCTAACACCTATCCTTCTCAAACTCTTCCAAATTATAGCAGAGGGAAAAACACTCCCAAACTCATTCTAAGAGACCACCATCACCCTGATATCAAAACCAGAAGAAGATGTCACAAAAAAAGAAAACTTTCAACAAAATTCAACACCCATTTATGATAAAAACTCTCCAGAAACTAGGCATAGAGGGAACTTATATCAACATAATAAAGGCCATATATGACAAACCCACGACCAACATTGTTCTCACTGGTGAAAAACGGAAACCATTTCCTCTAAAATCAGGAACAAGACAAGGATTCCCACTCTCACCACTATTATTCAACATAGTTTTGGAAGTTCTAGGCACAGCAATTGGAGGAGAAAAAGAAAAGGAATCCAAATCAAAAAACAAGTAAAACTGTCACTGTTTGCAATGAAATAATACTATGCATACAGAATCCTAAAGATGCTACCAGAAAACTACTAGAGCTAATCAATGAATTTGGTAAAGTAGCTGGATACAGAATTAATGCACAGAAATTTCTTGCATTCCTATGCACTAATGATGAAAAATCTGAAAGAGAAATTAAGGTAACAATACCATTTACCATTGCAACAAAAAGAATAAAATACCTAGGAATAAACCTACCTACGGAGACAAAAGACTTGTATGCTCAAACTATAAGACACTGATGAAAGAAATTAAAGGTGATACAAACAGAGGGAGAAATATACCATGTTCTTGGATTGGAAGAATCATCATTGCGAAAATGACTATACTACCAAAAGCAATCCACAGATTCGTTCCAATCCCTATCAAGCTATGAATGGCATTTTTCACAGAATTAGAACAAAAAATTTTACATGTTGTATGGAGACACAAAAGACCCTGAATAGCCAAAACAATCTTGAGAAAGAAAAGTGGAGCTGGAGGAATCAGGCTCCCTGACTTCAGACTATACTACACAGCTACAGTAATCAGGACAGTATGGTACTGGCACAAAAACAGAAGTATAGATCAATGGAACAGGATAGAAAGCCCAGAGATAAACCCATGCACCTATGGTCAAGTAATCTATGACAAAGGAGACAAGGATATACAATGGAGGAAAGACAGTCTATTCAATAAGTGGTGCTGGGAAAACTGCACAGCCACTTGTGAAAGAATGAAATTAGAATACTCCCTAACACCATACACAAAAATAACCATACACAAAAATAAACTCAAAATGGATTAAAGACCTAAATGTAAGACCAGACACTATAAAATTCTTAGAGGAAAACATACGTAGAACACTCTATGACATAAATCACAGCAAGATCCCTTTTGACCCACCTCCTAGAGTAATGGAAGTGAAAACAAAAATAAACAAATGGGACCTAATGAATCTTAAAAGCTTTTGCACAGCAAAGGAAACCATAAACACAACAAAAAGACAACCCTCAGAATGGAGAAAATATGTGCAAACAAAGCAACTGACAAAGGATTAATCTCCAAAATATACAAGCAGTGCATGCAACTCAATATCAAAAGAACAAACAACTCAATCCAAAAATGCACAGAAGATCTAAATAGACATTTCTCCAGAGAAGATATACAGATTGTCAACAAACACATGAAAGGATGCTCAACATCACTAATCATTAGAGAAATGCAAATCAAGACTACAATGACATATCACCTCACATCAGTCAGAATGGCCATCATCAAAAAATCTACAAACAATAAATGCTGGAGAAAAAGGAATCCTCTTTTACTGTTGTTGGGAATGTAAATTGATACAGCCATTATGGAGAATAGTATGGAGGTTCCTTAAAAAACTAAAAATAAAACTACCATACGATCCAGCAATCACACTACTGGGTATATACCCTGAGAAAACCATAATTCAAAAAGAGTCATGTACCTCAATGTTCATTGTAGCACTATTTACAATAGGCAGGACATGGAAGCAACCTAGGTGTCCTTCGACAGATGAATGGATAAAGAAGATGTGGCCCATATACACAATGGACTATTAGTCAGCCATAAAAAGAAACGAAATTGACTAATTTGTAGTGAGGTGGATGGAACTAGAGTCTGTCATACAGAGTGAAGTAAATCAGAAAGAGAAAAACAAATACCATATGCTAACATATATATATGGAATCTAAAAAAAAGGTTCTGATGAACCTAGGGGCAGGACAGGAATAAAGATGCAGACATAGAGAATGGACCTGAGTACACGGGGAGCGGGAATGGTAAGCTGGGATGTCGTGACAGAGTAGCATTGACATATATACACTACCAAATGTAAAATAGCTAGCTAGTGAGAAGCAGCTGCATAGCACAGGGAGATCGGCTCAGTGCTTTGTGACCACCTAGAGGGGTGGGATAGGGAGGGTGGGAGGGATATGGGGATATATGTATACATATAGCTGATTCATTTTGTTATACAGAAGAAACTAACACAACATTGTAAAGCAATTATACTCCAATAAAGATGTTAAAAAGGAAAAAAAAAAAAAAAGAACCTGAGCTTCATTAAGTCCTGAAACCAAGTGTGTGATCTCAGTTGGAAGAACGTGGGTTTTGGCTGGGTTCAAGTCCCAGCCGTGTGGGTTGGAGTCCTAGCCCATGGGTTCAAGTACCAATCTGAGGTGCATGGTTTCACAGACATGTAAGGCATATATGTGCCATGATGTGAAAAATTTGGGGAAACACTGCTGTAGACTCGTCTTCTGTCACCCTACACATGTGATGCTCCAGTCACATGAAGTAATATAATAAACAACTTATAAATGTATGTTTATATCATGTCTATGTGGATTTACTCCTTGGTGTATCCACTATGCTGGATTCCTTCCACTTCTTCCCTACCTGGTAAATCCCTACCTACTTCAAGAGCAGTTGAAATTTGACTTCAAAAAGAGAAATTTGCTTTTTTTTTTTTCTCAAGCACTTTGTACCTCTGTTAGGGTACTCATCACATTGTACTGTAATTTACAGGTTTATACAGCTGTCTCATTCACTTAAAGCACATAGGAGATATTCAGTAAAGATATGGTGAATGAATAAATGCATGAAATGTGGAAGGCAAAAACTGCATTTTAATCATTTTAGCATTACCATGAACTTGCTAAGGGGTAAACAAACTATGGCCTTTGGACCAAATCTGGTCTGTGGCCTGTTTTGTTTCTGTTTTTGTTTTTTAATTAAGACTTTAATTTTTTAGAGCAGTTTGGGCTCACAGCAAAACTGAGGAGAAGGTGCAGATATTCCTCATATACTCCTGTGCCTACCCGTGCATAGCCTCCTCCATGATCAACATCTCCCACCAGCCTGGTACATTTGTTACAATTTATGAATCTACATGGAAACATCATAATGACCCAAAGTGGCCTGTTTTATATAGCCAGCAGGCTAAGAATGTTTTTTACATTTTAAAAGTTGCTTAAAAAAAAAGAAAAATATTATGTGAAAGAGACTGTACATGGCCAGCAAAGCTGAAAATATTTACTATATCAGGCTCCTTATGGAAAAGTTTGTGAATCTTTCATACCTAAATCAAACAATCAAGATTAATTGGTTGATTTCATAAATATACTATGTATAAATAATTTCTCTTAACTCATTCTTGTTTTTCACCCAACCCTGTTTCTGGCTTCAATTATACCACTTTTCCCTGTTAACCCTCTAGTCAATATTTCTTAATTTATTATTGAACTATAAAACAGATACAAAAGAAGCAAAAATCATAACTGTAGATTTCAAAGGATTATCACTAAGTAGGCACACTCAAGTGACTACCACCCAGGTCAAGAAACAGAAGATTGCCAACAAATCAGAAGCCCCCATATACCTTCCTAATCATTATTCTCTTCCTTAAAAGTAGCCATATCCATTACTTCTAGCCCCATAGACTGTTTTTGCCATTTACGTATTTTTTTATCTTTATACATCAATAAATGGAGTAATTCAGCATGTAACCATTTATATCATACCTCAGTTTTTTGCTAAATACTAGGTTTGTGATACTTTTCTACTTGATTGTAGGTAACAGTAGTCAGTTCATTTTCCTTGCTGTATAGAACTCCATTGTTTGTGCATCTTGTTTTCCTTTTTAATGTATTTTACTGTTGGTAGACATTGGCATATTTTTATGATTTGGGATTAATGTGAATAATTCTGCATTAAATGCTCTTACACACGCATTTTTAAGGCATCTCTAATCACTTTTCCCACTCAGTTGAGTTCCCACATGATCCACCTGCCTCTGTTCGTCTCCTTCTCTGTGGTTATAGATCCTAGTGTCATCCCAGGGAGACAAAACAGAGTGAGGTTAAGAGCTCAGAGTTTGGAGCTAGGCCACCTGGATTTAAATCTGGGTCTTCCGTTACTATCTATGTGATCTTAAATAAATTACCTACCTTTTCTACACCTTGATTTTCATATCTGTAAAATCAGGATAATAGAATAAATTGAGTTAATATTTGTAAACTACTTACAGCAGTGCTTGGCACATAGTAAGTGACAAATATGCATTTCCTCAATAACTAAATAGTTATGCAAAAACATATCTGCATTTAGAAAGATGCCTTTATCTTGAACAGTTCACATGACGCAGGTTAACTACTTTCTTCTATTCGAGAGCAATTAAAAAAAAAAAGTCTAAGGCTTCCCTGGTGGCACAGTGGTTGAGAGTCCGCCTGCCGATGCAGGGGACACGGGTTCGTGCCCCGGTCCGGGAAGATCCCACATGCCGCGGAGCGGCTAGGCCCGTGAGCCATGGCCGCTGAGCCTGCGCGTCCGGAGCCTGTGCTCCGCAATGGGAGAGGCCACAACAGTGAGAGGCCCGCGTACGGCAAAAAAAAAAAAAAAAAAAAAATCGAATGGTTCAGGAACTGTAATTTAAATTAAACACACACACAAAAATTACCATAGCCTCAAGTTTTTGTCTAGGGATATATTCTTTATGTACTCTACCCTAAATATATCCAAAACAACTGAAAACCTAGGCAACAGATAGGTGTTCAAAACAAACTTATTGAATAAATGAAATAAATACCATGCCTCCCAAAAAAGGGATCAAAAAATTCTGATCACTGTAGTCTCAAAATTAAAATCAGTTCACAAAATAACTAGCCTTTTCATTTAACTACAGTTTGTTATACTATCTGAGAAATACTCTCTAATTCAAGTTAAAAACCAAGTATGTATTTATTAAATCATGTTCTCAGTACTGTGATGAACTCTGTGAAAGAACTCTAGAGGAACCTGCTCTATAAAATAAATAAGTAAATAAATAAATAAAATTTAAAAATTCAACAAAAAAGAACACTAGAGGAGTATAATATACCATATTTTCCCTAAAATGCTTGCAATTTTGTTATTCATTCATTCATCCTGCATTTATTGATTGTCTATTGGATTCTATGCACTTGAAGGCTACCCTTATGTATTAAATAATTAAAGAATATGGGATGACAGCTACTCAGATACTAAAGCAAGGCTGTTTTTGTTCCCAAACCAAATCAGAATGCCTTTCTGGAATCTTTCTCAGAATTGTACAAGCTATAACAACATCTCCGAACCTCATTTTAACTAGGCCTTTGTTCTACATGGATGAAATTAATTTTCAAATCAAGTAATACAATATGCTGCTTTAGATGCATGTTTAAAAATTCACATTTTTATGTCCATCAGCTAGGTTTCCTAAGTCAATGGGAAAATCCCATTTCTCTTGAGTCTGATGAAAGGCCAGCCTATCTAATATGGGATACTACAGAAAATACCAAGTGGAAAGAAGGAAAAGGGTGTAGGTAATGGAGAACATGCAAATGTTTAACAACCAGCTGTCTGAAGAGAAGGGCCTGACTTGTATCTTTTGCTCACGTCTCTGGTGTAAATATTACCAGCACGGCAGCTTTCAAGCCTCCGGGGAGATGTCACTAAACATGGAGCTGGAAAGCTGTGCCATCAGCTATCATAAACCAGTGCAAGTTGGTTCCAGCACACTACTGAGGGCAGACAGAGCAAGAGAGCTTCAAGTTTCCTTTGAAGAACAATCCATCCTCCATGGCATGGTGGACCTGACAATGAAGGGGTCCTGCCCTACCTTGAGGAGTAATCATAGAACTGAGGTGGGTCAAATAGATTCTCTCTCCCAGGAATCTGAATCTTGAGTGGAGCACACTAAAGAACAAGTGCTTGAAAGAAATCCCTGACAGTTTCTGCCTTCCATCCCAGCCCCACCCAGTGCCCAAGCTCTTGGCCACCTTATTTATGAAACCTGGATTTTCCAGGTTTCTCCATGGTTCTATGAGCTTTTTGAAATCCTTCTTATAGATTTCTTTCCCCTTAATCTGCTTAGAGTCAGTCTCTGACTTAGACAAGGAGTAAAGCAACAGATTTCACACTTATTAGTTTGGGATAATGTGTATTTAAATAGTTGCTCCACAACTCTCTCTCCCAGACTCATTCTGAGTCTTACGAGGAAGGAGATGGCATGGAAGGAGTCAAAAGTAATTTAGTGGCAAAGGCACAAGGTGACACAACTTCTTTCCCACCTTTTCTCATTATGCCAACTAATTACATCTAATATTAATAGAGAGTGGTTTGGGTAGTGGAGGAGTACCATATTAGATTAAAAGCTAAGCTGCTGTAACAAGGAGATGGGAAGCAATATGGAGGCTAAAGGACTTTATTCCTCTGTCTCACAAGAGTTCCAATGTGGATGATCTGGGTAGGGTGAGCTGCTCTGCTCAACTTGGTCACTCAAACATCCAAGCTCCTACCCCTTGCTGCTCCATCTTTCCTTAGGCATCTTGTTACCTGTATGATTGAAGTTGGGTTTCTACCAAATCCAGCTTCCAGCCATCAGGAAGCAGATGGAGAACAGGGAGGAGGCATGCTCACATTTCAAGGGCAAGAACTTTGCCATATGAAAAAATGTAAGTAACTGGTCATCCACATATCCAGATACAACTTAGTTACAATGCAAAAGAGAAAAGGAAACATTGACAAGAAAATTAGCCATCTCCCCGACAAGAGCCTTTTAGAACCATTTGCTGCTACTTTTTTTTTTTAAGAACACAAGCACAGATCATAAATGTGAAACGTGTTCCAAAATATTAAAATAGAGAGAGTCCAACCTTCTAAACGTTTTCTATGTAATAAGTTTACATAGGTTAGCAGTTCTAAACTAGAGTGAAATAATACACTGGGACATCTTAAATGTTTGTGAAATGTATCATAAGGAATCTGTTAGTAATAATCTTCAATGTATTAAAAGTTGAAAAGAATTTATTTTTGAAAAATTAGAGCCAATTGAAGATTATTCCTATAGCAATATTTCCTAAACTTCTATCATTCAATTAGTACTATCAGGATTTTCTAACTATATTATTATTGTAGCATATCTGCATTATTATGCATTATGGGATATATCTTTACTGTTATTTACTTAAATCTTTTCTTTAAATGGGCTCACTTTTTGACTTAAATAAATGTATTTATGAAGGAAACTTTATGTCACTACTATAAATGGAAAACCAGTATCACTTGCCAAAATAGAAAATAAAATTTAAAATAAATAAAATTAATAAAAAATAAAAAAATAAAAATTTAAATAAATAAAATTACTACACAGTGTTGTTAAGTTTTACTTAGATACTGTTACTCACTAGAGACTGTTGCTAGCTGAGAACTCTGAGTCAGAGCTGGGTTTTGATCTGTTCAAAAGGGAGATAGTAAAAGCTGAGATGTTTAAAGAAACACTGGCAACAAATTGAGTCTTTCCCCTTGATGTAATCTAAGAATTGAAAGAGAATTTAAATAGGATTAAGTGGCTATAGGCGTCAATGTTATTTGATTCCTATCTATGAACTACCTAAAATCACTCTTTGCGAAACCTGGCCCTAAGGAAAATGCCACTTTTACTCATTTGCACATGGATATGTTTTGTGGGTGAGAGAGAGAGGTGTGAAGTTACAGTTAGCACACAGAAGTTCTATAATAATAATCCTGCCAATGCCACGGGTTGTGAACATCATCATTCATCTGTGTCCAGGAGTAAGAGGGGACAAGGAATTTCTGTCCTAATTCCAGCTATTGTCTCAGAACCATGAACTGGAAAAAAAAATGCCACAAAAGATTAGTCATTCATACCCATAGGCCTCATATATGAAACACCTTTCCCTCCCAAATGCCATTTGGATGAAGTTTGACTTCCTGACTTCACAGGGCTGTTTTCCACTACCAGATCTCCTTGACATGCTCTCTGGAATGTTTGTGTCAGATGCTGCCTCAAATGTTTTAATCAACCACACACTCCTCCCATGAAAAGAAGATGATTTGAATATCTGGTTGGCAAAACTAACCTATAATTATGCTGAGTATCTGACTGCCTTTGATATTCCTAAACTCATACCGCACTCTAGGAAAACATTTTCCTTTTAGAAACAGACAGTCATGAAGCATGAAAATAGATGTGGCAGCCAGTCTGTCTCTTCAAGTGGCATCCAGCTATTGCTAGTCATCAGGGCTACAAAAGGGAAAGACTTCAACTCTCCAAAAATCTGGAGCAATGGAACACTATGGCCACAGATAGACTAGACAATGCAAGAGAAGTGTAGCAGGATATGCCACCCCAAAATATGTCACTTTGACATAAGGATTATTCTGAGCTGAAGGCAATTGAGAAGAAGAAGATACTAGAAAAGCTCTCTGATCTCCCTCTATTTGCCTAACAGTGGGACATAATTTGTAAAAGTGTCCCTTCTTCCCTATCAGGAGGGACAGGAGTAAATCACTGGAGACAACTCTAGGACCTTACCAGCCCAGACACCCATCAGAGGAAGCTACATAACAAACCTCCCTAAAAGTAGCCCTTATCTACCCTTAGTTTCCCTATATATTTGCTTTCCCACAATGTGTCACCCCTAGAAGCTCAAAGTCCTTTTTCTTTGTCTTGTCACTTCTCTACAAAATTATTATTCTTTGTTAAGATGCTACATAAGCTCAAGTTCTAATGATTCCCTTTGAGTTACTCATCACTGAGGGCTCCCATGCATGTGTGACATACATGTTAATAAACTTCTGTTTGTTTTTCTCTTGTTAATCTGTCTTCTGACAATCTAATTTACAGGGCCCCAGCCAATGAACCTAAGATGGGATAAAGAGAAAAGAATTTTTGTCCTCCCCTACACAGAGATACAAAGACTAGATGTACAATTTCTCAGGGATAGGGATAAAGATTTAACTTAAATATCTGGTTACCATAGTGAGACACCAATTTAAATGTGACATTGACATGCATTCAGAGATAACTGAGGAAACAGTATTGATGATGGGGATAAAGGGATGTGTTCTAGCCATGTGTTATGTACATTACAAAGGTTAGTTCATTTGTTTCTCCCAAGTCTTTGAAGATTAGCAGAAGAATATGAGGATAACTTATTGCAATTTTTCTCCCTAGTGGTAAACCAATCAGACACTCAGGGTCAGCAAACCACAGGTTCAGGAACTATCTCAATTTCAATCATCTATCATTTGCTCCCTAAACCATTTACTCTCAACTTGGAAGTGATGAGGTATAGTGAGGGAGTTTCTATACGGGAGCTATAACACACTCCTCCAACCCCCAAGATTTTGATGTTCCTAAGTGTTCCCTTTCCACATCATTGAGAAGCATTGCCTTAGTAAATTACTGTTGCTAAGGGTAATTTAAAATATTCTTCAGGTAAATTCTGCAGGTAAGTTGAGAACCATTTCAATACCTCAATTATAAATGGTCCCTGAAGATCTTATATTTCAGAGACTTGGGCTACATGTCTAAGACTGCTGCTTACAACTAGAAATAAGAGAGAAACCATTTTCAAACCATATTATGCTCTCTATCTTTCCCTGAGTACAGCCCAACTCTCCAAATTTTGTGTCTCTCCATTCCATCTAAAGTAATTTTCTTGGTGTCCCAGCGACATGTACAGGAGGACGTTTCAACATGTCCTCCACCTTGAGATATCTATGATCCTATAATATAATCAGAATAGAAAACATCATTAATATCTGTCAAGTAACTGAACCCAAATATCTCAAAACTTTAAAGAATCCTATTACAGCCTTCCCAGTACTTCTCAAATGAGAAGAAATGGACCTTATCTGGGGAATTATTTTCAGCTGCAATTTTTAGCCACTATAAACCAGGCTCAAAATCCAGAGCGGTTGGATAAACATTCTTAATTTATATTTGGAAAAATATATTTAAATCTCTTCACACATGTGTATGTATTTATTGTGTATAACTAACTTATCTGATAACAGAAGGCTTACAGAATGCTAGCAGTGGGGAAGAGTTGTAAGTGGAAAAATGTTGCATTTGTCTGGTTCTTTAATTACAAGCTGTTTGCACTGTGGGTTGCTTATCGATGTATTTTTGTTTGTGTATATAGAGGTTGATCCTGGATATTTGCAAATAAACTTGTGAATAGGAATAGTAAAGATGGTTTTGTTATTCCTCCTAAAAGGAGTCTCATGATTTGAACCTTTTTCCAAAATCACAAAGATGTAAAAATTTCAGGGGTAGAGAGGAAGTTATGCAATCCAATTATTTATTCAATTATTCTTCCTACAATATGCTTGACAAATAGTCATTCAACCCCCATCCAGGTGCTTTGAGTCAAAAGGAATTCCTGGAACAGTCTATGCATTTGCAGCAGATGACTAATGTTTTAGCTCTGCATCTTGCATTTCTTCTTCTTCCGAAGGATACATCTTGGTTTTCCTTTGGGGAATTGTCCTTCTGCATTTAATGTTGTCTTAATAGTACCATCCGTTGAGGTGTCCTCTTCTCTGTTAGCCAAGGAGTGCTCATGTGATCCAAGCTATGACAATCCAAACCTCCCAAGGATTTAAATTCCGAGTGTAAGGGGGTAAGAGAGAAAAATAGTTGGAACCAATTTATCCTAATGGCAGTATCTTGAAGAGCCTGGTTTCCTTAAAGAACAGGTTCTTCAACTGAAATTTCAGATCTGCGAGCACACAATACTTTTTCATAAATTTGATTTTTGCCTAAAACTAGGTAAAAATCAATTTATATTATTTTCAACCAAAAAATGTATTTGCTACCCTACTGGTCTTGTATTTATCCACCTGGAGAAATGTAGACAGGCATATTCCCTCTTTAATATTACAGTGTTTCACATGCGTGACTAGTTAGCATGTTCTTCAATCAGTTTTATTTCCTTGTATGACTTTTTAAGAGGCCAACTCACCTTTCCTCAACTTCTGCTATGTGTCATATGTTTACTTTTTTGCCCTCATTCTCCCTTTTCTCCCCCACTGTCAGGTATTCCTGAAAATGTCTGAAACACAGGATGATAAATTCTTGCCCAATTTTTATTCCAGTACTTTTGCAATGGTTTGTAAAGGTTGTACAGGAAAAACTGTAAAACTATAAATACAATAACCAATGAGTTGACATATGGTGAGTGGAGGCTGGAATTCCCCATGCCACAAAATTTCACTGTTCTGCACATCCTTTTTTCACTCTTGGTGACTGAGGTATCTCAAGTTTCCTTGACTTGCTTACACCTTGACTTCCATTGTATACAATGTGGTGTTTCTGGCCTTCATCATCCTTGGGGCTTCAGCCATTGGCATTATTTTCCAAGACTCAAAGAAAATCCTTCCACTTCTGGCATAAATTCCATTGTATGTTTGGATACCTGAATTCCTTTGAAAATACATGGACAAATGGCTGGGAAGAAGAAAGAAAACTCATAACTTCTTTTTTTGCATCACATAATTGCTTTATTCCTTTACATATATCTTTCTCATTCTTGCTCTTGGAACAAGGTAAAGAGTACCTTCTGGCTTCCCCTGGAGTCTCTCTTCCCAGGCAATTTACAGACCCTTTCCATAGTACTTCCTATGAGGGGATGAGCTCATCCTCCCCTACAAGGAAGAAACCCACTACTGGTCAACTTGCTAACTTAGCATGACCTGACTCCGACTGGGTTTCAACACGACTTCAAGACCTTTCACTTTTCTATTTGATCTTCTCCAAACATGCTCCAGCTGGTCTGTTCCTCTCAATTCCATAAATATGTACTGAGCCCCTACTAAGTGCCAGGGTCTCTGGGTAAAAAATCGAATTAGACCTGCATCCTGCCTCCAGGGCAGACGGACACATAAGCAACATGGCAATGAAAAGTGATGAATGTAACAGTACAACTGAGTCTGCGCAAGATGGCAGTGATTAAATCTGGTGAGCATGGGGTCAGGAAAAGTGTCATAGAAGACAAGAGGTGACCTTGAGCTGGCTTTGGAAAGAAGAATAGGAATCTACCAGGCAGACAAGGGGGCATGCCACACACTTAAAAGGGAATGTGTCGTTCCAGGTGTGCAGAAAAAGGGGAATGATCACTTTCTTCTATCCTCTATAATTGCAGCCTATGATCATATTAGTCTTTTTGGCAGCCACAACACACAGCTGGCTGACAGAAGGCTAAAACCACATCTTTCTTGCATTGTTTTGCCATATCAATGCTCATCGTTCATGCCAGTGAGTCATTACTCTAAATCAAGGAAACAAAAGCAAGCCCTGAGCTTCTTTGTCTGTCCCTCCTTGATCACAGCTTCTTGGTTCTGGAAAACACAGCCTCGTCTCTTCCACACTCAGTGTGAGAACCCCTCCTCCTTCGCCAAGTTCCCCTTCCACGCTCCCTCACATGACTCCTTCAGAGATGAAGTGTTCCGAGCTTTGCAGGAGGCAGAAATCATCTTTTGACAAGTTTTACAGACAGTTAGATGCAGTTTCTACCCAGGTGTTGTCCAGTGTTCTCTGAAACCATTCAAAAGAAAAGAAACCAAAAAGATGTTTGCAAAAATCAAATTAAAGTCCAGCTCTGAGGGAGACGCAGCTATCTACACCCATATGAGCTTTCTGCCAAGAATGTTTTTAATGTAAGAATTGCTCATCCATAGACCTATAATAATTGATATTTGCAATTCAATGGTGCTTCTTAACAATTTTTTATTTGTTTCCAATCTCTCTGCTTCTCTCCTCACCTCATCTGCCCAACAACCCCCTGTGTCAGTACGTTCTTGGCTCTTAATGACCCTCTCAGCAGCTACAGATCAAAGTCAAATTTTAATTACAAGTCTAATTTTGGAAGTTTGCTTCCTTTTAATCTGAACTTTTAGAAGGTAGTCAAATGTGTGCTTGCAACAACTCACAGGAAAGACATCAAGATCTAGGACTAGTTAATTAGAGATGGCCAGCTAGTTTTGAACCTCATGCTTCCTACCAGTTTGTATCTACCAGGTGATTATACGTATAGAATGTGAAATACATCACTAATGACTGCAGTAAGACCTGGGAGATGGGAAGAGTGGAAACAAGATGCAATTGTGTGACCACAGAACTTTATCCTGATCATTTGAGAATGGCTACTTTTTCTCTAATACTCTTTTCTTTCCCCAGTTTGGTCTGAGCCTACACCAAGCTTTCTCTGCATCTCGGCACTGTTACCACTATCCCTTCAAGAATATCTTACTTCAGCCTTTGGAAATCTTAACGATTCTTATAAGACCACCTCAAAAACTCCATCTTCTGGGCTTCCCTGGTGGCGCAGTGGTTGAGAGTCCACCTGCCGATGCAGGGGACATGGGTTCGTACCCTGGTCTGGGAAGATCCCACATGGTGCGGAGCAGCTGGGCCCGTGAGCCATGGCCGCTGAGCCTGCGCATCCAGAGCCTGTGCTCCGCAACGGGAGAAGCCACAACGGTGAGAGGCCCGCGTACCATAAAAAAAAAAAAAATCTCCATCTTCTTTGCAGCTTTTTTGAGTCCTCCCAATAAAAATGACCTCCCTCTGGAAATCCCATAGCACTTTTTGTCATTATCAATATCAAACAGTAATCGCAATGATAACTTGCATTCATTGAGTGCACACTATATTGGTGCATAGGAAACATTATCTGACTGTATCGTGCCAACAATTCTATTGTGTACTATTTTCATCCCCATTTTCTAGATAAAGAAACGAGTCTCAGACATGTTAAAATGTGTTCAAAGTGAAATAACCATTTAGTGGTAGACTGAGAATTTGAATGCCAGGTCTATCATAGCAAATCACAAGGATTTATATTCCTCCTACATGCACAAAAATAATCATCATTAGAATGTAAGCCTGTGCAAGAAAGAAATTATATCTCATATTTCTTTGAATTTTCTAATGTTCACCAAGTTGTCATTTAATAAATATTTTTGGATTGGACGACTCCCTCCTAGAACAAATACAAATATATTTAGAAACTTGTTCATGAGGGGGAATAAGTGACTTTTTAAAAATTATTTCTCTGCTTCCCAACATCTTTATAAATTTGGCACTTCAAAAAGACAACAAAGGTGATGTCTATACACACCACAGCAAAGCTCTAACAGAAAGATAAAAGTACAGACTTATGCATCAATAGTGTCATTATTAGACAGTAGTTATTAAGGACCTAATATGTGGGCAATACCATGCTAAGTGCTGAAAAGGACATGAAGATGAACAAAATTGTTCTTGCCATCAAAGTAACTTACTACCTAGTTTAGGGGCGCAACGAAGAAGAACAGTATTTGTTTTGGCTAATCCAGATTGCCTTCTGAAAAGGTTAGATAATGATAAAAGCAGAGATTTTTTCCTAGAGAGTATTTAAATGAATAAGTGGGAGACAGAGGTAGAACTCAATTGCTATGAATAACAGAAGGAGAATTCCAGATAGACTCTGGACTGAGACGAGAAGGCAAAAGAGAAAAACTGTCAACAGCAACATTTTAGGAGGGAAAAAAAATGTGAGCTGTGAATTGCAAATTGTTTACTGGTGGGTACATAGTATATAGCCCTCCTCTATGAAATCTTCAGTAGGGTCTACACTAATCTTAGGTAAGTGAACTTTTCTGGGAAATAAAAAGATGCTCAATTTTACTGCTGTGTCAGAGCAATAGAGTCCAAGGACAGCATGAAGCCTGGAGGGGACCTGAGAGATTTACTAAAGCTAACAGTACAGGACAGCTGCTGTTCAAGATTATCACAGGATCTGCCCCCCACGCCCACTCCTTTGTATGGAAGTGCCTGTACTTACTCTCTTCTCCTTGGCTTTGGCTTCCTGCTCCTTTATCACAGGGCCAGTGCCCTGACCCTGGACCCCATTGTTAGAATGGGGAATTGGTGGAATTCCCTTTTAGCTTCTCGGGCTCTATACTGGGTTGAATAGTGTCCTCCAAATATTCGTATCCCAATCAGAACCTCAGAATGTGACCTGATTTGGAAACAAGTTTTTTTGCCCATGAAATCAAGTAAAGGTGAGGTCATACTGGATTAGGGTGGGTCCTAATCCAGTGACCGATGTCCTCATAAGAAGAGAGAAATTTGCGTACAAACACTCAGGGAGAGCTCTGTTTAACAATGGAGGCAAAGGTTGCAACGGTATGTCTACAAGCCAAGCAATGCCAAGATTGCCAGCAATCATCAGAAGGTAGGAGTAAGGCATTGAACAAATTCTCCCTCAGCATTTCCAGGAGGAGCCAAACCTGCCAACACCTTGATTTTAGGCTTCTGACTTACAGAACTATAAGATAATAAATTCCTATTGTTGTAAGCCACCCACTTAGAGCAGCCCTAGGAAATAATATAGACCCTTAATTTCCTAACAGAGGTTCTGGCAACCTCCAATACTCAACAAGACAATCTTTCTCTGTCCCAGGCCTCAGACCAATTCTAGCCAGATCTACCCTGAAAAATGAGAGGATTCAGTGGAGATCCACACAGAACGAGTTTAGTTTTTTCTAAGATCCTGACAAGGAAAACCATAAGACATATTTTTTTCTATCACAACCCTTTCTGATTCTCTACATAATAACAGCTCAGGACTCTTCAGAGGTTTAGGGCTCTTGAGTGATAAAATCACTACAGGAACTCAATAGTCCAGTCATGTTAACAGACAATAAGTACAATGTGGCAAACTTCATTTATACTTGAAAACACAGATGATAGGACTGTCACTGTCCATGAACTCACATGTGCTCACTCCATACCCTGCAGACAGACAATAAATGCACACTGCCTAGAGTCAGGATGTTGCTCTGCCATGTGGGCATCTCCGTAAATGACCTAGCCCAAGAATTGTTATGTGAGATGAGCACAAGATAAATACTATGCTGCTCTGATAAGTGACTCCATTCATCCGTTTGACAAATATTTTTTTCTTTTCCATTATGGTTTATCACAGGATATTGAATATAGTTCCCTGTGCTATACCGTAGGACCTTGCTGTTTATCCATTCTGTATATAGTGGTTTTCATCTGCTAATCTCAAACTCCCAATCCATCCCTCCCTCACTCTCCCTACCTCTTGGCAACCACAGGTCTGTTCTCTATGTCTGTGACTCTGTTTCTGTTTTGTACATAAGTTCATTTGTGTCATATTTTAGATTCCACATGTAAGTGATATGATACGGTATTTGTCTTTCTCTTTCTGACTTAATTCCCTTAGTATGATGATCTCTGAGTCGATTCATGTTGCTGCAAATGGCATAATTTCATTGTTTTTTTCTTATGTCTGAGAAGTGTTCCATTGTATATATGTATACCACATCTTCTTTATCCATTCATCTGTCAATGGACATTTAGGTTGTTTCCATGTCTTTACTGCTGCTATGAACATAGGGGTGCATGTGTCTTTTTGAATTATAGTTTTCTCTGGATATATGCCCAGGAGTGAGGTTGCAGGATCATATATATGGTAGCTCTGTTTTTAGTTTTTTGAGGAACCTCAATACTGTTTTCCATAGTGGCTGCACCAATTTACATTCCCACCAACAGTGTAGTAAAGTTCCCTTTTCTCCACACCCTCTCCAGCATTTGTTATTTGTAGACTCTTTAATGATGGACATTCTGACCAGTGTGAGGTGGTACCTCATTATAGTTTTGATTTGCATTCCTCTAATAATTAGTGATGGTGAGCACTTTTTCATGTGCCTATTGGCCATCTGTATGACAAATATTTTTAAGTGCATTGTTTTGGGGACTTAATTCTTTTTTTAAAAAAGACTTGGGACTCAAGGTATGGTTATGAAGGAAGAGACACAAACACTCATTTATAACACATGGAGATAAATGCTAGGGCATGGGCTTTGGGAATTCTTAGACTTCACTGAAGTTTCACATATTAGGAATGAGATGAAGGCGGTTTTTACACAAACGTGTATTGTCAGGTTTAACTGTTTATTTGGTGGGTGAGTCTAGCTAACTGCCCAACATCAGCAACTCAATACAGGTTTACTGTTCTCTATTCATCTTGTGCACACAGTTACTCTAGTGAGTGATAAAACCTTTGTTTCTTTGAGATAAAACTTTGGTGTGAGCTAAAAAGGCATACAACTTGCCTTGTGTTTCTAAAGATTCCAAAACATCTACAGACATGGAATTTAAGAGAAACCAAGTAACTTATTCAATATTGTCATTGTAGAAACTGCAGATTTTAAAAGACACCATGAGGGACCACAGATAAATGGCAAAGGTCCACTTTAGTGAAAAAGAGAGAGAGAGAAAGAGAGCCTTTGAGTACAATTAAGTAATGAGAGTCTGATGCTCCTTTGTTTTGGGGTAAGAAGTCTGTAAAAGGTTTGGAAGAGAATCTCCATCCTCCTGTCCTTGTATTCTCATGAGAAAAATTCAATTAGAGTGAAAATGCTGGTCTCTCTTTCCTGTTCTTTTGGATCCTTCAGAAGAAGGACAGACAGGGGATTCATAAATTAGGCAAAGACACTAGGCAAGTGTGGCTTAGTCCTTTCTGTCCTCTGTTTTTCAGAACTGTTTATCTTCAAGATGCACTTCTGCAAGAAACCAGATCCTGGTGAGGCAGAGCAAGACAGCAACTGCCCCCTTTGCCTTCCACTCAGTGGGTAGCTATAATTCAGTAAAAGCAAGTCTTAGGAAGTCAGTTGAGGTACAGACACCCAAGCTGCACCACCAATCAGCTTTATCAGTCACAAAGCTGATCCAGATTGTAACTCCTGCATTTCCTTCTCTGTATTGCTCCATGCTTCTCCTTATCTCCTTAACTCTGCAGCCCTCCCTGCCAGGTTTCCATTATGAAACGTTTTTAGGCTCTTTTTCATGCTGGGGAACTGTGTCCACCCACGTGGGCTCCCCTCTTCCACTGAACACCGTGGCTTGTCATGAATGTGACTCTGTGGCAGTTTTCATTCTGCCTTGAGTTGTAGTTTTAGAATTTATTTGATCTGCCCTGCTAAACTCTATCCACACACCACCATGCCATCGACTCCAACCTCATCCCCTTCTTCACATGACTGAGCTTCAAGTTCAGGGATGATGGGGGACTCAAATCATCTTCACAGTTCCTACGGCACCTGTGACAAGGTTTGTCAAAAGGGAGCATGTTTCATTAAGAATCTTTATTCTGACACCCCTGTGCCCTGCCTCCCCAATTTCGAGGTACAAATATCATCACATATCCAATCAACTATTCAAATATCCCTGTGCCTATATATTAGCAGTGAGTCCGGGGGTCTCCTCTGGAGGCTCTCTTCCACCACAGGCTTCAGTTTAGAGGGATGCACTCATCTGAAGATGTGGGTCAGTTCTGCTTCCAAATGGTAGTGAAATGCAGGATCATGCCAGTCACATGGCAACACCTAGGCATCAGATGATTCCGTCACTCACCCGTCCTCTTTCCTTGTGGAAAATGTGGTCTCTCTGGGGACCTTGGGGCTCTTTTCTGCCAGTCAGTTGGGACTATCTCGATCCATCAAAGAGATCCTAGTTGCAATCTGCTCTTCTAGGAGATACCTTGGCCCCTATGCAAACTTGCCGCCCCACACTTGCCTGATCAACTCTGCATTAGGAGGGGGTAGCCTTGGTCAGGACTCAAAATATTCAGTCCCACACAAATGCATCCACACTCATCGCACAGTTGCAAAACTAACTCTTCCCTGAAAATACAATGATGCTCTAAGCTCACAAGCTGGGTCCACCTAACAAAGCAGTTCACAGCCCCTACAGCTACAATCTAAAGTTAAGTAAAATAAATTTTCCCTCGCAGGCACATCACCAAAATTACTTACGCCCAGAAAATATGTGTATGCGTCTGTCTGTTTGTTTGTCAATGCAGAGTTTAGAATTTTTTTTAATACAAATGCCTTTAGGAAGGATATATACACTCTTGTTCTCCACAGGATTAGTTACACCCCCGGGGCTGTGGGGATACACACACACACACACGAGGCCACATGAGCTGAGAGAAAGCATAACCTTCACAATACTTGTATGTTTCTGCTATTGATCCTGGAGCTCTTTTTAGCAAACTTGTCCTCTGAACAACCACAGGTAAAAGGGTGGAAATTGAAGCTTATCTGCATAGGAAGAGAAGATGGCCCTACGATCACAAATAGGACCAAGGCTTTTCCCAGTCATGCATGTTATTGTGATGGTCAGATTGTCTGTTGGATAGTTTAAAATTCTACTCCATGGAATGTATTGAAGTCGGTCGGTCACTGTCCTGGGGGTGGGCGTGGGCACAAGGGCCAGCTGCAAGGGATGCGCGGCCTGAGTGTTGATGAATGGGAGCCAGGATCCCCCCACCACCACCTTCTTCTTCGGTGAAGGAAGCTCTGTTTTCCTCTGTTTTACCCAGTGGTGATCCCACCAGGAGAAAATGAAGCAGATGAGAAAACCACTGGGATCAGTTAAAATAATTTTTTAAAAAGCACTCTCTTTAGAAAATCCTACACTTCATTTATTTTGCTTAAGTGAAGTTGAAGAGTAGTGATTCTCATCCTTAGATGTGCATTAAAATCATCTGGGGAGATTTTTTAAAATACTGATGCCTAGGTTCAACCTCCAGAGATTCTGATTTTTAACTCATCTGGGCTGTGACCTTAACACTGAGGTTTTTTAAAGCTCCCAACAGATTCCGATGTGCAGCCAGGATTAAGAACACCTGCAGGAGAGGGAAAAGAACAGACTTTGGAGCTAGGGAGATAGAGTGGACTCCTGACTCGATAGAGTGGACTCCTGACTCATCTCTAACTGTCTATAACATAAGCTTCTTATACAAACTCTCAGATCCTCCATTTTATGCATTGATATATTTATGTATGTGTATGTTATTATTCACTTATACCTTTTTTATCCTCAAAATAGCTGCAGGTGCCTTAAAGAAACGCATGTAGTATAGCAAGGAGCTTTGGGAAAAGAAAAATGAAGCAAGAGTAGAATATTCCCTAATGGTTGTCAGACAGGCCTCTACACTTCCTAGAGCTTCTTAGCAGTGAGGATAAGTAAAGAGGGACACACAACCATTTGCAAAATATACAGCTCCCATAAGCCACCGACTGCTCAGTAAATCACTAGCAACAGGGTTTTGTTCTGGGGTTCTCCAGAGGGATCACTGTGTGATGTGATAAACAAAATCCTTAAAGCCACAGTAAGAATAATAAGGAGCCCTACAGGGTGGCCCCTTTGTTTCCTACCTACACCTATAAAATGGAGACCATGACAGAGATTGCTAGTACCTGACCCATAACCAGTGTCTCCTTCCTTACTTCTTAGCAAAAGAACCGTGGTTTTTGGAGGCAGTGATGTACCCAGGTATGGAGGAAGAGGGGGAGGAGGAGGCCAAGAACAGGAACAGGAACAGGAATAGGATGAAAAGGAGAAAAAAGAAGGGGAAGAAAAGGAGAAGAAGAATGAGAGGAAAAGGAGGAGCCCTGTATCTTCCCCATTTGCTTGCAGATGGTGGTGGTCAATGGGAAGTAAGTAGAAGTCCTTAAAGACAAGCTAATCAAGGATATCTCTTTAAAGGGAGATGGCCTAGGTGGGAAAAGTGCTCTTGTTCTTTTTCCTTTCCATTTATAACAGGGTGTGATGGCTGGACTGCAGCAACCACCTCAGGACTACTAGGAAAAGCAGAAAGAATTGCAGAACTCTTGGTCTTGAACTATGAGCTCGCAAACTATAGTCAGTGACACCTGGACTCCTGATGACATTAAGCCTTTGTTGTTGCCATCATTATAGTCAGGTCTCACCAACTTGCAGCCAAACTCAATTCTTAACTAACATAGGGACAATTATATCTTAAGGTCTTGTGAGACTTGAAATGAACATGAGCAGAATTTCTGGAATTTCTTTATGCTAATTATGTTATTTATCCATTCCATCAAAATTTATTAAATGCCTCCTCTGGACCAGGCACCATTCTTAGTGTTGGAGAATATGACCCTACCCTTATGGGGATTACATTCTACTGAAGCATTACTTCTGTTTGCCCAGATGTTTCCTGTTTTTATCTCTCTATATTTTTTGGGTAAATTTTTGGCTTATGAAAAATCTGGCTTTAACTACTTTCCATGGCACTTTTTTAGCATTAGATCCATTGACCAAA
Organism: Monodon monoceros; assembly: GCF_005190385.1. Taxonomy (NCBI): domain Eukaryota; kingdom Metazoa; phylum Chordata; class Mammalia; order Artiodactyla; family Monodontidae; genus Monodon; species Monodon monoceros. The sequence goes on from NW_021703777.1 coordinate 87,832,346, forward strand.
TCAGATTTACATGTATGTGTGTCTGTTGCTATGTAGGTATTGAATATATCTAAACCACACTCTTTATTCTCAATAATTAATATTTCTACTGGGAGACATAAGACATGAAGGGATAAAAAACAAAGCCAGAAGGGCCAACAGACAATAAGGTTAGTTGCTAACATCCACCAACCTAACTTATTATGTGCTAGACATTTTTCAAGCATGTCACATGAAGTATCTCATTTATTCCTCACATCAATCTCTAGAGAGAGTGATTAATATTATCTTCATTTGTACCTTAAGTGCCTCCAAATCACAGAACTCCTAAGTGGTAGTGCCAGGATTCAAACACACTTAGTCCAATACTGAAGCCCATGGATTCTACTGCTACTCTAAACAGTCTCAAGTAACCAGAGATGCCAAAAATACGTAATGACAGCCATCAATGGAAAGTTTATTCAACCACTATTCGTGGAGCTCCTTCTGAATGTCAAACATTGCTTGGGATGCAAACAAGTCCATCAGAAAACAAACAAAAACAGAAAAGTAGGAAGGAAAACTGTCCATCAGCAGGGTCGTCCCTTACACTATCACAATATCAGTAATCACTGTGAGGAAAGCAAAGATTTTATGTGGGGAACAAGGGAGATGCTTTCAGTATTGTTTCTAGTATTTTAAATACCTGTAGACAAAAAATTAGACCATGTTCCTCAGTAGTCCACCCAGTTACTGAGAAATCTCACCTCTAGTGACTCTCTCCCCCCTGCTCTTCCCAGATCACTTGTGGAAAAGTTAATCTTCTGTTCTCTTTCTTTCCCTCCTTGGAGACCTAAGTGATGACTGATTTTTTAAATCTCCTAACATTTCCTTTCCTCTTCCTCCTTAAAAAAATAGGTGTCAAAATGAGAGTCTGTGAGGGCCTGCCCAAATTTGGTGAGATGTGAGAGGCAGTGATCAGCATGACAAACCAGAATGGTGTTTCAAGGACGGCTCTGCTAGGAGGGAATCATTTGCAAAGAGTGTGGTCTCTAGTGAGAGAAGGGCCCACAAACTCATCCATAATAGAAACCCTTAGCCACAGGCTGTGACCATACTTTTAATCCTGAGGTCTCTTCACTTTCACAAACCCCAGTGAGCCATGTTGAACGACTGTTCGTTTCTCTTTGAGAGTAAAGAATATTCTCAGCTTCACACCTTCACTCTTTAGGAAAGAAAAAAAATGAAGCTCTCACATGTTTTTTTGGAAGTAAGATAGTCTCTTGGGTAAATATGTTGTATCCTTTACAAATAATAGCCACCATTTATGAGGCACTGACTTCTGGCATGTACCTGCCATTGTGCTAGTGTTCTCTGAGCATTTTCTCATTCAGTCTGTCAACGACCTTGTGAGGTGGAGTCTTTTGTACACCCCATTTTACAGATGAGAACAATGAGGCTTATAAACTATGAAATACAATTTAGTGGTTCCTGAGAACATTAAACATAGAGTCACCATATGACCTAGCAATTCCACTCCTGGGTGTATATATACCCAAATGGCTTGAAAACGGGTATTCAAACAAATATGCCTACACAAATGTTTATAGCAGCATTATTCACAATAGCCAAAAGGTGGAACAACCCAAATGTGTGTCAATGGATGAATGAATAAGCAAAGTGTGATGCAGCCATATAACAGAATGATATTCAGTCACAAAAAGGAACAAAGGACTGATACACATGAATACAATATGAATGAACCTCAAAAACCTGCAGACTGCAAAAAGGAGACCCCAAACACAGTAAGATAAGCAAAATGAGAAGACAGAAAAACACACAGCAGATGAAGGAGCAAGATAAAAGCCCAGCACACCTAAAAAATGAAGAGGAAATAGGCAGTCTACCTGACAAAGAAATCAGAATAATGATAGTAAAGATCATCCAAAATCTTGGAACTAGAATAGACAAAATACAAGAAGCATTTAAGAAGGACCTATAAGAACTAAAGATGAAACAAGCAACGATAAACTACACAATAAATGAAATTAAAAATACTCTAGGACTTCCGGGAAGATGGCGGAAGAGTAAGACGCGGAGATCACCCTCCTCCCCACAGATACATCAGAAATACATCTACACGTGGAACAACTCCTACAGAACATCCACTGAACGCTGGCAGAAGACCTCAGACCTCCCTAAAGGCAAGAAACTCCCCACGTACCTGGGTAGGGAAAAAGAAAAAAGAATAAACAGAGACAAAAGGATAGGGACGGGACCTGCAGCAGTGGGAGGGAGCCGTGAAGGAGGAATGGTTTCCACACACTAGGAAGCCCCTTCACGGGTGGAGACTGCGGGTGGCGCAGGGGGAAACCTTCGGAGCTGCGGAGGAGAGCACAGCAACAGGGGTGCGGAGGGCAAAGCGGAGAGATTCCCGCACAGAGGATCAGGGCCAACCGGCACTCACCAGCCCGAGAGGCTTGTCTGCTCACCCACCGGGCCGGGTGGGGCTGGGAGTCGAGGCTTGGGCTTCGGTCGGAGCGCAGGGAGAGGACTGGGGTTGGCGGCTTGAACACAGCCTGCAGGGGGTTAGTGCACCATGGCTGGCCGGGAGGGAGTCCCTGGAAAAGTCTGGACCTGCCGAAGAGGCAAGAGACTTTTTCTTACCTCTTTGTTCCTGGTGCGCGAGGAGAGGGGATTAAGAACGCTGCTTAAAGGAGCTCCAGAGACAGGCGCGAGCCGCGGCTAAAAGCACGGACCCCAGAGACGGTCATGAGACGCTAAGGCTGCCGCTGCCGCCACCAAGAACCCTGTGTGTGAGCACAGGTCACTATCCACACCCCTCTCCTGGGGAGCCTGTGCAGCCCGCCACTGCCAGGGTCCCGGGATCCAGGGACAACTTACCCGGAAGAACGCACGGCGCGCCTCAGGCTGCTGCAACGTCACGCCGGCCTCTGCAGCCGCAGGCCCGCCCCGCACTTCGTGCCCCGCCCTCCCCCCCGGCCTGAGTGCGCCAGAGCCTCCGCATTAGCGGCTCCTTTAACCCCGTCCTGTTTGAGCGAAGAACAGACGCCCTCCAGCGACCTACACGCAGAGGCGGGGCCAAATCCAAAGCTGAGCCTTTGGGAGCTGTGAGAACAAAGAAGAGAAAGGGAAATCTCTCCCAGCAGTCTCAGAAGCAGCGGATTAAATCTCCACAATCAACTTGATGAACCTGCATCTGTGGAATACATGAATACACAACTAATCATGCCAAATTAAGGAGGTGGACTTTGAGAGCAAGATTTATGATTTTTTCCCCTTTTCCTCTTTTTGTGAGTGTGTATGTGTATGCCTCTGTGTGAGATTTTGTCTGTATAGCTTTGCTTCCACCATTTCTCCCAGGGTTCTATCCGTCCGTTTTTTTGTTTTTTTCTTTTAATAATTTTTTTTATTTTAATAACTTTATATTTTATCTTACTTTATTTTATTTTACTTTATCTTCTTTTCTTTTTCCTTCCTTCCAGCCTTCCTTCCTTCCTCCCTCCCTCCCTCCCTCCTTTCTTTCTTTCTTTCTACTTCTACTAATTCTTTCTTTCTACTTTTTCTCCCATTTCTTCTGAGCCGTGTGGATGAAAGGCTCTTGGTGCTGCAGCCAGGAGTCAGTGCTGTGCCTCTGAGGTGGGAGAGCCAACTTCAGGACACTGGTCCACAAGAGACCACCCAGCTCCACATAATATCAAATGGCGAAAATCTCCCAGAGATCTCCATCTCAACACCAGCACCCAGCTTCACTCAACGACCAGCAAGCTACAGTGCTGGACATCCTATGCCAAACAACTAGCAAGACAGGAACACAACCCCACCCATTAGCAGAGAGGCTGCCCAAAATCATAATAAGGCCACAGACACCCCAAAACACACCACCAGACATGGACCTGCCCACCAGAAAGACAAGATCCAGCCTCATCCACCAGAACACAGGCACTACTCCCCTCCACCAGGAAGCCTACACAACCCACTGAACCAACCTTAGCCACTGGGGACAGACACCAAAAACAACGGGAACTACGAACCTGCAGCCTGCAAAAAGGAGACCCCAAACACAGTAAGAGAAGCAAAATGAGAAGACAGCAAAACACACAGCAGAGGAAGGAGCAAGATAAAAACCCACCAGACCTAACAAATGGAGAGGAAATAGGCAGTCTAACTGAAAAAGAATTCAGAATAATGATACTAAAGATGATCCAAAATCTTGGAAATAGAATAGATAAAATGCAAGAAACATTTAACAAGGACCTAGAAGAACTAGAGATGGAACAAACAATGATGAACAACACAATAAATGAAATGAAAAATACTCTAGACGGGATCAATAGGAGAATAACTGAGGCAGAAGAACGGATAAGTGACCTGGAAGATAAAATAGTGGAAATAACTACTGCAGAGCAGAATAAAGAAAAAAGAATGAAAAGAATTGAAGACAGTTTCAGAGACCTCTGGGACAACATTAAAGGCACCAACATTCGAATTATAGGGGTTCCAGAAGAAGAAGAGAAAAAGAAAGGGACGAAGAAAATATTTGAAGAGATTATAGTTGAAAGCTTCCCTAACATGGGAAAGGAAATAGTTAACCAAGTCCAGGAAGCAGAGTCCCATACAAGATAAATCCAAGGAGAAATACGCCAAGACACATATTAATCAAACTGTCAAAAATTAAATACACAGAAAGCATATTAAAAGCAGCAAGGGAAAAACAACAAATAACACAAAAGGGAATCCCCATAAGGTTAACAGCTGATCTTTCAGCAGAAACTCTGCAAGCCAGAAGGGACTGTCAGGACATATTTAAAGTGATGAAGGAGAAAAACTTGCAACCAAGATTCCTCTACCCAGCAAGGATCTCATTCAGATTAGATGGAGAAATTAAAACCTTTACAGACAAGCAAAAGCTGAGAGAGTTCAGCACCACCAAACCAGCTCTACAACAACTGCTAAAGGCAAGAAACACAAGAGAAGGAAAAGACCTACAATAACAAACCGAAAACAATTAAGAAAATGGGAATAGAAACATACATATACATAATTACCTTAAATGTAAATGGATTAAATGCTCCCACCAAAAGACACAGATTGGCTGAATGGATAAAAAAACAAGACCCATATATTTGCTGTCTACAAGAGACCCACTTCAGACCTAGAGACACATACAGACTGAAAGTAAGGGATGGAAAAAGATGTTTCATGCAAATGGAAACCAAAAGAAAGCTGGAGTAGCAATTCTCATATCAGACAAAATAGACTTTAAAATAAAGACTATTAGAAGAGACAAAGGACACTACATAATGATAAAGGGATTGATCCAAGAAGAAGATATAACAATTGTAAATATTTATGCACCCAACATAGGAACACCTCAATACATAAGGCAAATACTAACAGCCATAAAAGGGGAAATTGACAGTAACACATTCATAGTAGGGGACTTTAACACCCCACTTTCACCAATGGAAAGATCATCCAAAATGAAAATAAATAAGGAAACACAAGCTTTAAATGATACATTAAATAAGATGGACTTAATTGATATTTATAGAACAGTCCATCCAAAAACAACAGACTACACATTTTTCTCAAGTGCTCATGGAACATTCTCCAGGATAGATCATATCTTGGGTCACAAATCAAGCCTTGGTAAACTTAAGAAAATTGAAATTGTATCAAGTATCTTTTCTGACCACAATGCTATGAGACTAGATATCAATTACAAGAAAATATCTGTAAAAAATACAAACACATGGAGGCTAAACAATACACTACTTAATAATGAAGTAATCACTGAAGAAATCAAAGAGGAAATAAAATAATACCTAGAAACAAATGACAATGGAGACACAATGACTCAAAACCCATGGGATGCAGCAAAAGCAGTTCTAAGAGGGAAGTTTAGAGCAATACAATCCTACCTTAAGAAACAGGAAACATCTCTAATAAACAACATAACCTTGCACCTAAAACAATTAGAGAAAGAAGAACAAAAAAACCCCCAAAGTTAGCAGAAGGAAAGAAATCATAAAAATCAGATCAGAAAGAAATGAAAAAGAAATGAAGGAAACAATAGCAAAGATCAATAAAACTAAAAGCTGGTTCTTTGAGAAATAAAGAAAATTGATAAACCATTAGCCAGACTCATCAAGAAAAAAAGCGAGAAGACTCAAATCAATAGAATTAGAAATGAAAAAGGAGAAGTAACAACTGACACTGCAGAAATACAAAAGATCATGAGAGATTACTACAAGCAACTATATGCCAATAAAATGGACGACCTGGAAGAAATGGACAAAATCTTTAAAAGGCACAACCTGCCAAGACTGAATCAGGAAGAAATAGAAAATATGAACAGACCAATCACAAGCACTGAAATTGAAACTGTGATTAAAAATATTCCAACAAACAAAAGCCTAGGACCAGATGGCTTCACAGGCGAATTCTATCAAAGATTTAGAGAAGAGCTAACACCTATCCTTCTCAAACTCTTCCAAAATATAGCAGAGGGAGGAACACTCCCAAACTCATTCTACGAGGCCACCATCACCCTGATACCAAAACCATAGAAGGATGTCACAAAGAAAGAAAACTACAGGCCAATATCCCTGATGAACATAGATGCAAAAATCCTCAACAAAATAGTAGGAAACAGAATCCAACAGCACATTAAAAGGATCATACACCATGATCAAGTGGGGTTTATTCCAGGAATGCAAGGATTCTTCAGTATACGCAAATCAATCAACGTGATACACCACATTAACAAATTGAAGGAGAAAAAACATATGATCATCTCAATAGATGCAGAGAAAGCTTCTGACAAAATTCAACACCCATTTATGATAAAAACCCTCCAGAAAGTAGGCATAGAGGGAACTTTCCTCAACATAATAAAGGCCATATGTGACAAACCCACAGCCAACATCGTCCTCAATGGTGAAAAACTGAAAGCATTTCCACAAAGATCAGGAACAAGGCAAGTTTGCCCACTCTCACCACTCTTATTCAACATAGTTTTGGAAGTTTCAGCCACAGTAATCAGAGAAGAAAAGTAAATAAAAGGAATCCAAATCGGAAAAGAAGAAGTAAAGCTGTCACTATTTGCAGATGACATGATACTATTCATAGAGAATCCTAAAGATGCTACCAGAAAACTACTAGAGCTAATCAATGAATTTGGTAAAGCAGCAGGATACAAAATTAATGCACAGAAATCTCTGGCATTCCTATACACTAATGATGAAAAATCTGAAAGTGAAATCAAGAAAACACTCCCATTTACCACTGCAACAAAAAGAATAAAATATCTAGGAATAAACCTACCTAAGGAGACAAAAGACCTGTATGCAGAAAATTATAAGACACTGAAGAAAGAAATTAAAGATGATACAAATAGATGGAGAGATATACCATGTTCTTGGATTGGAAGAATCAACATTGTGAAAATGACTCTACTACTCAAAGCAATCTACAGATTCAATGCAATCCCTATCAAACTACCACTGGCATTTTTCACAGAACTAGAACAAAAAATTTCACAATTTGTATGGAAACACAAAATACCCTGAATAGCCAAAGCAATCTTGAGAACGAAAAACGGAGCTGGAGGAATCAGGCTCCCTGACTTCAGACTATACTACAAATCTACAATAATCAAGACAGTATGGTACTGGCACAAAAACAGAAATATAGATCAAGGGAACAGGATAGAAAGCCCAGAGATAAACCCACACACATATGGTCACCTTATCTTTGATAAAGGAGGCAGGAATGTACAGTGGAGAAAGGACAGCCTCTTCATTAAGTGGTGCTGGGAAAACTGGACAGCTACATGTAAAAGAATGAAATTAAAACACTCCCTAACACCATATACAAAAATAAACTCAAAATGGATTAAAGACCTAAATGTAACACCGGACAGTATAAAACTCTTAGAGGAAAACATAGGCAGAACACTCTTTGACATAAATCACAGCAAGATCCTTTTTGACCCACCTCCTAGATAAATGGAAATAAAAATAAACAAATGGGACCTAATGAAACTTCAAAGCTTTTGCACAGCAAAGGAAACCATAAACAAGACCAAAAGACAACCTTAAGAATGCGAGAAAATATTTGCAAATGAAGCAACTGACAAAGGATTAATCTCCAAAATTTACAAGCAGCTCATGCAGCTCAATAACAAAAAACAAACAACCCAATCCAAAAATGGGCAGAAGACCTAAATAGACATTTCTCCAAAGAAGATAAACAGAATGCCAACAAATACATGAAAGAATGCTCAACATCATTAATCATTAGAGAAATGCAAATCAAAACTACAATGAGATATCATCTCACACCAGTCAGAATGGCCATCATCAAAAAATCTAGAAACAATAAATGCTGGAGGGGTGTGGAGAAAAGGGAACACTCTTGCACTGCTTGTGGGAATGTGAATTGGTACAGCCACTATGGAGAACAGTATGGAGGTTCCTTAAAAAACTACAAATAGAACTACCATATGACCCAGCAATCCCACTACTGGGCATGTACCCTTAGAAAACCATAATTCAAAAAGAGTCATGTACCAAAATGTTCACTGTAGCTCTCTTTACAATAGCCAGAACATGGAAGCAACCTAAGTGTCCATCATCGGATGAATGGATAAAGAAGATGTGGCACATATGTACAATGGAATATTACTCAGCCATAAAAAGAAACGAAATTGAGCTATTTGTAATGAGGTGGATGGACCTAGAGTCTGTCATACAGAGTGAAGTAAGTCAGAAAGGGAAAGACAAATACCGTATGCAACACATATATATGGAATTTAAGAAAAAAAAATGTCATGAAGAACCTAGGTGTAAGACAGGAATAAAGACACAGACCTAGTAGAGAATGGACTTGAGGATATGGGGAGGGGGAAGGGCAAGCTGTGACAAAGTGAGAGAGTGGCATGGACATATATACTACCAAACGTAAAATAGATAGCTAGTGGGAAGCAGCCGCATAGCACAGGGAGATCAGCTGGGTGCTTTGTGACCACCTAGAGGGGTGGTATAGGGAGGGTGGGAGGTAGGGAGACGCAAGAGGGAAGGGATATGGGAACATATGTATATGTATAACTGATTCACTTTGTTACAAAGCAGAAACTAACACACCATTGTAAAACAATCCTACTCCAATAAAGATGTAAAAAAATAACCAAAAAAATTGTGCTAAGTGAAAGAAACCAGGTACAAACATCACATATTTTATTATACCATTTATATCAAATGTCTATCATAAGTAAATCCATAACAATAGAAAGTACATCAGTGGTTGCCAGGGTGTGGGGGAGGGGAAAATGGGGAATAACTGCTTAATAGGTACAAGGTTTCCTTTGTGGGTGATAAAAATGTTTTGGAACTAGGTAGTGTTGATGGTTGTATGCAAGTTGTGCACGTAATAAATGCCTCTGAAGTATATAATTTTAAATGGTTAATTTCATGTTATGTGAATTTCACCTCCATTTTAAAAATAATAAAAGTTTTTAAATGAGACAGAGTCTGTGGTGGCCATGGAGGTACTCCACTCAGCTGTTGCTCTAAGACGACTTGCTGCAAGAGAGGTGGTTGGCTGACAGCCTCCAGTTACCGCAGTATTTATGCCCCAACTCCATGCTCTCTGTGGGTTGTTCCCAGTCAATGATGAGACACAGCAGGGGTACTGGAGCTGCACCAGTCCTGCCCAATTCAGGACCCCCCTCACAGGCGAGCTTTGCTTACAACTGAGCTGCAAGCTGAGGTTCCTTCCACTCACTTCTACTTCCCTCTCTTCTTTTTTTTTTTTTTTTTTTGTGGTACGCGGGCCTCTCACCATTGTGGCCTCTCCTGTTGCGGAGCACAGGCTCCGGATGCGCAGGCTCAGTGGCCATGGCTCACGGGCCCAGCCACTCCACGGCATGTGGGATCTTCCCGGGCCAGGGCACGAACCCGTGTCCCCTGCATCGGCAGGCGGACTCTCAACCACTGCGCCACCAGGGAAGCCCTTCTCTCTGTTCTTTAACACATCAGATGTGTCCTTCGCTCCTCCACCTACTCCTGCTCCTCATCACTTATCCATCACAGACACTTCCCCCCAATAAATCTTTGGCACATCTAATCCCATTTGCTGTTTGCTTCTTAGAGAGCCCAAACTGACATAGCCAATAAATTGCCCATAGTTACACAGGTAGCTGGTGGCAAAACCAAGACACCGTATCTACACAACGAATCTTCATCAACTGAACAAAAATAGAAAATAAGATGTATTGGATGATCAGAGCTACCTCAGAAGCACTTTCATGTATTTCTGGTGGAATGGTTCTGATTCTTTCATTAAACAGCTGTGATTTTGGGCAAACCACTTACCTTTCTGTATCTCTGTGTTTTAAAACGCAAAATGAAAGGTCACCCACTTACAACTTGTAAACCACTTCTCTCTCAGGTGTTCATGGTTGAGCTCATTAATCCATCTCAGCCCTTTCTCACACTGAGGCTCCAGGCAGCTATTCTAATTAATTAGAGTTGGGCATGTATATATATGATGAAACACTTGCCTCAGATAGGTAGGGTCTACTACAGCTAGTCCAGCCCAACGTGACTAAATCATCACATTCTTTTTGACCTTGGACTACCCAGAGCAGTGAATTCTCCAAGCAAGACCTCCACTCCTTCCTGCCCAGCATCCTCACTGCCCAAATCGGCCTAAACCAGGACATCTGGATGAACTGATCTTACCCTGCATCCATATTTATGTCAGTCCACACCAGATGCCCCATCTCCCAGATCATCTTTCACCACCCTATAATTCTGCATATTTTCTATGTGACTCTATCTACCACTCCTCCCCATGAGCGTTCTAGAATTCATGGCCCATTGTCAGCAAACCCTTCCTTTTATCTGCATTCCCTTCCTCTTCTCTTACTTACTCTAACTGAAATCTTGCTCTTTGCTGAGGACCCCGGCTCCCTCACAGCACTCTTTTTTTTTTTTTTTTTTTTTGTGGTACGCAGGCCTCTCACTGTTGTGGCCTCTCCCGTTGCAGAGCACAGGCTCTGGACGCGCAGGCTCAGCGGCCATGGCTCACGGGCCCAGCCGCTCCGCAGCGTGTGGGATCTTTCCGGACCGCGGCATGAACCCGCGTCCCCTGCATTGGCAGGCCGATTCTCAATCACTGCGCCACCAGGGAAGCCTCCTCATAGCACTCTTAAGTACTTGTTCCTTTCTCTCCCATACTCCTTATACCATTGAACCTAGGGGCAGGCTGCTTTTTTGCACCTCCTAGCCATTTCTAGATCATTGTCTCTTCCTCTCACTGAAATTCCCAGGCTTGAACTTAGCTCAGTTGGACAATGCTACCACTGCCAACCTCCTTCTTAATCACTAGCCCTTAGTCACTCCTCATTTCTTAACAATTTCAGTACCTGACTCATGATTACTCTCCAGTATTCTTCCTGTCATGACTCTTGGTGACTTTCCATATCCATTTAGACAGTTCTTTTATTACTCTAGCCTCTTGGTTAGATGCTTTTTGACCTCCCCTCTCCATGCTATTGTCTACTCAACTTCAGCCATCCAATCTTCAGGCTATTTCCTGAACTTAGTCATCACCATAGTTTCCATTTCAAGTATCCTCTTCTCATACCACACATTCTCTCTGTGCAGCTTACTCACTTTCATGTCATGACTCAAATAATTAACAAACCCCACAGGAACCAGTAGACCGTCCATCCCAGCACTCATTCTTCTTTTGTCCTCATTTCCCCACTGTCCCCCAACTTAAATTCCATGGTTCTTTGCAAACAAGCTCAAGTCCCTTTCCCTATCTTCCTCCATCATGATTCCAGGGCCAAGCCCCAATCTTGAATAAATGTAATCCCCCCACTTTCTCTGTGCCTACACCAGGGTAATTGAACTTAGCTGGAGAAAAACATACACAAATGCTCACTCATGTCACTTACAATCATTACCATGGCTCTCAAGAGGGTCCTTAAATCTGCCTGACAGGTCCCAATTCGGTTTTCTCTCCCATGATTCTAGGTGAAAATTTTATACCTTCTCTTTAAAGTTTCGATGCCTCCTTCCTCGTCTTTACTCCCCACAATGATGTCACTTCCAAGTGCACTGAGAAAATAGAAGCAATCAGAAGGGAACTTCTTATGCTCCTACTATCACATTTACTCTCTCCTCACTCCTTTTCTCTTACTCCCATGTTGTCCCACCAAGGACCTGATTATTACAGAATGATTATTTATGTCATCATCTCTTTATTGCTTTGTCATCCACTTTCTCCTGTAGAATCTAATTCCCAAGATAGTAGAGATTTGTCTTTGTTCACTGCTATATCCTGAGCACCAGAGTAATGCCTGGTATATAGTAGCATTCAATAAATATTTTCTAATTGTGCAGCCATTATGTTGAACTGAATTTATGTATTCAATCACCAAACAACCTTGCTTTGTCTCCCATTGCCCTTTTAAACCCACTCTCATGGCTCTAGTCCTGCCAGGAACCTCTGCAGGATTCACGACTTTTTTTTTTTTTTGGTCATCCTTCAGTTTATAATTAGTTTTTTTTCACCTTAAGTAACAAAACACTCTCTCAGTTCAGTAATTAAAATATGTAGTTCCATGTATATCTTCAATTAAACAGTATATCTTCAATTAAAATTAAAGCTTCTCCCTCGCCTCTGCCTCAGACTTTTCCCTTTCGCAGTATTTCTCCCTCTTCCCCAATTTGCCATACAGGGTTTTTGATGGCTTCCCCCCAAATCCAACATTTAGGGACGTAAGAGAAGAAAGTAAAGGGAGAAGGACATTTCTTATTAGCTGACACTATCAACTTGACTTGTCATTGACTCTTTCTGAAGTTGTCAGCTGTTGACAACTGACTCTCTTATGAAGCTTTCAGGAGTCATTTGGTGTCCTTCCATCACTGAGGATCTCACCTGCAGTTCCATAGATGTGGTGAATGTGCTTCTATTTTGGCTGACTCTTACTCCTTTTCTCAGATCCTAGGAATCCTGTAGCATCTCCAGCTTCTCTCTGCTTAGATCTGCTCACTGCTTTTGGACGAGACTTAAGACAGTTCCTTGCAGATGTCTCTTGTGTGTAGCCACATGGATTCATATAAAATATTAATTCTTCCTTTACCCTCACAAACTCTTAAGTGCCTGTGGCTCAATGCAGCAAACTTGCCTTTGTTTTACCAAACTGATCATTCAGCCAACCAGCCCATTCTTGCTGGAACTTGACAGCAAACTGGAGTCTCCAAACAACCATGTCATAATAGCTTAATTTGGTACTTAATATATGCCAGCTGCATTTGAAGTGCTTTAAATATATTAATTTATTTAATCCTCTAACAGCCATTAAAGGTATGTATTATAATCATTTCTATCTTACAAATGAGGAACTGAGTCATCCCCTTTGTGGCAAGTCCTGCATGGTGGATTCTAGCCCCACTCTTTGGGGCATGATTTCTAGTACTTCTAGCCTTAGCCAAAACAACTCAACTGGTTAACTAATAATTCTAGAGTAGATAATTTCTCAGGTTATTTCCAGTACTTATAATTTAAAAATTTTAATGATATCATTTTCCCATCTATCCATGGTGAAGAATAGGAATGGGTTTAATTCATGGTGGTGATGATGGTGCTGACAGTAGAAGATTGGAAAAGGATTTTCCTGGCCTAAATCCCTAGAAGTCCCCCAATGTGATTCTGACTATGACTTTGTAGTTCAGCAGAAGACTAGCATAACATAGAAAGTATTACTCATGGAACCATGGAGTTATAACTCTTCCCTGGTCCTATTAACAGATGTTTAATTGACTATTCAAACTTGCACCAAACTGCATGAAGCAAATGAAAGCATAGTGCCAGAGAGACTAGATACGAAGGCCTGCTTTTTTAAATGTATATACTTAAAACCAAGCTCCCAACTGTTTATGCATCTCTGCCCGCATACAATTGCAACATTCCTCTATTGCAAAGATTTCAGGAGAGTGGGAACAAAAATTAACTCCATGATAACTAGTTGGAGATTTTCTGATATAGGAAAAAGAGGCAATAAACATGAATTTTATGACAATATTTTGGTACTTGCTGCTGGGGCATCTCCTGCCTGAAAGGGAAGAAACAAGGGAACTTAATTATGCATTCAGAAAGATATTTAATTTGGGTTCCTGAACTTTGGTCTGTGATGATCACAGACTTTATAACTGTGTAGCTGAAGAGCGTCACCATGATGTAGAACTAAGGAAAGCAAAGAAATATTAAAAGTTAGAAAGCTCCTATGCCTCATGTCTTGGATTTTGAAGGCTCTTCAGTGCACCTGGAGAGCAGAGTCCCCTGTCTACCACTATGCAGCTGTAATTGGTGAGGTATCTGGAACTCATAAAATAAAACAAAAGAGAATCCATGAAAATAAGTATGTAATAATAAGGTGGGTGTAGAAAGAAAATGATACCTGGTTCTTTCCTCTCTATCCCCGCTACCATTGTCTTGACATTGCAGTTATCGCCTAACTCTTTTCTCTACTTTCAGCCTTCCCTACTCTTATCCAAACTCAACTTCACAGCCAGAGTCATACTTCTAAAATGCAAATCTGATCATGTCACTTCTCCGCTCAGAAACTGTTTCTCCCCACTGCCTACAGGCTAGAGTCCAAACTCATTAAACTGGAAGTCAATGTCTTGAAAAGCTGACATCCACTTTCCGGCCTCATTTCTTTCTTTCTTTTTTTTTTTTCGGTACGCGGTTGTGGCCTCTCCCGTTGCGGAGCACAGGCTCCGGATGCGCAGGCTCAGCGGCCATGGCTCACGAGCCTAGCCGCTCCGCGGCACGTGGGATCTTCCCAGACCGGGGCACGAACCCGTGTCCCCTGCATCGGCAGGTGGACTGTCAACCACTGCGCCACCAGGGAAGCCCTGGCCTCATTTCTTAATGTAACATTTCCAAACCCATCATGCCCCCTTCTCTGTGAGCCTTTGCACATGTAGCCCTCCTATCTAGAATTCCCGGCAGTTAGGATAAATCATTTGCAAGTAACAGAAAACTCAGCTCAAACAGGCTTCAATAATGAAGCGTATATATCGGCTCACAGAATGGAAAGCCAAGAGGTGGACAGGATTCAAAGTTGGTTTAACCAATGACTCATCGGCATTATCAAGGGTTCACATCTTGCCATCCCTTTTCTCTGCCTTCTACAGCATCTATTTCGTATCTGGGAGGTTCATCTTGGGGTTACAGGATGAATATCAGCAGCAACAAGGTCTACATGGGATGGAGCATACATACCTTGAGGAAAGAGTGGTTCCCCAGAGAAAAATCTGGATGTTGAAAGGAGAAACAGAGAAATAAATTAAGTGCATCTTTCAAGTCCCAGCGCCTCAGCTGTGGGGAATCCCCCTATCCCCTAGGCGAAGCTAATAGTTTCTGCCTTAATACTCATCTGATGCATTATACATAGCTCTTTCCTATTTATTAGTACTCCCACAACTCATAAAAGTTTTCATGTTGGCCTATTATGTGCTGATTATTTGATATATGTTAACATATTTAACACTAATAGTAAAACTTTGAAATAGGTATTGGTATCCATGTTTTATTTATGAGGAAATTGTTCTGAGGCATTAAATAACTCTCCCCAAACTCTAACTTCTGAGTTCATATTCTTTGCTCTATACTATCTAAATGAAAGCACATTACAAAATATTCACTACATAGCTGTCATCAGAAAGGTATGTTGAATGAATCATATCTTATATCTTCAATTCAATCATATCTTGAATGAATCACAGCTTACCATATTGTCATATATTTATGTATCTCTCTTCCACACCAACCATAAAATCCTCATAAAAAGGGATTATATTTTATTCCAGTTGAGAGCTCCGAAGTGTCATGATTGAAATCGTGGGCTTTAAATACAAACTTCCTGGGTTAATACCTGAGTTCCTTCACTTCCTATGAGATTTTGGGCAGATTTCTTTTTCTTTTCTTTTTTTTTTTTTGGCCTCATGGCCTGTGGGAACTTAGTTCCCCCAACCAGGGATTGAACCCGCGCCCCCTGCAGTTGAAGCACAGAATCTATTTTTTTTTTTTGCAGTACGCGGGCCTCTCACTGTTGTGGCCTCTCCCGTTGCAGAGCACAGGCTCCGGACACGCAGACTTCAGGAAGCCCCTGAAGTGCAGAATCTTAACCACTGGACTGCCTGGGAGGTCCCCCAGGCAAATTTCTTAACCTTCCTATGCCTCATTTGCCTCATGTGTAAAATGGAGATAATAGTAGTACCTAGATCATGGAGTCGTTATAAGAACAGAATAAGGTACAGAAAATCCAAACAACTATGCTTGAAACATTGAATGACCTCAGTAAGTATTACCTATAAAGTATTGCTATTTATCTGTTGTCCCCTTAGGATCATGACTGATACAAGGCAAAATAGTCAATGAAGTATGATCAGTCATGGGTAAGATCCTCACCCTGCAGAAAATGTTTAACCTTTCCTCACATTTTTCTTCCGTCTTCTAGTTTCAAGGACACAGAACTATTTTGTTAATCTGTAAAGCAACCAGGACTTGTTCAGCACTGAACAATGACCTTTTGGTGTTCTGGACAACACAACATAGGGGAGAAAAAAATCATGTTATGGTGAGATGGAAATTAAACATTGTCTAAGAATCAGGAGATTTCAGTTCTTATCGAGTTGCTTTTTTTATTGGAGTATAATTGCTTTACAATGTTGTGTTAGTTTCTGTACAGTGAAGTGAATCAGCTATATGTATACATATATCCCCTCCCTTTTGGATCTTTCTCCCACATCCACCACTAATCCTACCCATCTAGGTCATCACAGAGCACTGAGCTGAGCTCCTTGTGCTTTACAGCAGGTTCCCACTAGGTATCTATTTTACACATGGTACTGTATATATGTCAATCCTAATCTTCCAATTCGTCCCACCTTCGCTTTCCCCCCCTGTGTCCACATGTCCGTTCTCTACATCTGCATCTCTATTCCTGCCCCGGAAGTAGGTTCATCTGTACCATTTTTCTAGATTCCACATATATGCGTTAATATACGATGTTTGTTTTTCTCTTTCTGACTTATTTCACTCTGTATGACAGACTCTAGGTCCATCCACATCTCTAGTTGCTTTTTTTAAAAAACTCTGTGGGACACAGGTGAAATCAATAGAACCAGATGAATGTCTGAATGTTGGGATTGAGAAAGAAAAAGAAAGTAAGAATCATTCTCAGTTATTCTGATCTAGTTTGTTTCTATATCTATGAGTGTGTTACTATTATATTCATTCTTTTATTTTTTAGATTCCACATATAAATAATAATATACAGTATTTGTCTTTCTCTATCCAACTCATTTCACTAAGCAAAATAACCTCTGGGTCTATCCATGTTGTTGCAAATGGCAAAATTTCATTCTTTTTTTTACTGCTGAGTAATATTCCATTGTGTGTGTGTGTGTGTGTGTGTGTGTGTGTGTGTGTGTGTATCACATCTTTTTTATCCATTCATCTGTTGTTGGACACTTAGGCTGCTTCCATATCTTGGCTATTGTAAATAATGCTTCTATGAACATTGGGGCTCATGTATCTTTTCCAATTAGTGTTTTTGTTTAACCAAAATCTTATTTAAAATGGAGGCAGGAGGCCATAAAAGAGAGTTGTCATGCCCTACCACTCCACCTCAATTGCAGGAAGAGATTTATCTTGCATATCCAACAAAAATAAGGTTACTACTTAGCAGGAGGAAGGAAGAATTTCTTCTTCCCTAGCAACACCCCAGCCAGTGAGAGACTGTCACAACTTTAGATGAAAAGAACAAGTAGCAATAAAACATGTTATAACTCCATTTGTTTACATTTCAAAACTGAGCAAAACTATAATAGAGCCAATCCTTGGTATCCACTGAGGATTGGTTCCAAGACGTGCCTTGGATATCTAAATCCAGGGATGCTTAAGTCCCACAGTCTGTCCTCCTCTCTCCGTATCTGTTGATTCTGCATCTGAGGGTTCAACCAACCTGGAAGGGATTGTAAGCACAGCACTACACAATTTGTGGTTGATTGAATCTACGAATGTAGAACAGCTAATAGGGAGGGCCAACCTTATAACACAGTTGACCTTTGAACACCATGGATTTAAACTGTGTGAGTCCACGTACACGAGGACAGATTTTGGTAACCATAGCAGGTCCTGGAACCAATACCCTGCCAATACAGAGGGATGACTGTATAATATATTGTAAAGATACATATATATGTGGCAGAACTATAAAGAAAAAAAGGGGATCATTAACAAAATGCAGGATAGAGGTTTACTCGGGAGGCAGGGGCGCATGCAATCAACATCTTCAAAGATGTTGGTGATTCCTAAACCTTAAACTGGTTGATGGATACAGGGACGTCATTTTATTTTTATCTTTTAAACAATACATTTAAGTCCTCTAAATTCTTCTATTATATAAAATAGAATGTGTGTATGCTATATTTCACAATAAAAATGAAGAATTAAAAAAGAGTCTATTGCCTTGGTCCAGGTGATGGTGGCTTAGTCCAAGCTGGTGGAGACTAAAATATGGGGTCAGATTGGTAATATATCTTAGAGGCAAAAGGGACAGGACTTTGTGATGGTTTGCATGTTAGTGTTGGGGGTGGGAGTGTCAAAGATGACTCCTGAGGATTTGGAATGAAGACTGGGTATACATGGCATTAGGCATCATTTCTTAAAACGAGAGGACTTGAAGTGAAGCAGAGTTTGGTCCTGAGTAAATTGGGGATACCTGTGAGATACCTGGGTGGAGATGGCTTTAGGCAACTGAGTACGTAGGTCTTGTTCAGAAGAGAGACTGAGACAGGAGGACTCAGTAGGGAGCCATCAGCAAGAGGATGACATGTCGTGCTGTGGCAGTGGATGGGATCAGCGGGTACTAAGCACAGAGGAAGGCTGTTTGTTCAGTGGTGAGTGCCTAGATCTCAGAGTCAAATCCATCCTCTGCCAGAATGACTTGGGAGAGTTACTAAATACTCTCTGGCTTAGTTTCTTCATTACATGAAGACAAAAGCAATCGAGGCACATTGCTGGTGCTTGATTAAAGGTAGCCCTTAACTAATATTATTACTCATTAAGGTCACAGAAAATGTTGACCCAATGAACGAGTAGGGAGACTTGAGAAAGCGTCCCTATTCAATTCTGCCCTTTTCATTCTTGCTGGGGAGAAACATCCACCCTTTTACCAAAACTGTACCTTTTATTCCCAGCCTAAGGCAAGTGGAAAGCTGTGGAGAGAAACCAAGGAAGGAGGAAGGAGGGAGGAAACACTGGCTCACCAGATTATACTGCATTTTAACACAACATAAATCTCACCGAACTTGTTTCCTGCCTATTAGCATTGCATCCTGCTCTCTCTCTGAGTAGGCTGCCCAAGTCTGTAAATGTATCTGAACCATGCATAAACTTCATTTTCCCTTCCTCTTTTCTTTACTTTTCATTGAGCTCATCCACCCACATCATTTTCTCTCGATGAAAACCACCATTCTCATCTAGAAAAAACATTAAGCTCTCAGTATTGTCTGTCACTGGGAAACATTTTCAGAAATTTGGTACGAAGATTGCTGAAGAAAAACAAATTCTCTCCAACCTGGCAGAATGACTGTTGCTATACCAAATTTAGTGAAAGATTGCCATCAGGTGTTTAAATGCTTAAGCGACCCAAAGGTCAGAGGATGCCTTTATCTGCTGTTGCAAAACCTAATGCAAATTACAGACTCCTAGAATCAAGGGAGGGAGAGTAAACAACAAATACAATTATGAAACTCCTTCTCCTTTGTCTTGTCCATATGTTCATGCAAATTTTCAAAAATATTAATAATATAAAATATTTTCTATGAAAAATGTGAAATTAAAAGCTCACCTTTTCCATTACTGCAATGTGTTGTTACATCTTCTGAAACTTAAATATTTTCTAAAATTATTATTATTAGGAATGAGCTCTTTAATTGTAAAAGTATTAACCGAAAACATCATTCCTTTTGAGTGAAAGTGAAATGATATAAAATATTAAAGTGGTTTTAACTCTCAGGAAATTACAATGCTATAATTCAGTTTGAAACATAGTAATCCATTCATTTATTCAACCACTATTTAATGAGAACCTACTAGGTGCTAGAGACTGTTCTTGACTCCAGGAAGAAGCAATAGAACTAAATAGACAGGGTCTCTACACACTTAGAGTTTGCATTATAAATGGGGGGCAGGGAGTTGAAGTGGGAGAGGCTGACAATAACTATAAACAAATATACAAACAAAGATTTTGATTTCAGAGCATGAGAAGTGCTTTGAGGAAAAAATAAACAGGGTAGGGACTCAAAGGACCCCGGGAGCAGAGAGTTCAGGAAAGGAAGCAAACCCTCTAGGAGCTGGTTTTAATACCAGAAGGATGGGAATAAGCCATTCATGTGATGATGGGAGTGAGGGAAGAGTCTTCCAGGCAGTGAGATTTGGAAATGAAAAGGCTCTGGCTGGGAGAGCACTTGGAATGTTTACAGATCACAAATTAAGCCAGTGGCTGGGGTATTTATGTAAAGAAAGTGACTGACTGTAAGAGTGTATCTGCAAAGCCTCATGGCCAATGAGAGGGTTATATTCAAAATCAATCCATTACCTTTGGACCCAGGATTCTTACTATTGACCTAAAACAATAAAACAGCCAGGTATTTTAACCAGCAAAATGGGTTTATTCAGCAACAGCAAAGAATTGCAATTCGGGACATGCAATCTATGGCGAACCACAGGCAAGTCTGGAGAACAAAGGAGAGAAACATTCTTTACAGAGGAGAAAGGGGAGTTGGGAAGGGTTATTATAAGTCCACTGGAGGAAACTGAGAGTTTGAAGTGTAGTGGCTTTCCAATGGCTGAGATGTGACAGTCTCTCATTGGCTGGGTTTTGCCAGACAAGGAAAATTTTTCCTTCCTCCTGCTGAGTAGTAAAGTAGTAACCTTCTTTCTGTTGGAGATGCAAGATATATCTCTACCTGTTGGGTCTGCAAATGAGGTGGAGTGGTAGGGCATGACAGCTCCCCCTTCTGGCCTCCTGCCTACATTTTAAGTAAGGTTTCTGTGAAACAAAGAGACTAATTGGAAAAGACACATACCCCACAATGTTCATAGCAGCATTATTTATAATAGCCAAGACATGGAAGCAACCAAAGTGTCCATCAACAGATGAATGGGTAAAGACGATGTGCTATGTACATACAATGGAATAGTACTCAGCCATAAAAAAGAATGAAATTTTGCCACTTGCAATAACATGGATGGAGAGTATTATTCTTAGTAAAGTAAGTCAGACAGAGAAAGACAAATACTGTATGTTATCACTTATATGTGGAATCTAAAAAAATAAAAGAATGAGTATAACAAAATTGAAACTGACTCATAGATATAGAGAACCAACTAATGGTTACCAGTGAGGAGAGAGACAAGGGGAAGTAGCTGATTGAGAGGTACAAAATACTATGCATAAAATAAATAAGCTACAAGGATATATTGTACAACTTAGGGAATATAACCAATATTTTATAATAACTTTAAAAGGAGTATAATCCATAAAAATATTGAATCACTATGTTGCACACCTGAAACTAATATAATATTGTAAATTATAATATTTATAATATACTGTAAAATGTACTTCAGTTTTTAAAATTGAATCCACAAAAATAAATAAATAAGGTTTCTGTTTCTTAATTTTCACATTACCCACTTGTGATCAATCTGAGGAGAAAACTACTATTAATCTAGCAGCTGTTTTGATTTCTCCTTTTTTGTCAGCTCTGTCTTATGGCTGATCAGGTTTACTTATGCAATGTTTTACAAATCCCACCCAAAGCTCCTGGCCTAATTTAGGTCTTCAACATTTTTCACCTGGCCCATTGAAGAAGCCCTGGGCTCTGGCGTCCTGCTGTCACCCTCTCCTCCTTCAGTCTAAAGTTTTTCCACTCTGCTGCAAAGTTAGCTTGTTAAGGTACCTCTAACCAGGCTACTCAGCCTCAGACAACCTCAGAAGCTCCCGGCTGCTCAGACTGCTGGGCACACAAATGAAGGGCTCTCACAGTCTAGCCCCAATTTACATTTCCGGCTTCACCTCCTGTATTAGTTTCCTAAGGCGGCCCTAACTACCACAGATGGGGTGGCTTTAACAATAAATGTTATTGTCTCATAGTTCTGGAGGCTAGAAGTCCAAAACCAATGTGTTGACAGAGCTGGTTCCTTTTGAGGGCTGTGGGAGAAGGATCTGTTCCAGACCTCTTTCCTTGACTTACAGATGCCTGTCTTCTCCCTGTTTCTCTTTACATCACTTTCTCTCTATGTGTATCTGTGTCCTAATCTCCTCTTCTTAGAAGCATACCAGTCATATTGGATTAGGGCCCACCCTAATGACTTTGTTTTAACTTGATTACCTAGGTAGGGTTCTATCTCCAAGTAAGGTTACTTTCTGAGGTACTGGGGCTTATGACTTCTGCATATAAATTGGGGGGGGGAAGACACAATTCAACCCATAACACCTCCCATCTCCCATCCAATATTTTCTTATCCTATGCTCTGATCCCATTTAATATTCAGGTCCCCAAATCATCCTATACTCTTTAACACCACCAGGGGTTTCCTCATTCTTTTCTCTCTGCATATAGAATTTCCTTCATGTCTTATTCAATTTGGTGAAATCTTACTCACCAAAAAAGCCAATCTCAAAAGCCATGACGTCTATAAAGTCCGTTATCTCCCCCAATACACACATATCTACAATTGGAAGAAATGGCCTCACCCACTTGTGTTTTTGTAGCAATTTGTTTATAAGTTGACATGACTTGTAATGCATTGTATTAATTAATTTGAGGCACATCCATATCCCCAGATAGAGAGTGGTGAGCTGCTCCATGCTCTGCATGTAGTAAATCCTCAATAAATGCTTGATGGACCACACTGCATGGCACTGATTTTACTCTTACTTTTTTGGTTTTCTTTTTAGAAATATTATTTTTTGGAGACTTTGACAGTGACAAATGGCATTAACAAAATGATGATGGAGACAATGTGATGGATCATGTTGTCAGACTCTACAGTTTCTTTTATATATGAGGTATTGACCAGCTGTGTGATTGAAGGAAAATAAAAGTATTATCCATTGGATGAGTGGTTGGACTTGACAACCTTTAAGCTCTCTTCCGTCCCTGCCATGTTATGATAGAACTTTCAGTTGGATTTGAATATGTAGCTGTTTAATTATTAACCAATCCCATAACCCCCATAAACAATACTTTATTACCCAGCTTTTAAACATGCATGGCAGTGAATAATAATCCAAACCATTAGCCAGTGAATAAAGGTGTTCCATGGTCAAATGAGTTTCACTAAAGCTAAATTCCAAATCTCCCTCTTGAAGATAAGAATGATGTCAACATATTAAAGACTCTGAAAAATCCAGCAGTAAAGAAGACTTTTTAAATGTATTCCAACATTTCTGCCATGTATTTGATTACATAAAATTATATATATATATATACAAATATAAATAATGCATAAATTTATAAAATGTTTATAAACATTTGTATATAAATTTGTATTTGTATGTAAGTACATTGTACAAATACATTTGTATTTGTATGTAAATACATACACATGTATTTACCTATATTATAAAATTCATGTTTTGTATGTAAATGCAGATATAAATGCAGATAGATACATAAATAACAATATTGCAAACAGACATTTCATCTTAAGAAACTAGTGTTCTGGATTGGTTCAAGATGGTGGAATAGAAGGATGTGCACTCACTCCCTCTTGCAAGAGCATCAGAATCACAACTAACTGCTGAACAATCATTGAAAGGAAGACACTGGAATTTACTAAAACAGGTACCCCACATCCAAACACAAAGGAGAAGCCACAGTGAGATGGTAGGAGGGGCGCAATCACAATAAAATCAAATCCCATAACCACTAGGTGGGTGACTCACAAACTAGAGAACAATTATACCACAGAAGTCCACCCATTGGAATGAAAGTTCTGAGCTCCACATCAGGCTTCCCAACTTGGGGGGTCCAGCAATGGGAGGAGGAATTCCCAGAGAATCAGACTTTGCAGGCTAGCAGGATTTGATTGCAGGACTTCAACAGGACTGAGGGAAATGGAGACTCCGCTCTTGGATGGCACACAGGACCCAGGGAAAGGAGCAGTGACCCCATAGGAGACTGAACCAGACCTACCTGCTAGTGTTGGAGGGTCTCCTGCAGAGGCAGGATGGCTGTGGCTCACCATGGGGACAAGGACACTGGCAAAAGAAGTTCTGGGAAGTACTACTTGGCATGAGTCCTCCTGGAGTCCACCATTAGCCCTACCAAAGAGCCTGTAGCCTCAAGTGCTGGGTCGCCTCGGGTCAAACAATAAACAGGGAGGGAACTCAGTCCCACCCATCAGCAGAAAAGAGGATTAAAGTTTTACTGAAGTCTGCCCAGCAGAGCAACACCCAGCTCTACCCCCCACAAGACCCTCCCATCACGAAGATTGCACAAAACTCTTAGATAGCCTCATCTACCAGATGGCAGACAGCAGAAGTAAGAAGAAGCACAATCCTGCAGCCTGTGGAACGGAAGACCATATTCACAGAAAGACAGACAATATGAAAAGGCAGGACTATGTATCAGATGAAGGAACAAGATAAAATCCAGAAAGACAATTAAATGCAGTGGAGATAGGTAACCATCCAGAAAAAGAATTCAGAATAATGATAGTGAAGGTGATCCAGGACCTCGGAAAAAGAATGGAGGCAGAGATCGAGAAGATGCAAGAAATGTTTAACATAGACCTGGAAGAATTAAAGAACAAACACCTAGAAGAATTAAAGAACAAACAAACAGAGATGAATAATACAATAACTGAAATGAAAAATACACTAGAAGGAATCAATAGCAGAATAACTGAGGCAGAAGAACGGATAAGTGACCTGGAAGACAGAATGGTGGAATTCACTGCCATGGAACAGAATAAAGCAAAAAGAATGAAAAGAAATGAAGAGAGCCTAAGAGACTTCTGGGACAACATTGAATGCACCAACATTCGCATTATAGGGGTCCCAGAAGGAGACGAGAGAGGGAAAGGACTGGAGAACATATTTTAAGAGATTATAGTCGAAAAAGTCCCTAACATAGGAAAGGAAATAGCCACCCAAGTCCAGGAAATGCAGAAAGTCCCAGGCAGGATAAACCCAAGAAGAAACACACTGAGACGAATAGCAATCAAATTGACAAAAATTAAAGACAAATTATTAAAAGCAACAAGGGAAAAATGACAAATAACAAATAAGGGAACTCCCAAAAGGTTAACAGAGGATTTCTCAGCAGAAACTCTACAAGCCAGAAGGGAGTGGCATGATATATTTAAAGTGATGAAAGGGAAGAACCTACAACCAAGATTACTCTACCCAGCAAGGATCTCATTCAGATTCGACAGAGAAATCAAAAGCCTTACAGACAAAAAAAAGCTGTGAGAATTCAGCACCACAAAACCAGCTCTACAACAAATGCTAAAGGAACTTCTCTAGGCAAGAAACACAAGAGAAGAAAAAGACCTACAAAAACAAACCCAAAACAATTAAGAAAATAGGAACATACATATTGATAATTACCTGAAATGTGAATGGATTTAATTCTCCAACCAAAAGACACAGGCTCAATGAATGGATACAAAAACAAGACCCATACATATGCTGTCTACGAAAGACCCACTTCAGACCAAGTGACACATACAGACTGAAAATGAGGGGATGTAAAAGGATATTCCATGCAAATGGAAATCAAAAGAAAGATGGAGTAGCAACACTCATATCAGATAAAATAGACTTTAAAATAAAGAATGTTACAAGAGACAAGGAAGGACACTACATAATGATCAAGGGATCAATCCAAGAAGAAGATATAACAATTCTAAAAATACATGGACCCAACATAGGAGCACATCAATACATAAGGCAAATGCTAATGGCTATAAAAGAGGAAATCAACAGTAACACAGTAATAGTGGGGGATTTTAACACCTCAGTTACACCAATGGACAGATCATCCAGATAGAAAAACTAATAAGGAAATACAAGCTTTAAATGACACAATAGACCAGATAGATTTAATTGACATTTATAGGACATTCCATCTGAAAACACCAAACTACACTTTCTTCTCAAGTGCAAACGGAACTGTCTCCAGGATAGATCAAATCTTGGGTCACAAATCAAGCCTTGGTAAATTTGAGAAAATTGAAATCATGTCAAGCATCTTTTCCGACCACAATGCTATGAGATTAGAAATCAATTACAGAGAAATAAACGTAGAAAACACAAGTACATGGAGGTTAAACAATATGTTACTAAATAACTAAGCAATCAATGAAGAAATCAAAGAGGAAATCAAAAAATACCTAGAGACAAATGACAACAAAAACATGACGATCCAAAACCTATGGGATGCAGCAAAAGCAGTTCTGAGAGAGAAGTTTATAACAGTACAATCCTACTTCAAGAAACAAGAGAAATCTCAAATAAACAATCTAACCTTACACCTAAAGGAACTAGAGAAAAAAGAAAAAAACCCAAAGTTAGTAGAAGGAAAGAAATCATAAAGATCAGAGCAGAAGTAAATGAAATAGAAACAAAGAAAAAAATAGCAAAGATCAATAAAAGTAAAAACTGGTTCTTTGAGAAAATAAACAAAATTGTAAACCTTTAGCCAGACTCATCAAGAAAAAGATGGAGAGGATTCAAATAAATAAAATTAGAAATGAAAAAGGAGAAGTTACAACAGACACCACAGAAATACAAAGCATCAGAAAAGACTAATACAAGCAACTCTATGCCAATAAAATGGACAACCTGGAAGACACAGACAGATTCTTAGGAAGGTTTAACCTTCCAAGACTGAACCAAGAAGAAATATAAAATATGAACAGACCAATAACAAGTAATGAAGTTGAAACTGTGATTAAAAATATTCCAACAAAGAACAGTCCAGGACCAAATGGCTTCACAGGTGAATTCTATCAAGCATTTAGACAAGAGCTAACACCCATCCTTCTCAAACTCTTCCAAAAAATTGCAGAGGAAGGAACACTCCCAAACTCATTCTACAAGGCCACCATCACCCTGGTACCAAAACCAGACAGAGATACTACAAGAAAAGAAAATTACAGACCAATATTACTGATGAATATGATGCAAAAATCCTCAACAAAATACTAGCAAACAGAATCCAACTACACAATAAAAGGATCATACACCATCATCAAGTGAGATTTATTTATCCCAGGGATGGAAGGATTCTTCAATATACGCAAATCAATCAATGTGACACACCACATTAACAGACTGAAAAATAAAAATCATATGATCAGAGACCTTCAAGATGACAGAGGAGTAAGACATGGAGATCACCTTCCTCCCCACAAATACATCAGAAATATATATACATGTGGAACAAATCCTATAGAACACCTACTGGATGCTGGCAGAAGACCTCAGACCTCCCAAAAGGCAAGAAATTCCCCACGTACCTGGGTAGGGCAAAAGAAAAGAGAAAAAACAGAAACAAAAGAATAGGGACAGGACTTACACCTCTAGGAGGGAGCTGTGAAGGAGGAAAAGCTTCCACACAGTAGGAAGCCCCTTCACTGGCAGAGACGGGATGTGGCGGGGGGGAAGCTTCAGAGCCATGGAGGAGTGCAGCAACACGGGTGCAGAGGGCAAAGCGGAGAGATTCCCACACAGAGGACCGGTGCCGACCAGCATTCACCAGCCCGAGAGGCTTGTCTGCTCACCCGCCGGTGGCGGGTGGTGGTGGGGGCTGGGAGCTGAGGCTACGGCTTCGGGAGTCAGATCCCAGGGAGAGGATTGGGGTTGGCTGCGTGAACACAGCCTGAAGGGGGCGGGTGTGCCACAGCTAGCTGGGAGGGAGTCCGGGAAAAAGTCTGGACCTGCCTAAGAGGCAAGAGACCATTGCTTCAGGGTGCACAAGGAGAGGGGGTTCAGAGCGCCACCTAAACATGCCCCAGAGACGGGCATGAACCGCGGCTATCAGCATGGACAAAAGAGACAGTCCTGAAATGCTAAGCTGCAGCTGCAGCCACCAAGAAGCCTGTGTGCGAGCACAGGTCACTATCCACACCTCCCCTCCTGAGAGCCTGTGCAGCCCACCACTGCCAGGGTCCTGTGATCCAGGGACAACTTCCCTGGGAGAACACACAGAATGCCTCAGGCTGTTACAACATCACGCCAGCCTCTGTCACTGCAGGCTCACCCATCATCCGTACCCCTTCCTTCCCCCTGGCCCGAGTGAGCTAGAGCCCCCTAATCAGTTGCTCCTTTAACCCCGTCCTGTCTGAGCAAAGAACAGACGCCCTCAGGCAACCTACATGCAGAGGCGGGACCAAATCCAAAGCTGAACCCCGGGAGCTGTGTGAACAAAGAAGAGAAAGGGAAATCTCTCCCAGCAGCCTCAAAAGCAGTGGATTAAATCTCCACAACCAACTTGATGTACCCTGCATCTCTGGAATACATGAATAGAAGACGAATTATCCCAAAATTGAGGCCGTTGACTTTGGGAGCAACTGTACACTTGTGGTTTGCTTTCTGCATCTAATTTGTTTCTGGTTTTATGTTTATCTTAGTTTCGTATTTAGAGTTTATTATCATTGGTAGATTTGTTTATTGATTTAGTTGCTCTCTTCCCTTTTTTATATATAGATAAAATATATTTTTCCTTTATCTCTTTTTGTGAATGTGTATGTGTATGATTCTTTGTGTGATTTTGCCTATATAGATTTGCTTTTACCATTTGTCCTAAGGTTCTGTCTGTCTTTTTTTTTTTCTTAGTATATTTTTTATTGCTTGTTATTAGTGGATTTGTTCTTTGGTTTGGTAGCTCTCTTCCTTCTTTCTTTTTCTTTTGTTTCAATTTTCATTTAAATTTTTTTATTTTAATAACTTTATTTTATTTATATATTTTTTTATTTTGTTCTTTTTTTCTCCCTTTTCTTCTCAGCCCTGTGGCTAACAGAGTCTTGGTGCTCTGGCCAGGTATCAGGCCTGTGCTTCTGAGGAGGGATAGGCAAGTTCAGGATATTGGTCCACCAGAGACCTCCCAGCTCCACGTAATACCAAACGGTGAAAGCTCTCCCAGATATCACCGTCTCAAACTAACAACCAGCTATACTGAACGACCAGCGAGCTACAGTGCTGGACACCTTATTCCAAACAATTAGCAAGACAGGAACCCAAACCCACCCATTAGAAGACAGGCTGCCTAAAATCATAATAAGGCCACAGACACCCCAAAACACACAACCGGATGCGATCTTGCTCACCAGAAAGACAAGATCCAGCCTCATTCACCAGAACACAGGCACTAGTCCTCTCTAAAAGGTAGCCACCACAACTCACTGAACCAACCTTAGCCACTGGGAGTAGATACTAAAAACAATGAGAACTACACACCTGCAGCCTGTGAAAAGGAGACCCCTAACACATTAAGTTAAGCAAAATGAGAAGACAGAGAAACATACAGCAGGTGAAGGAGCAAGATAAAAACCCACCAGACCACACAAATGAAGAGGAAATAGGCAGTCTACCTGAAAAAGAATTCAGAGTAATGATAGTAAAGATGATCCAAAATCTGGAAATAGAATGGAGAAAATACAAAAAATGTTTAACAAGGACCTAGAAGAAATAAAGAGCAAACGAGCAATGATGAAGAACACAATAAATGAAATTAAAAATTCTCTAGAAGGAATCAATAGCAGAATAACTGAGGCAGAAGACTGGATAAGTGACCTGGAAGATAAAATAGTGCAAATAACTACTGCAGAGCAGAATAAAGAAAAAAGAATGAAAAGAATTGAGGACAGTTTTAGAGACCTCTGGGACAACACTAAACGCACCAATATTCGAATAATAGGGGTCCAAGAAAAAAAAGAGAAAAAGAAAGGGACTGAGAAAATATATGAAGAGTTTATAGTTGAAAACTCCCGTAATATGGGAAAGGAAATAGTCAATCAAGTCCAGGAAGTGCAGAGAGTCCCATAAAGGATAAATCCAAGGAGAAACATGCCAAGACACATATTAATCAAACTATCAAAAATTAAATACAAAGAATAAATATTAAAAGCAGCAAGGGAAAAAACAAATAACATACAAGGGAATCCCCATAAGGTTAACAGCTAATCTTTCCTCAGAAACTCTGCAAGCCAGAAGGGAGTGGCAGAACATATTTAAAGTGATGAAAGGGAAAAACCTACAACCAAGATTACTCAGCAAGGATCTCATTCAGATTTGACGGAGAAATTAAAACCTTTACAGACAAGCAAAACTAACAGAATTCAGCACCACCAAACCAGTTTTACAACAAATGCTAAAGGAACTTCTCAAGGCAGGAAACACAAGACAAGGAAAAGACCTACAATAACAAACCCGAAATAATTAAGAAAATGGTAATAGGAACATACATATGGATAACTACTTAAAATGTTAATGGATTAAATGCTCCAACCAAAAGACATAGACTGGCTGAATGGATACAAAAACAAGACCCATATATATGCGGTCTACAAGAGACCAACTTCAGACCTAGAGACACATACAGACTGAAAGTGAGGGGATGGAAAAAGATATTCCATGCAAATGGAAATCAAAAGAAAGCTGGAGTAGCAATACTCAAATCAGATAAAATAGACTTTAAAATAAAGAATATTACAAGGGACAAAGAAGGACACTACATATATTTATGTACCCAACACAGGAGCATCTCAATACATAAGGTAAATGCTAACAGCCATAAAAGGGAAAATCGACTGTAACACAATCATATTAGGGGACTTTAACACCCCACTTTAACCAATGGGCAGATCATCCAAACTGAAAATAAATAAGGACACACAAGCTTTAAATGATACATTAATCAAGATGGACTTAATTCATATTTATAGAACATTCCATCCAAATACAACAGAATACAGTTTCTTCTCAAGTGCTCATGGAACATTCTCCAGGATAGATCATACCTTGGGTGACAAATAAAGCCTTGGTAAATTTAAGAAAATTGAAATCATATCAAGTATCTTTTCCAACTGCAACGCTGAGAGTAGGTAAGAATTACAGAAAAAATATCTGTAAAAAATACAAACACATGGAGGCTAAACAATACACTACTAAATAACAAAGAGATCACTGAAGAAATCAAAAGGAAATTTTAAAATACCTAGAAACAAATGACAATGAAAACACAAAGACCCAAAACCAATGGGATTCAGCAAAAGCAGTTATAACAGGGAAGAAAAGAGCAGTACAATCTTACCTCAAGAAACAGGAAACATCTCAAATAAACAACCTAACTTTACACCTAAAGCAATTAGAAAAAGAAGAACAAAAAACCCCAATGTTAGCAGAAGGAAAGAAATCATAAGGATCAGATCAGAAATAAATGAAAAAGAAATTAAGGAAATGATAGCAAAGATCAATAAAACTAAAAGCTGGTTCTTTGAGAAGATAAAGTTGATAAAACATTAGTCAGACTCATCCAGGAAAAAAAAAAGGGAGAAGACTCAAATCAATAGAATTAGAAATTTAAAAGAAGTAACAACTGACACTGCAGAAATACAAAGAACCTTGAGAGATTACTACAAGCAACTATATGCCAATAAATTGGACAACCTGGAAGAAATGGACAAATTCTTAGGAAAGCATAACCTTCCGAGACTGAACCAGGAAGATATAGAAAATATAAACAGACCAATCACAAGCACTGAAATTGAGACTGTGATTAAAAATCTTCCAACAAACAAAAGCCCAGGACCAGATGGCTTCACAGGTGAATTCTATCAAACATTTAGAGAAGAGCTAACACCCGTCCTTCTCAAACTCTTCCAAAATATAGCAGAGGGAAGAACACTCCCAAAGTCATTCTATGAGGCCACCATCACCCTAATACCAAACCAGACAAAGATGTCACAAAGAAAGAAAATTATAGGCCAATATCACTAATGAACATAAATGCAAAAGTCCTGAACAAAATACTAGCAAACAGAATCCAATGGCACATTAAAAGGATCATACACCATGATCAAGTGGGGTTTATCCCAGGAATGCAAGGATTCTTCAATATACACAAATCAATCAATGTGATAAACCATATTAACAAACTGAAGAGAAAAACCATATGATCGTCTCAACAGATGCAGGAAAAGCCTTCAACAAAACTCAACACCCATTTATGATAAAAACCTCCAGAAAGTAGGCATAGAGGGAACTTACCACTACATACTAAAGGCCATATATGACAAACCCACAGCCAACATTGTTCTCAATGGTGAAAAATTGAAACCATTTCCTCTAAGATCAGGAACAAGACAAGGTTGTCTGCTCTCACCACCATTATTCAACATAGATTTGGAGGTTTTAGCCACAGCAATCAGAGAAGAAAAAGAAATAAAAGGAAGCCATATTGGAAAAGAAGAAGTAAAGCTGTCAATGTTTGCAGAGGACATGATACTACACATAGAGACTCCTAAAGATGCTACCAGAAAACTACTAGAGCTAATCAATGAATTTGGTAAAGTAGCAGGATACAAAATTAAAGCACAGAAATCTCTTGCATTCCTACACACTAATGATGAAAAATCTGGAAGAGAATTTATGTAAACACTCCCATTTACCATTGAAACAAAAAGAATAAGATACCTACGAATAAACCTACCTAAGGAGACAAAAACCTGTATGCAGAAAACTATAAGACACTGATGAAAGAAATTAAAGATGATACAAACAGCTGGAGAGATATACCATGTTCCTGGATTAGAAAAATCAACATTGTGAAAATGACTATACTACCCAAAGCAATCTACAGATTCAATGCAATACCTATCAAAATACCAATGGCATTTCTCACAGAAGTAGAACAAAAAATTTCAAAATTTTTATGGAAGCACAAAAGGTCCCGAATAGCAAAAGCAATCTTGAGAAAGAAAAACGGAGCTAGAGGACTGAGGCTCCTGGAGTTCAAACTATACTACAAACCTACTGTAATCAAGACAGTATGGTACTGGCACAAAAACAGAAATATAGATCAATGGAACAGGACAGAAATCCCAGAGATAAACCCACACACATATGGTCACCTTATTTTTGATAAAGGAGGCAAGAATATAGAACAGAGAAAAGACAGCCCCTTCAGTAAGTGGTGCTGGGAAAACTAGAGAGCTACATGTAAAAGAATGAAATTAGAACACTCCCTAACACCATACTCAAAAATAAACTCAAAATAGATTAAAGACCTAAATGTAAGGCCAGATACTATAAAACTCTTAGAGAAAAACATAGGCAGAACACTCTGTGACATAAAACACAGCAAGATCCTTTTTGACCCACCTCCTAGAGAAATGGAAATAAAAACAAAAATAGACAAATGGGACCTAATGAATCTTAAAAGCTTTTGCACGGCAAAGGAAACCATAAATAAGATGAAAAGACAACCCTTAGAATGGGAGAAAATATTTGCAAATGAAGCAACTGACAAAGGATTTATCTCCAAAATATACAAGCAGCTCATGCAGCTCAATATCAAAGAAACAAACAAACCAATCCAGAAATGTGTGGAAGACCTAAATAGACATTTCTGTAAAGACACACAGATGTACAACAAACACATGAAAAGTTGCTCAACATCACTAATTATTAGAGAAGTGCAAATCAAAACTACAATGAGATTACCTCACACCAGTCAGAATGGCCAATAACAAAAACTCTGCAAACAGTAAATGCTGGAGAGGGTGTGGAAAAAAGGGAACCCAAATGCATTGCTGCTGGGAATGTAAATTGATACAGACACTATGGAGAACAGTATGGAGGTTCCTTAAAAATCTAAATCTAGAACTACCATATGACTCAGCAATCCCACTGCTGGGCATAGCCAGAGAAAACCACAATTCAAAAAAACACATGCTCCCCAATGTTCATTGTAGCACTATTTGAAATAGCCAGGATATGGAAGCAACCTAAAAGTCCATCAACAGAGGAATGGGTAAAGAAGTTTTGGTACATATATACAATGGAATATTACTCAGCCATATAAAGAAACAAAGTTGAGTTATTTGTCGTGAGGTGGATAGACCTAGAGTCTGTCTTACAGATTGAAGTAAATCAGAAAGAGAAAATCAAATATCATATATTAATGCATATATGTGGAATCTAGAGAAATGGTACAGATGAACTGGTTTGCGAGGCAGAAATAGAGACACAGATGTAGGGAACAAACACATGGACACCAAGGGGGCAAACAGGCAGGGATGGTGGTGATGGTGGTGGGATGAATTGGGAGACTGGGATTGAAAAATATACACTAATATGTATAAAATAGATAACTCATAAGAATCTGCTGTATAAAAATAAATAAAATTTGAAAAATTAAAAAAAAAAAGAAACTAGTGTTCTGGGGAACCAACTTTAGGAAAGGTGGGCCCTGTAACATTCATTGACTCTAATAACAAAATAGTATGTCTTATTAGAAATACCCATTTATATTTCTTTTTTAATATCATATGCTTGTATTTTTCTCCCACTCTACACACACATGGAATTGAGGGAGTAATATAAAACTCATTTCTCCACCTAATTCCTCCCTGGAGACGTACCAGCAAGAGTCCTGAACTTCTGAAGCCAAGGTAAAACTAGCGATTATAATTTCGAGGTAAAATTGTTAGCAATTTATGTAACAGATTCTCATATTTGCTTACCAGTCACTGTGATTTTGGAAGAGCTTTACATCAGATCTCTGACTCATGAGGATTTGGCAAATGATGATTGTGATAGTCAATTTTATGTGTCAGTTTGGCTGGCTCTAACCCAGGGTTATTCAGTCAAACACTAATCTAGGTGTTGCTCTGAGAGTATTTTGTAGATGGGGTAAAAGTCTATAATCAGTTGACTTCAAGTAAGAGACTTTGTTTTAGATAATCTGGGTGGGCCTTATTTAATCCATTCAAAGGTCTTAATTGCAGCTGGGGCCTCCCTGATGAAGTACCAGTCTACTTGTGTCATCAGCTTCACTTGATCCCATGGATTCCAGCAGGCCCTTCCTGATGGCCCATCCTATGCATTTGAGACTTGCCTAGACAGTCTCCACAGCTTCATAAGCCAATTCTTTGCCATAAATCTTTTAATATGTATCTCCTGCCAGTTCTACTTCTCTGACTAAGCACTAATTGATACCAAGGTAATGTGTCTTCTGTGGCCACCACCTTACACTTTATTTTGCCTTTTTTGATCAAGAGACTTTGAAGGGCAGGGAGCAAATCTCATTCAAGTTGGTGATCCCAGTACCTATGGGACTTGGCAGACTCTAGCTTAGTAAATGTACATTGAATGAAATAATTAATCAACATAGGCTGAACCCATGGCAAAGGCACATTTAAATAGGCTTTTCTGTGCCTCTGTGTGGTTTTAAAATAACCCAATGTGGTCATATTTTTTCCGGTTTTGCTGATAAAGGAAAATAATTTTGTTTTTCTCTATCCTTCTATGGAATGAAAGAAAAATATAAAAGCACTATAAACACAAGCATTGGCTAATTTTTAGGGAAATTATATGGAACAACCACAACAAAATAGTTTCAAGGGTAATAACACAGTGGCATTTTATATAACTATATACTTTTGTAACGGAAAGGTTTCTTTCCAGTCGTATGATAAAATTCCATAAGTTTGTAACTAAGATAAATGTCTTTTAAATCATTTTTATCACACTCTAAAATGCAGGTGTATCATAAGGAAAAAAACCCAGAGTTTCAATGGGGCTGTGTTGGTAAGAAAAGAAAAACAGCATAATTTTCATTGAATGTGTATATGCTAGATGCTGCCCTGGGTCATCTGCATTCCCAGCAAACATGTCCTCCCTCAACAATAGGTCAAGTGATTATGATAAAGTGAAATGGGCTTATGAATGTACAGAAGATGTGTATGTGAGGGGGTGGAAGATAAATAAATGTTACTTGTTCAAGAGAAGAGAAATGAGGAAAATAATTCAAAGTAGAGTTCTACTATATGCCAGCCTTGGTGATATTGAGAGATAATGAAGTTATAAATTTTACGTCATTTAATCTTTACAATCCTGTAAGATAGGTTTGTTTGTGATACTTCACAGATGAGGCTCAGATAGGTTGAATAATTGGGTAGATAAATGGTTAGTCAAAGAGGTAAGGTTTGAATTCAAGGCTGACTCCAAGGTTGATGCTCTTTTCATTACATAAATGTTTCCCTTGCATTTTATCACACTTTTTACTGGACAAACTCTTTAATATGTGTTTGGGTTAGGGTTCGTAAATAATCACACCTATTTCCCACATCCATTTCTTAAGAAAGGAGAAGAAACATTAGGTAGATGGAGAATAAGTATCCCCTTTATTACAGGTAAAAGTGGAAGAGAGAAGCCAGCTTAAATGGGCCTCCACATGAGGGCTTCCCAATACTGACCCCCCAAATCTGGACCTTGGGAAGACCCACCTGAGGGAGAATGTAGACATGCAGATCATAAACTGTTACTCAGAAACTTTGGACCACATGCCTTTTTTCTTACTAGTAGGAAGACTCAGAACTCCAGCCTACCCTTTAGAAACCAGGCTTAGCCCTGATTCACATGTACTAGTCATATGGAAAACCAAGGCAGAAAACAGCCATGCTGTAGGCAGGCAGATCCAAAGGGAGAAACCAGAAATGGATTCACCTATGCATGTTTACCCTCTTTCCAATCTCAGCAATCAAAAGAGTCACACTTCTCCAAGGGAGAGGAGTGAGTGAGTGATGGAGAAATATCAGAAGCACACCTTCTAAAATTTTCCCTCTGGCAAGTGTAGTGGAACCCCACTCCACCAGCATTCCTCACCCTGCTAGTCACAGAAATTTAAGGAGTGAGAATTGAGGCCCTTTCTAATACCTTTCAACAATGTCAATCGGAATGTAGCTACCTTTCTGGCTGCAGATAAAGGAGGAGTGGAAGATTAGCATTTTATTTGGAACAAACTTACGCCACTTTCATGAGATGGTCCCCCTCACCACTGCTTCTTTGGAAGAGCAGGAGGACAGCTGAGTTTTTCCTTAGAGAAGGCTCTGAAATATTTCTTTTTTAATTGATTAAACACCAAAGCCAAGTCCCACCCACAGTTGCAAATTCATTTCTTAGTCTATTTATCATCCAAAATTTTGCCCAGTAAATTATTCTACACGGCTTCCCAGAGCTATACAAAGTGTATTAGTTTCCTAAGGCTGCCAAAACAAATTACCGCAGACTGGGTGACTTAAAACAACAGAAATTTCTTTTCTCAAAGTTTTGAAGGATAGGAGTCTGAAATCAGTTAGAGCCATGCTCCCTCTGAAACCTGTACAGGGAATCCTTATTCTTCTTCCAGCTTCTGGTGTTGCTGGCAATCCTTTAAGTTCCTTGGCTTATAGATGCACCACTTCAATCTCTCTCCCCATCATTAAATGGCTGTCTTCTCCATTTGTGTGTTTGTGTCTTCACATGGTGATCTCTTTTCTGTAGTCCCTTTCTTCTCATTATAAGAACACCAGTCATATTAAGTGCCTACCCTACTGCAGGATGTCCTCTTCTTAACTCAACTAATCACATCTGCAATGACGCTTCCAAATAAGTTCACATTCTGAGTACTGAGAGAACTTCAACACATATTTTGGAAGAACACAATTCAACCCGTAACACAAAGTTATCACATGAATACATAAAGGTACTAAGATGATACAACATCAACAACCTACCCAAAAGAGCTCCAGATTTAAACAAATCTTTCCATTCCTAGAGAAAAATTAAGGCTTCAAGATTAAATGTTCTTGCCTTTCAAGTTAATGTCCAATGATATTACAGTCCAAAAAATCTGGAATTCAGGTCCCAAATTTATCCAGGAGTCCTATAGTACTACCTGGAATGGGGGTGATTCATCCATGAATTAGTTCAATACAAAGAATTAGTTCAATACAGTTTTTTTTGTGTGTGCTTTTTTTCTCTCAAAAGTCTGAAGAGTCAATAGGACACACAGATAATCACAATACCCCTCATGTCCACACAATTTAGAGAACAAGACAATCCCCAGTACCAAAGGAAACGTTACATTCTTCTAATCCAGCAGTGGGTATAATCCTAGTAAAGGAGGAAATATCCAAATAAGTGAAGACATCCAAGTGAAAGAGGAATGTTAGTGGTAAGATGGTTACTACTATGTTTTATGCTTTCCAGCAGGTCCACTCCTAATAACTATGGGGCCCAGAGCAAGAATATATACAAATGGAAGCCCTCATACCATTGTCTAAACATTCAAAAGTTACAGATCAAGTTAACAAACTATGAAATACAATATGTTCTATCCTCCTACTTAGATAAAAACACAACCTGGAAGTCAAATTAGAATTCAGAATTCTCAAACTCTTCTGTGTTCTTCTTCTAATAACACTTTTAAGAGCAATTAGACCCTGTGGCATCCCCCCCTTTTCTCCTGTACCATGTGACCACAGAGCTCTTCTCAGCAGCTTCCTCTATTTTTTTTTAAACTTTTTGGTTCTACCTCAGTTTCTCTGCTGTTTCCAGAGCTAGACACTTTGCCTGAGTTCTGCTTCTAAGTTCATCTAAAATATCTTCAATTTGGTTTATCTGCTCTCCCAGGTCTTTGTACTCTTCCCATGTTCACCTGATTCCTGAAAGAAGACATTCCAGATAAAAGCTATCTTTGGTAAATTTGTGGCCTTTGAGTTTGTGATGATCTCATGCAACTTTTTTCCTCCTTTGTTCATAGAAACCTTTCCAGTGGATCAAGAGCACCACTAATCTCAATCTGTTTATCAATAAAACACACAACTCTTCCATGATTGAAGCCAGTGTCCAGGCTTCTGGAATAAAAACCATTGTCAGAACTTCTATAATTGAAAAGTCTAGAACCAAAGTGGAATAACGTGATGGGGGGGCGTGGGGGGTGAGAGAATTAATGACTCTAGGACTCTGTAAACAATCCACATGCAACCAAGACGTTGGTCCTTCCAGAGTCCTATCATTGACCCTCTTTATTGGTAGTTCACAGAAAAGGGGAAAGAGAGTGAGAGAGAGAGAAAAGAAACAGAATTGGGGCAGCTAATTTATTGCCCTTTATACCTAGCAAAAACAATTTAAAGGCTCAAATATAAAATATAGTTTTTTCTGTTCCAGTGGAACTTAGCTACAGAACAAGTCCTGTTCTGAAGTTCTAGGTGAGAACACAATAAAAGCAACAACAATAAAGATATTGTGACAAATACTGATAGATTAAAAGTCAGCATGTTGCAGATCTACTCATTTGAAGTAAGCTTTAACAAAAAATAAAAATAGCCTTTTCCTTATAATCTAATCACTGTCTCAGTTAAGCCTGAAAGGTCAAAGTCAGCTTTAAAAGTCAGTTCATTCAATCCCCAGTTGACTAGGCTCAGCACAGCCCGAGTGAATTTCAACAGCAAAAACAACAACAAGGATACACAATTTTCAAAATTTGCTTGTTCTTCTCTCTGGTCCTTACTATCACAAAAAAAGGGTCAATTCCTTCCAAAGGAATTAAGATAGGTTGAAGGAAGAGTTAACCTTGTCCACTTTCAAGATGACATTGTCTCTCATGGTTTTTTTTTTTTTTTTTTTTTTGCGGTATGCGGGCCTCTCACCGTTGTGGCCTCTCCCATTGCGGAGCACAGGCTCCGGACGCGCAGGCTCAGTGGCCATGGCTCATGGGCCCAGCCATTCCGTGGCATGTGGGATCTTCCTGGACCAGGGCACGAACCCGTGTCCCCTGCATCGGCAGGCAGACTCTCAACCACTGCGCCACCAGGGAAGCCCTCTCATGGTTTTACAGGCAAGAAAATCACAAGCCTTTGTATCACAAGCTGAACACACATTGATTATACTGAGGATGAGCAAAGATCTACACTCGTACCTTGAGCTATACAAGAACAAATGAAAGACTTTTATTCCTTCAAGAATTATCTTGTGGAAAGAATAGTTCTAAATGATGACCCTTTTTTATTCTGAGAATCTATGATTTTAGGGTTACCAATTTCTATGAACCCAGACCATAAAAAGTAGGTTATATTGGAAACTTCTTTATGAGTAAGAGAAAATATTCAACTGAAGGAATGGACAAGGTATCAGGGAGAAGGAGACATTAGAAATAGGACAGGGTGGATAGAGGTTTACACTCTTTGATGCATGTAACTATCTATAGCTCAACTTAACTTGCTCATGAGCCCTAATTCCTACTGTTTTGGTGCCCAAAGACTCAATCATACCATTTCAAGGCTGTTCCATCAGTTTTTATTGAAACAATTTCTTCCAGTTTAACACTGTCTTTTGGTTTGAACAAACTTCAAGGATGGTCTGTTTTGTTGTTGTCTTTTGTTTTCAGGATCTCTGCCCACCGTTTTACTTTCTTTTTCCCCTTGGACTTGATCTAAAATCCTAGAAAGCCCAACCCTCATGGTATTACCAGAAGGAGCAGTTGTTGGGTCTGTTTTCATCCACACACTCTCACGTGGTCCAACTGTTCCACCAGGCCATGTGATGTCCTGCCCCAGAATCCACTGAGGTGTAGCTGGATACACCTGAATTCTTTTGAAATGGCACTAACACCACCACTGTGGTCCGTGGTCTCCTTCGTGGCCGACACTCAGAGCGTCCATCCTCGTCCGCACCTCAAGCCCCTCCCACTCAACCAGTCTTCTCCACGTTTCTCTACAACCAAAAAGCAAACTTTGATTTTGCCATGTGCTGGAAACTATTTACATAGCATTTACATTTTATTAAGTATTGTAAGTAATCTAGAGATGATTTAAAGTAGATGCGAAGATGTGCTAGGTTATATGCAAATGCTATGCCATTTTATATAAGGAGCTTGAACGTCCCAGGATTTTGATGTCGGCAGGGGAAACTGGAACCAATCCCCCAGGGATATTAAGAGACAACTGGATGTGATAGCCTGCCTCCTCTACAAGCTGTAGCCTTGATGACCTCTGAGAGACAGGCTTGCCTCTTCATACGTAAAACCCATCTTTGGTAATAGAGCGGAAAATCACTTTCTCTCAGTACAGCCAGGCTCCTGCAAACACTGAGCCTCATTGGTGGCAAGGTAGACCAGGAGAATTATAGTTGTCTGGCTGCTTGGGGCTGTACAGGGGTTAGGAAACTTGGAATTGTGTGGGCTTCCGTGGATGCCTGCCTAACAGGCTCAGCTGAGGCAAGGACTCATTGTAAGGGACTTTTTCATTCCAGTTAAGGCTCCTCTCAAAATGGGCAGAGCTGCTGTATGTTGCCTTTTGAAACACTGTTTTCTTTTTTTTTTTTTCGAATGCCACTTTTATTATGTTTCTTAAACATTACTTGAGGCCCCTACTTTAAGATGCAAAGGGCAGAAAGTGCCACTGGGCTACAAACTACTGGCCTTTGAGGTTTGAGCCTTATTTCAAGGATACAAATATGTAATATTAAGTACTTTCCTTTTTTATATTCTTTTCCATTTGGGTTTATTACAGGATATTGAATATAGTTCCCTGTGCTATACAGTAGAACCTTGTTCTTCATTCATTCTATTAATAGTTTGCATCTGCTAAACCCAAACTCCCAGTCCATCCCTCCCTCACACCCCCATCCCCCTTGGCAACCACAAGTCTGTTCTCTATGTCTGTGAGTCTGTTTTTGTTTCGTAGATAAGTTCATTTGTGTCATATTTTAGATTCCACATATGAGGGATATCATATGGTATTTGTCTTTCTCTTTCTGACTTACTTCCCTTAGTATGATAATCTCTAGTCAATTCATGTTACTGCAAATGGCATTATTTCATTCTTTCTTTATGGCTGAGTGGTATTCCATTGTGCACATGTACCACATCTTCTTTATCCGTTCATCTGTCAATGGACACATAGGTTGTTTCCATGTCTTGGCTACTGTAAATAGCACTGCTATGAACGTAGGGGTGCATGTATCTTTTCAAATTATAGTTATGTCCAGCTATATGCCCAGGAGTGGGATTGCTAGGTCATATGGCAACTCTATTTTCAGTTTTGTTAAGAACCCCCGTGGCTGCACCAATTTACATTCCCGCCAACCGTGTAGGAGGATTCCCTTTTCTCCACACCCTCTCCAGCATTTATTATCTGTGGACTTTTTAATGATAGCATTCTGACTGTTGTGAGGTGGCACCTCATTGCAATTTTGATTTGCATTTCTCTAATAATTAGTGATTTTGAGCATTTTCTCATGTGCCTCGTGGCCATCTGTATGTCTTCTTTGGAGAAATGTCTATTTAGGTCTTTCTGCTCATTTTTTGTTTGGGTTGCTTGTTTTTTTATTATTGAGTTGTATGAGCTGTTTGTGTATTTTGGAAATTAAGCCCTTGTCAGCCGCATGATTTGCAAATATTTTCTCCCAGCCCATAGGTTGTCTTTTTGTTTCGTTTATAGTTTCCTTTGCTGTGCAAAAGCTTATAAGTTTGATTAGCTCCCATTTGTTTATTTTTGCTTTATTTCTATGAGGTTTGAGCCTTTAACTGATATTTTTGGGGATAAAGAAGTGGTGTTAAGTTTGCTACCTGAAGTTCTGGAACTTTCCATCTCTTTTGAACCACCTGTATACAGGGCCAATGAAAGGACTGTGGAGGGGCTACCTGCTCTTTCCATGCCATCAATCCACCCCCTTCCTTGTTCCCAATCACCACATGGCTTCAAGTTGGCTCTGACTGGTCTTTCAAAATATCTTCAAGTCAGACTATTAAAGGGCTTACTCTAGGCAGGAAGAATAAAAGTGACAACACTGAGTAAACAGTAGTGGGGTGGAAGGAAGGGACAGCAAGAACTAGAGTTTGACTTCAGTTTAGGTTTAGACCATACTGTTAAGAGCCATGATTACAGAGTTTATTCAACAGACAAGGAGGAACCACTAAAACGTTTAGGTTTGTGAGCAATATAACTAAACCAAGCCTGGGAGAAAAAACTTAATGATCTGAAACAGTCCTCTGTAGGAGCTCAGAATTGATGTGACTTTGGGGAAAAAAATCATAATTTACAGACACATTATATGGACAAATGGGCACTGCATCCTAGAAAATGTCCTTTTCTCAAAACCTGAACCAATAACTTTTACTGAAAAGACCATAGAACTCTCTCTAGTAAAAATAGTTATTTATATCATTAAGGCATAAACATAGCCTTGAGAAATACAAAACGCACCAAGACACTTTTTTAAAGAATATTAAATATAGGTCACTCACAAATCTCCCTGGCCGATCACACCGAATGCATTCAAATTACACTCTGATGACTTACACTGTGCCAGCCTGGCCTGACTTCCGAGTGGCAGCAGCTAAGATGTGCTTTAAAAATAGCTTTTCTTTAATTGGATTCAAAATCAATTAAAATCCCATTAGGAACATAATTGTAGTGATACAAATCATAAAATCATATCTTTTAAAATAAACTAAAAAACGGGGGATGCTGGCATAATTAAGGTTAGGTACCACATAGACAGCATTGTACTTTTCAGTCACCACCTGCCCAGATGCAGGTAGATGCTTCCTTTACTGAAGAAGGAACAATTGGAAGAGCATGTCAAATGCAGGTGT
Source organism: Monodon monoceros (assembly GCF_005190385.1). Classification (NCBI taxonomy): domain Eukaryota; kingdom Metazoa; phylum Chordata; class Mammalia; order Artiodactyla; family Monodontidae; genus Monodon; species Monodon monoceros. Next base: position 87,876,082 of record NW_021703777.1, read on the forward strand.
GGACACCAATAAAACGTATAGATTCCCACTGGTTCTCTTCTGAGAGCCAAAAGCCTTATGTATATCCCATCATGGTTCCAGACACATTCTACATCTTTTCTATCAACTAATTAACCAGTTAGAACATACTAAGCAACACCCCCTTCTACTTACTTTATTCAAGATCCAACTCAAATGTTGTTCTTTTGACAAAGCTAAGCCCGCTTCTCTCAGCTGCAGTTACTAGTTGGCTTCTTAGACAACCATAACACAGTCCTTTGGCATTTATCACTTCAAAACTGCTTCCAGTATAGACTCTGTCCTTGTTCTCAAAGGGTGGTCTTCAAACCAGCAGCATTAGCAACGCCTGGGAATCTGTTAGAAATGCAGAGGCTCAGGACCCACTCAGACCTGCTGAATCAGAATCAGCAGTGTGACTAGATGCTCGGGTGGTTTGCCTAGACATTCAAGTTCGAGAGGCAGTACACTTTGCCTTGTTCTTAGGAGACTGCCTTGGAAAGAACTAATTCTCAACGTACAATTTTAAATAAATTCTTTTTAAATTTTGATGTATTAGCAAAATTACATTTAAAAATTGAGCCCATTTTTTTTCTATATTGAGGGCATCCTTTGCTTCTGAGTGGTAAGAATTAAGTGAGACAATTACATATAATGTGCTTATACAAGGCAATTAGATTTAAAGCACTTACAGTACCTATCATTGAGCTTATTAAATGCTAGTTAATAACATCATTATCTAGACTATTAAACCAGTTGGTTTCTTTACCCATACAGGCATGATCTCCCTGTTTTGGTCAATGTATTCCAGTATAACTTGGCTGAATTTTGCTTCCATTTTAAAGCAGAGATATGACACAATATTGTAGAATCATTATTTTAAAAACCAGTGGGAAAGGCAATGGAAATGTGAACTTTTTCTCTTGTAGCAGATGACTGTGAGCCTTAATGTGAGGAATACAATTATTGTGGTCATCGTAGAGTACATTTAAGTAGCCACTGAGTATCTGAGAAAATTCAGAGCCCACAGAAGATGTGTGTTCAATATAGCATAGTGCTACAAAAATGGTTTTTGTGGAAGGCGGTGTGGGAGGAATCTTCCTTCAACCAAAGTAAATTCTAATTTTCAGTCACTGCCTTGTCAATCTTGCCTTTAAAAATCTTTTTAAAAGAAGATATTTAGAAAAAAAAATTTGTGTTAGAAAAGCACATTTCCAGTTTCTGGAATGATCCTCTGGAATGATTCCAGTTTCTGGAATGAGCCTGTATAAAAATGAAGTGCATAGTTTAATTGTCCTTTTATCAGATTGGGGGTGGGTGTGCCTGATAAGATTCCCTTCAGCAGATTATTGACTCTTTCAACCTTGCCTCTTGAAACCTTTCTGAAAACAGGAGCTGATACTGCAGGTTTTATATTTATAATGATTAATTAATTCTGCGTTAAGCAATGTTCTTGACTGCAAGAACAAAATCCACTTTAGAAAGCCTAAATGACAGCTTGCCTAAAATAATTAACACCCATCCGGATAGAATTGAAATGTTCTTACTCTACCCAGGCAGATTTCAGCACTTTAATTACTAGTATTGCTAGTTGTTCTAGAATTATAATAAAAATAAGGAGAGTTTGATAAAGCAATGGTGTAGATGAAAAAAACCAAGCAAGGGATAGGAAATGAAGAAACAACATTTAAACGAGGATGCACCTAAAATTATTACATACAACCCAGGCACAAACAGGTATTTTGGTTGGGTGAACTATAGACATAAAAATGGAGCTGATTATGGTCTAGGTTTGGAGAGAAAGCTCTGAGAACACCATTGTAGCTCTCTGGAACTATTAACTACCCCAGTGAAGTATTATGTAACTGTGGCTTCTGAATGTCAGAAGTTTAGCATTTTATTGAAACTCCTTGGCCCTGTCAACTTTATTATCTAGTTCACTGGGACTTAAAAATCTCCAAATTTAAGAGTTCTGATGTCTGGTTCATGTGACATAAGTAAATAAAAGAGGCAGAAGCATGTGATATTGCCTCTTGCCTTTTCCCATGAATTTCTGAGTATAGTTCATAAAATTACCTTACAAGTGGATGCTTTCAACCAAAGCAAACTCAGTGTAGGGCCTGTCAGATTACGTCTCTATAAAGTGACAGCTCTGCTGATAAAAGACTTTGATGGCATCCTCAGTTTTCATTCTCCCATCTCCCTGTTTCGTGTTGCCTAAATATCCGGTAAATGGATTCTAAGTATTTCCTCCTGTTCCACATAAAATCCTCACTACCTTTTTAAAGTTTGCATTTAAAAAAGTAAAAGCAGCCGAGTTCCTATCCTGAATGAACAAATCAGTTCTGTTTCTTAAGAGCAAAGTAAGTGAGACTCTTCTTTTCTTTGTAGATTTAGCGAGTGTAGTCCAAAATTTCACTGATAGGATTGATTCATAAAATCTTTGATCACATTTTCCTTTCTGTTAGTTTTACTAGTCATACGGTGACAATCTTGCTGTGGCTACCAACTTCAATCTCTTCCATAGCTTGGAGAATCATCCAGATTTACAGAGCTGCTGTCTAAAGCTACCCTATCCAATGTGGTAGCCACGAGCCACTTGAGCCAATTCAAATAGCCAATTACTATTTGAAATGTGGCTAGCCACCACTGAGATGTGCTGTAACTATAAAATACATAATGGATATCAAAGACTAAGCACAAGCGGGAAAAACAGAATGCAAACACCTCAGTCATCTCCATATTGATTACATGATTACGTGTAAAAATATTTCAGATATACTGAGTTCAAGAAAATATATTAAAATTAATTTCACCTCTCTCTTTTTAACTTGTTTTAAAGTGACTACTAGGCAATTTTAAATCACATCTGTGTCCTGTTTTGGGGGCTCACATTCTATTTCCATTGGACAATAGTGGTGTGCAAAGGGCTATACACTCAACATTTTACAGAATACGCATCTGTATGTTCTTTTTTTTAAATAAATAAATTTATTTATTTATTTTTGGCTGCTTTCGGTTTTCATTGCTGCACGCGGGCTTTCTCTAGTTGTGGCGAGCAGGGGATACTCTTCGTTGCGGTGCGTGGGCTTCTCATTGCGGTGGCTTCTCTTTGTTGCGGAGCACGGGCTCTAGGCGCACGGGCTTCAGTAGTCGTGGTGCATGGGCTCAGCTGCTCTGTGGCATGTGGGATCCTCCCGGACCAGGGCCTGAACTGGCAGGCGGATTCTTAACCACTGTGCCAGCAGGGAAATCCCTGCATCAGTATGTTCTCAGTATGGAAAGAGAGTAGGCTTTGGAATCAGAATTATGGCTTTAGATCCTCTTTCTGGGATTTTCTATAAATGAAAAGCAGAATGCCTATGTCTCAGAGTTATTGTAAACAATAAATGAATAAACTATTAAAGAGTCAAAGATGATGCCTGGCTATGCTGTAGAAGAAAAGGCTTGGAATGTCTTTGAGTACATGTCTCTCCCAGCATCATGGTTGTGGGTCAGGTAACCTCCAAGCATCAATTTTTTTCACACACAAAGGAAGGGGATGACACAGCCTTGCCATGTCATGGTGGTGACAATGAAGCTCTCAACAAGTACAGACCATTATCAATAGTCTCTATAAACACAATTATATTCCTTTTTCTTTCTACCATTTACGGCTTAGCAGGTGCCAGGCATTGTTTTTAAGAATTCAGATACATTTTACCATTTAATCCTCACCACCACCACCACAATAATAATACAGTAACAGCCAATGTTTGTAGAGATTTGACCAGATCCTGAGCAAAGCAGCTCATCTGTGTCACCTTATAGCATCACGATGGAGTGTGCACTCTGGTAAGGAAAGTGCAGACACCAAGCATTATTAGACACATTTTCTGGATGAGGAAATTGAGGTTCGGAGAGGCTAAGTAACCACCCAAAGTCACACAATTAGTAGGAGACAGAGCTGAGATTCCAGTACATTGGTTTTAAGCCATTCTCTTAATCACCACAGCACTGAGTCTGCCAGCATCCTCTCTCCCTTCTCGACTTTGTTCCCTTCTGCCTCCTTCCCTTTCCTGTCTTTTCCTTTCTCCTTCCCATCCTATTCTTCCTTCCTTTATGTCTCATTTTCTTTTATTCTTTCTTCTCTCCAACCACTTTTAAGATGTCAGTTTACATGTAAATACCATTTTTTCTCTCCCAGTAACGTGTAGTTCAGTGCATCAAATAACTGTTCTTCAACTTTTTTAAGCATCTCTGCCAAAACTGTCTCTGCCTGCGATGCTGGGTTTGCGCTTTTAGTTGTAAATTAAGATCTGGTTACTGCTCCTCTAACATATTAACAGTGGATTCATGCAGCCTCTTGGAGTTGCAGTTGAGGACTGTCAGATGTCCGGGCAAACCAGTCACATAGCACTGCTGCTGGGTTCCAAACTGTCAAGAATATATATGATCTCATAGTATAAATCATAGAATTTAGTACCAATCAGCATCTTGGACGTCATCTAGTTTCTCCATTTTACATCACCATCATCATCATCGTCATTTCTATATTTTACAAATAAGGCAATTCTACCCCAGAAAGAGTTTGACTTGATTTTATTTTTCATATAGCTATTTAGTCATTAAGGTCTAGAGCTAATCCTGTGTTCTTTGTATTATACTAGTCTATCTCCAAGCTTATTTATCTTTTAAAAAATAGCTAAAATTGTACTTTTAGATACAAATCTCCATTTCAGAAAAGAAAATTCAGGGAAAGCAAAGCAGTATTAAAATTTTTGTGGCTGAATCCCAGTATTACTTTTTTCCCTATATTGCTCTATTACTATATTATCTATATTACTACATAATTATCTATATTACTGTTTATCTATATCTCTTGACCCTGTTTTAAACTGTATCCTGTCCCATAGCCAAGCTTTCCTTGGCTCCAAACTTCAGTGCAGAAAAGAGCAAGCAACCTGTCTTTTCCCCAATGCTTGACCTTCTAGCATCCAATGGAAAACCGGTCGCTTGGTTTCAGAGCTGCAAATCCACACCTGCCTAGTGTACAAATCAAAACAACAAAGGTATCAAGTTTGGCTAATGTCTCATTTGCACCTGTCTCCTTTCACAGATCTAAACCCTCAGTACATGTTAGGTATTATTGTTATACTTAGGACTGGAGTTTTACCATTTCAAAAACTACTCTGGAGGAGATATGGGGATATATGTATATGTATAGCTGATTCACTTTGTTATAAAGCAGAAACTAACACACTATTGTAAAGCAATTATACTCCAATAAAGATGTTAAAAAAAAAAAAACTACTCTGGGAAAACATGCAAAGCTGAGTGAAACCCTCTAAGCATTTCTGATCCAACTTTACTAACCATTTCTCTGTACACCTCCAATAAAGCTTTTCAAACTCGGGAGCATCACTTCCTGTTTATCTACTCTCAGTAACAGTGAGCCATTGTGCAACACTGTGGGGAGGGGTGATTATTTGAAAACGCCTTCACAAGTAGAGTTGTCTCAATCTGAGAGAATATTTACAAACTCGTAGTGGTGGCAGCTTACTCCCTCTGTGTTTCAGACAATCCCCCCCACCACCTCCATGTCTTGTCACCTTCCACAGTCAGTTATTGTGATTATATTTTCTAAGGAAGGTGGCAGAAATGATCGTTTATTGTTCTACATCTTTAATACGCTGATGAGAAATGAACTACAAGTTTATTAACCTTGACCAGACTGTAATAAATTTGATGGAAATAATTTGTAGTGACCATAGTACACGTTGACATCCCTCTAATCTCTGAGGCTGGTTACCAGTCCTTTTGATCCGTATCTCTAGCAGGGGAATCTAAATCTTTCATATCTCATGGGGTCATTAGTTCTTAGGAGAGTTAGATATATTTTCCAATTGTGCTTTCTGGTGAGTGAACAGAAACAAGTCACCAGCACCAGTAGCTTTAAATAGCGTCAATGGAGTATCCATCTACTCCCAGCAGAGCTCTGGGCATAATATAAAACCAGATAAGTAGAGGCCACCCTGCCCTCTAGGAGCTTAAACACATACCAAGTCTGTGGATACACATAGGCTTCAAGCGTGCACTTCTAGCTCCTATGTGATGGACACAGCACTCAGTTATATAAGATAAAAATATTGGGTTTCAACAGCACTTATTACTGTGGTCTCTATTCATAGCAAATTCTGTAGAAGTGTATTAAGTGCTTTCCTAAGAGAGTATGTTCTTAAAACTTGTGTTGACTATCATTTTGCTTCAAGACTGAGCCATAAATTGAACTTGAATTATAACTCGGTGCCGTCTACAGCCTCTTCCTTTCACGTCAATCAAACTCTGGTGCAAAGATGCAGATTTCTGAGCGATGTGGGGTGGATGTCCCAGGGAATAAATACCATACAACAGGAATATCCTTTCTATAATATAGAGAGAATTGTTCTATTGTTTCTATAATATAGAGAGAATTAAAAGGAAATAGATCTCTGTTTCTCCCATAACCCCAAACATAACAGACTAAGTGTGAATATGTTCCCTTTGAGAGTGATCGTTCTTGGATGCCTGATGACCTGACGTGCATGCAAAAGGTATTTCGATTTCCCTCCTCTAAATTCTCTCTTGGTTATTTGTTGAGGTCTCCCGGGTGTGTAACGTACCCTCTGAAGCGTTTTCTTGCTTCACTCCAGCCCATCAGTTGACACCCTATTCTTCTAGAAGCTTCTCCCATTTTCACTTCATCCAGGGTCCTCAGTGGGATCAAAGATGTCCACCTGGGGGTCAGAGTCAAAATGTCCCTCCTCCCCACATCGTGAGCTGAGGGGTCCCAAAACAGCACTGCCACCCTCTCAGGCCTCGCAGAGGTAGAGGCACCAAGCCACGTTTCACACAGAAACGAAGAGAAGGATCACCCACCCAGGCTATCCACGCAAGTGCTGCTGAGACCCCGGCATCTAGAATCCTCTCAAAGTCGACAGAAAGTAGTCCAAGAAGCTGAACCTCCCAGGTATCCGAGGTTTTCCCCGGCTTCCCTTCACTCCGGCCAGACCTCCCCTCCCACACAAAATCAAATTATGAAAACTAGATGTCTAGCTCCTGAACCCAAATAGAGCCAGTCAGGGGATTCTCAGGAAATAGCAGAAGAACATCTCACCCTTTCTGAGCACCTAATGTAAGCCAGGCATTGTTCCAAGCACCTGGTGGGTTCAAATCCTGACTCTGCCACTTCTGACTGTGCGACTTCAGGCCAATTTCTAAACTCCTCTATGCCTCAGACTCCTCAGCTGTAAAATAAGGATAATAACCATAATAACAACAATACCTTTGTCATAGGTTGCCCTGAGAACCAAAGGATTCAGACATAAAAGACTCAGAATAACACCTGACACCTAATAAGCAGGATGCTGTTTTTAATTGTTAATCATTCTCACAATAACCCTCCTAGGACTCACGTTATTCCTAACTTGCAGACGAGGAAACCAAGGCCCAGAGAAGTAATGTCACTTGTCCAGGGTAACCCAACAAGTAGGTGACAGACCTGGGACTCAAAGTCAGAGATTCCAGAACCACAGCCCAAGCTTTTAACCCCACCTTCTGGACCTGTTGTGTGCAACAAAATTCAAATCTGCAGATTACCTAGCAAGAGTTTTGTAAAATCCCCATTTTAGCCCTTCTGCTTGATTATCTCCAGTTTTTGCATAGTGGTGCCAACAAGGAATAGTAAGCAAAGAGCCCCCAAGCACCAAATACCCTAGCAGTGCCCTCTGCAAAGATGTCTTTTCCTCTCAAATGCAGTCAGTATTACATCTTTAACGCCTGGTGCCACATCCCTTCAACACCAGCAATCGCCAACCATTCCTCTCTGATTTTTGTCTTGCGTTGTCCTGTTTTGTTATCCTCCAGTACCAACACTGCCTTCACTCCCCCACTTCTCCACTGCAGCTGGGCATCTGCCCTGAACTTTTCTGTTTCGCACTTTATTCCATCAAACAACCTGTAACCAAAGTTCTGAAGCAGAAAACTTGGGCAGTGCAGCCCTCCCCCTAGTGGTGATGCAGGGAATATCCTAAATTTGCCTGCGTTACAAATGAGTTTTGTTAAAACCTACCTACTTCTTTGAAAGATATTACAAAAAGAAGCAGCAGACGAGTGTGGAATGTCAAATGAGGATGAAACAGGTTTCTGAGGCGCCCTAAAAACATAGGTACTTCAGTCATCTGGAGGCTAAGTGGAATTCATAAGTTGGAGTTGGGGGAGGGTAAGAAAACTCAAATTTACAGGGGAGACCCTTATGGTGAAGGTCCCTGATGCAAAAGGGAGTAAGCTACGTGTGGGTGGGAGGAGGGAATAAAGGAAGGCCAGAGAGGCTGGAATTCACAGAAGAGAGAAAATTAGCAGGGCCAGAACATGCAAGCTCTTCTAGGCAAAGTTTAGGATTGGGGGGTTTTGTCTAAAAGCAATGGGAAGCAATTAAAAGTCTTTAATCAAGGAAGGGGCATGATCAGACTAGAATTTTTAGCCAGTCCCTTACATCATATCTATGCCATGTTAGAGCTGGGAGTCTTTCCCAATCCAGTGATTCTGTTATCTCCATTATCTTCATTTCATATTCCTTGACATGGGCGAGACTAAACCAATAGCAGTTGAGACCTGCTCGCTGAACCCAGACTGTAGGAGAGATGCTGTCACTGGGAAGCAAGGGATATTTATAAGTCAGCGTTCCCTCCTGGGCAGATGTCAGCTCCATCTGGAAATGGCTAAACTTATTTGTTGGAATAACAAGTGTAATAATTCCTTGGCAATCTTCCCCTCTGTGAAAGGAAAAACTGTTCAATATAAATGCTTCTCTGTGGTTATAATACATTTGCTTATCCGTTTCCTTATCCAAATGACAAGGGAGTCCCAGAGAAGCCTGGAATTTAATATTGCCAAAACTCTACCCATCCTCGAGGCACTTTTCCATGAAACCTTTCCGGCTATGATCTGCCTCTTTCTTCTCTGCTCTCCTGTAGTAACTGGCATCACTCCTTGGAATCGAATAGTCAAACCTCTGTTAGCATAGTCAAAAGAGAAGCTGTGAGATCTCCTCCCTGCCCCCAGCCTGCTAATGCGATATGGAGACAAATGCAGAGATGGGGAGATGCATCTACAAGCCAAGGAACACCAAGGATTGTCAACGAACCACCAGAAGCTAGGGGAGAGGCATGGACCAGATTCTCCCTCACAGTTCTCAGAAGGGTCCATCCGTACCAGACCTTGATCTCGGACTTCTAGTCTCCAAAACTGTGAGACAATACATTTCTGCTGTTTAAGGCACCTGGTTTATAGTACTTTGTTAAGACAGCTCTAGCAAACTCATACAGATTTTTGTCTCAGTCTTCCATGTCTGAGGAAACATCACCCGTATTTCCCGAAAAACCAAGGTCACAAAGTTAAGAGTCATCCTTGATTTGTTCATTTTCTTCAACAACTCCCTGTATTCCAACCACCAATCAATAAGCGGTCTGTCAGTGAGTAACATCGCCCCCTTCCCTCCATTTTCACTGCTATCTGCTAATCTAACCTTCCATTATTTCTTGTCTGGCCTGTTACAAAAGATTGTCTTATTTTTCTATTTAAAACCTTCCAGTGGCTTCTATTGCATTTCAAGTAAAATCCAAACTCTACCCAGGGGCCTCCTGGGCCTCACATGACCTTGCCCTGCCCATCTCTCTGGCCTCCTCTCTTACCCACCTTATACCCCATGCTTCAGCACACTCACCTTTTTCTGTTGTTAAAAAATCACAAAGCCTACTCCCATTTCAGGATCTTTGCACTAGCTGTTCATTTCTGAATGGAACGTTCTTCATCCAGGTATTTGCATGGCTGACTTCCTCTTGCCTTTCAGACCTCAGATCTAATGTTGAACTCTTCAGTGAAGTACTCCCTGACTAGTTAATCTGAAATAATCCCTCAATCCCCCTCGATCACATCTTGACTTTGTTCTCTACTTGTTATATTCTATTACTTGGTAATTTATTTTTGATGAATTGAGAATATTGATTGAATTCTTACTCTGTGCTGAGAACTCTTCCAGGTACTATGGAATACTGTCGTGGACTGATAAAGTCTTTGTTCTCAAGTTTACCTTCCAATGGGGAAAGACAGATAAGTGACTTATCCCTACCTGAAGTTTTTCTGGTTTATTCATTTCTTAACTGTCTGCCCAGCCCACTGCTCCTCCCACTAGAATGTAAACCATAAGACATCAGGGCACTCTTCTACCTTGTTCATCTCTGTATCTCCAAGGCCTTGAAAAGATCCTGGAACATTTTTATTTAGACAAAAGTATTGAACAAATAAAAGGGAAAAAAAAAAGAATGAATGATACAGTACTTGCAACATGGCATTGCAAACTTAAATCCCAACTCTATCATTGAGCATGCCAGTTTGCATAACTGAGTCTCAGTGAACTCACCTGTAAAGATGGGAGTGATGATAACTACCTTCAGGGTTATGTGCATTAAAGAAGATTCTGGTTTGTAATATTTTGCACAGTGTCTCATACACAGGGCATGCACAGTAAATACTTAATGAATTAAAATTTATGAAAGTAATTAGGAGCCTTTCTTTGAAACCTAAAAATTATGACTGGGTTCCCAGGTAAATTTTTAGATTTTACTAGTACCTTAATTCCGCAGTCATCTTACCTTTCTTTTTACTCCTATACAATCTCTTTCTTGCAGAACTTGTGATTTTTTAGTTTAAACCACAGGTATTCAGATACATGCTTCATCTGTAATAAGCAACGCCACTTATTTTTACAAAGAATTACACACAGCCTTGTATTAATTAACAATTCCTGTTGGTTATAGGCTATCTCTTCAACTCCACTGCAACTCTCTTGGGAAATGGAAATGACTCACACCCATCTTTTGGCTGCCTTAGAGCCCACTCATCACTGCCACACAAAACCTCCTTATCTGTTGGGTAGCCCTAAGGAGAGGCCCACATGGCATGGAACTGATGTCTCCCATCAACATCCAGGACCTGAGGCCTCCTCATGGCCACATGAGTGAGCTTGGCAGTGGACATTCTTGAACCTGTCAACAGCCATGTGAATGAACCTGGAAGTGGATCCTTCTCCAGCTGAGCCTGAGATGACTGCAGCCCCCACAGATACCTTTATTTCAGTCTTGTGGGAAACCCTGAATCTGGGGCATCCAGCTAATCCACTCCTAGATTCCTAACCCACAGAAACTCTGAGATAATGAATACGTGTTGTTTTAAGCAACTAAGCTTGGGGATTACCTATTACACAGCAATAGATAACTAATACACTGATGTAGGGCACTTGGTAGTTGCTCAATCAATGTTCTTCAAGTAACCAAATGAATATCTTCTGACTCTTGATTGACAATTAAGACATATGAATTCAGAGATTTATAAAAGCAACTTTTTTTACTTTACTCTGCAATCCGAAACTACACAAATATAAGTATAGAAATCAGAGATTCTTATTCAATTAACAAAATTTTTGAAGGCACTAAGTGTCAGAAAGTGAATACGATACATTCTCTGACTCCAAAATGGACCTTCCAAACTAGAAGGAACACAACAGTCTTCTTATCACTCCATATAGTGGCACCCTTTATAGAATTCTGAGCAAATGAGAACTTACTAAATCTGATAATAATTTTAAAAGAATATTGAACCAGACAAGCCTGTATATAAGTCTTGACTCTCCACTGACTAACAAAGATGTCTGGAGGAAGTGAATAAATCTCTCCAAGGCCTCAACTTCTTTATTTCTTTCACTGTAAAATAGGTATCATGATATCTACCTTGTTAAAGATTTATATGGTCCAAACCCCAGGTTCAGAATTTCTAATCCAAAGAAACAAAACAAAACAAAAAAGATTTATGGCCTCATTTGCCATAAATAAAAACAGTATCGTCAAGTAGGAAAAATACAGAGAGGGTCAACTACGAGGATCCCATAGAAAAGCGAGTGACTCATGTTGGGAGATCATGTTGGCAGGAATTTCTGACCAAGCATGACTATAACTAAACCTTTAAAACGAACTGGGGTACACTTAGATCTCAGACTTTTCTCCACATCCTCCAAGCCCATATGGAAGCAGGAGTCACTTATTTTGAGAAAAATAAACTTTAAAAATGACTGTGTAAAATAGGTAATAAACATAAGAAACCAGTAAACCTGAGAAATGGTATGGGATGAAATGGAAATGCAGAAATATAGAACTGAAAGGGGATTTGAAAACCCAGAGCTTATCTGAAAATCTTAGAAAAAGAGAAGAAAAGTCCAGTAAAAGATTAAGTGTCACAATGTTTATTCATGAAAATTTGTCACTTTTAGTTTCTTGGTGCCTGTTTAGCTTTTGTTTACACACAATTCTAACAAATATGGAAATGTAATTTTTCAGTCCTCTCTAGATTAGGCTCAGTTGCATAGTCAAACAAGCTAGAAGCACTGGGAAGCACTAGTCTGACAGAAAGGAGACAAATGACAAAAAATCAGACAAAACCTGAAAAACAATAATAAGAGCACTCCGAGGCCATTTAATGAAGAGGAAGGAAGTCCTACTTAACACATAACATCAGTGCATCCCTATTTTATAGAAGTACGTAAGTATTCTGATTAAACTGAATCTTTCCAAAGATGAAAAGACTTATGTTTTGCATTTCCTCTCTCTAAACGTGAAAGTGTGCCATCACTTTTAAAAATTTTTTATTGTTATTTTTCATTAAAAATTATATACAATGTCGCATTTCAGTCACCATCCATTGAATTCAAATATAAATCCCCCTAACTTTGTGACAGCAGGTAAATAAGATATTAAATATATGCATTAAAAAAAGATCTCAGACATCTAATGAATCACTGAGGGATGCTAGGCTGCATGAAGTAGCCCCTCATGTTTGATTTTGACATCCAGAAAGATGGGCACATCTATGTTTCACATGTCCCTTGGGACTATCAGACAGAGGGTTCTGCAGGTGAGAAAGAAGTTTCAAACTATGGTGCCTGGATTTTTCTTTCTATGTGCAGTGATGGGAAATACAGAGGCACACCATGGATGACTCTTTTACAATATCACACTGTACTTTCCTGGTATAGACAGGGTCCTTCAATCAATTTGCCCTGTATTGTCAATTGTCCCATTTGCAAGTCATTTAACCAAGAAGTACTTTCCTACCTAACATTTTTCTCCCCGGTGGTTCTTCAAGGATCTCCCATGGCATGAAAACATTCTGTGCTGGATATTCTCCACTTGCTCCTATGGATCTCTCCCCACTCTGCTCTGGGCCCCAAAAGGCTGACCTCTAAGCCCCGCCCCACAGAACTCCTGGTCCCCTGGCTTCTGGGTAGCTACTCTACCTATGAGAGATGATGGGAGGGGAGGAAGATTGTATTTTATCGCCCCAGTTTCCTTTCTGCTGGACCTATCATTAAATGTGGCTTCCTTTCTTCCTTCCTTCAATCCTTCCTTCCTTTCTCACTCTCTCTCCTCTCACTTTTTTCTCTCTCTGTCTCTCCCTGTCTCTCTCTTTCTTTTTATCAACTTTATTTGCCTGTTATGAAACCCCTTTCACTTGTACTGTTCAATGCACCTTAACAAATGTGTAACCACCACCTGTGTAACCACCACCGCAATCAAGAAAGAAAGGCTTCCATCACCACAAAATGTTATGTAGTCTCCCCTTGCAGTCAGTCCCTGCCTTCCCGGGTGCTGGTGACCATGGATCTGATTTCTGTCAGTATAGATTAGTTTTACCTTGATTAGAATTTAATGGAAATGGAAACACAGAGTACAAACTCTTTTGTTCAATATAATTATTTTGAGATTTATCTACACTGTTGTCTATCAGTAGTTCATTACAGGTTATTGCATTGTAGTATTCCATTTCAGGCCTATCACGACAAAGACCGACATTGGCTACTTTCATATAGGTTCTCCTACAACTGGTATTTTCCCTGGTTCCACCACCCTTTTTGGTTTCCCTTAAGTCTTCTGCCATCTTTTTAAAGAGCCACTTTATGAAATTCTTGTCAATGATCCCTTGTGGCTATGCCCTCTGTCTCCTGCTGGGCCTCTAACTGACCCACCATCACATAGGAAACACAATATGAAAAGAGCATATACAACGTTCATAGCAGCACTGTTTACAATAGCCAAGACATGGAAGCAACGTAAGCGTCCTTCAACAGGTGAATGGATAGAGACAACGTGGTACATATACACAAAGGAATAGTAATCAGCCATAAAAAGAATGAAATAATGTCATTTACAGCAGCATGGATGGACCTAGAGATTATCATACAAAGTGAAGTCAGAGAAAGACAAATATCATGATATCACTTATATGTGGAATCCAAAAAAAAATGAAACAAATGAACTTATTTACAAATAAGAAACAGAGTCACAGACATAGAAAACAATCTTATGGTTACCAAAGGGGAAGGCATGGGGAAGGGATAAATTAGCAGTTTGAGATGAACATATACACATTACTATATATAAAAGAGATAAACAAGGACCTACTATATAGCACAGGGAACTATATTCAATATCTTGTAATAACCTATAATAGAAAAGAATCTGAAACATATATATATATATATATATATATATATATCTGAATCACTTTTTTGTACACCTGACACTAACACAATATTGTAAATCAACTATATTTCAATTTTTTTTAAAGTGAAGAGAAAAGAGTATATAAACTTTTGTTCTCTAAAGTTGTGAATGTTTCAATAGACATCATTTGATCATCCTTCATTGTGTCCCACTATGGCAAAGAAAAGTAGATATCAGCCTTTTTTAACTGCAAAGGGAAGAGAAATGTAGAGATATCCAGCTCCTTGCCTGTGGTAGGTCAAGAAATAGTAGGTAGAAAAGGGTGAGGGCAGAAGAGTCTGAAGCCCTTGAATTTCTAAACCTTGTGTCCCTTTAATTATTTAAAAATAGCCTATTTCTTCAGCTAATAGAGATATGGATGTCAAATAGATATTTGAAAAATGTGGGAAAATATAAAGAAGTAAAATTTTAAAAATTCATAATCCCACTTTCCTAAAATAAACATAGCTTATTTCTTTCCAGCCGTTTTTTTTCAGGTGTTCCATATGCAGCTGTTTTAAAGAAACAGGGTAGTTGGTTTTCTGCCTTTTCTCACCTAACTATATATTTCAGCATTTTCATTATCATTAAATATTATTTGTAGAGATTGTTTTTTAATGGCCATATAAATCTTATATTGTATAGCACATGGGTTCATCTTCTTCCCTATTGTGATCCTTGGCTTCTAGCAGGGAGCTACACTTTGCAGAAAGCAAACCAAGTTTCAATCCACTCATTGGCCACTGTGATGGTGTTCTTTGACATTTAGGGGCCAGCCTCAATCCTAAACAGAATTTAAAATCAAGGGACTTAAGAACTGAGAGAAAGGTGCTTGACAGCTAGTGGAGGCATTTGGGGAGTATTCCAAATGCTAGTGACATTTGGGGAATATTTCCAAATGACAGCTAGTGGAGGCATTTGGGGTCTAACAAGAAAACTGGTGGGGTTCTCAGTCTCCACCTCCAGATAACTTCGAAAGCCTGCCCTGCTGAGGTTCAGTTAAGGTGAGAATGATCAGGTAACTTCACAGGAAGACCATAAATCCTGCAATAACAAATGCCAAATTCTGTCATTTTAGCAGTTCTGAGTGACTGCCTTGTTATTTCTAAGGGTTTTAAGGGTAGTATTTGTCAGTGGTAGTCACACTGACTTTTCAAAGTAATTAACTTTGTATCCAAAAATAAACCTAATTGTTTAACCACTGATGTGTTAGGCACCAAGGGAGGGATGTACCACTTTCTTTGGAAATAAATCTGATTCCTTCAGCCTATCGATTTCTTTCTCCGGGAACCATGTTATTGTCTTGTAAAAAGGGCTACCCCTCCCATTATCTCCTAAGTAGCAGTTAGGCTGGGGAGAAAACAGTTATACTGATATATGAAGTTGGAGGCAGATGCCAAGCTAAGTGATTAATTGAGTACCTTAAATGGGAGAAAATACTTCCAAGAATCAACAGAGGTGCTAATTCGGCTAACTGTTGGACAGTGTTCCTTTTTTAAGTGAGTGATTTTCCCAATTATTGTTTATCATGTTGACTTTTTGTTTTTTACCCTGAGTTTATCAGTTTTGACTTTACTAAACCTTCTATGATATTGGTTTCCAATGTGTCTTCGTCCCAAAGTTTTTATCTCCAACCTAATGACAGGTGGTTTTCCTGGATGTGCTGCTCTTACAGTGCAAAAACCAGGCTTGGTCTTTTACCAAAATGACTCCAGCAGGGAAAAGTTTCTTCTAATGGCATCTAAAACAAAAACAAAAGTCCCTGTCTCACTAGAGTGGATGGACCAGGAAATAAATGTTGAAGCACATTACTTAAATTTACAAAGGTAACCAATAGACAAACTGAAGATTAATATCTTACTAATTAAAAACAGGGAAGAGAAATACAGAGGGAATGGATAATAAACCAATGTCTTACCTTTCTAAAGGTGTTGGGAAGGGGGTTTCAATAGATTTTGCTCAACATTGGTAGTTCAAGACTTTGGTCAACAATGGATACAAGGAGTGGACATAGGGAATGGAGTGACGAGACAAGAAGAGAGAATTTTCTCTCTTTTATTTAACCTTTCTATGTAATAACGTAAAATTAATAATAACATGACCACAAAGGTGTTAAGAGTTTGGAAAGAATAGTGAGATATGAAGGGAAGAGGAAACCTGGAATCCTAGAATGTGAGTGAAAGAAAGCAGGACCTTTTGGTCCTCACCCTCCACGTCCTCTGCCTGCCTTTTGTCTGTGGAAAAACTTTAGCCAAAGAATAAGTTTAATCAGAGAAGTGAGAAAATGCAGAAGCAAAACAAAGCAGTCAAACAGGACAAAATAATAATAGTTTAGTCAGTAAGCAAAGTCAAGGACATTTAGTTCCTTCTCAAGGGCTGTAGATAATATTCTGAGCCATATCCTATTAACTTGTGAACTAATAGATACTGAAACCCCCATCAAGTGGAAGAAGTTAACTACATGATGACCAGACTGTAGCTATGACCTAAGCTGCCACAATTCCGAGAACTGGCCTCAAGGAAATGGGGAACAAACCGACCCTGGAACTGAAGATTAACTGTACTTACAACAACCAAGATGACGCTGGTCAGACCACCGCGTGACCAATTTCAAGATGGCTGTCAGAGCTGACTGTGCTGTTTCTGCATGTAGCCCCCTCTCTCCATCTATAAAAGCTCTTGCCCACCGGTTGTCAGTGAGGGGGAGGGAGCCTTTGGACAGGATTCTGCCCTCAGCCCACCCCCTGTGGTCGGCATCCAATATAAAGCGAACTTGCCTTTCCACCAACTTGCCTCTTTAATGGCTTGGGCAGCAAGCAGCCGGACCCCACTTTCGGTTACATCAGGACTAAAAGAGACCCAGGAGAACAGTCTTTTCCCACTTACCTCCTTTACAAATGACAGACTGAGGGAAAGACGGTTGACTAACAGAGATTATTACAAACTTTGAGATGCAAAAATAACAAAGCAGAGTATAGTCTATTGATAATGTGTGATATTTTCTTGGAATAATACTTGGAAAATTCTCCTTGCTAATCCCCACTCCCAAGCCTGCTCACTAGTGCCTGAAATTCTTTTAAGACAGGACTAAGCCTTTCATTCCAAAATGAGGGATACCCTAGGGAGAAATTTACACATTAACTCGGGGTTCTGCCTGAGTGATTCTGACCTAATTTGAAACAAAGGTTTAATGTCTGCTATTAGAAGAGTACAAAACTCTGAATGCAGAGACAGAGGAAGCCCTATCAATATGAGCTCAAAAATGTATGACCAGAGGCATCGGATACAAATATTTTACATCATAACTGTTTCCTTCTGTCAGCTCTCTCTCCAGCCTCCTTCTTTCTTTCTGTGCAATGGCCCATGACGTTGGAGTTGTTTTTTATGGCGAAAATCAGCATTAGAACTGGAATTTCAAAGAGTTACTGTCAGAGTCTGGTTGGCATCTTTTGGCAGATCTCCCTGCTGGAGTGTTCACTGTCATATCAGGGTGGTAATGATAAACTGGAACCAACATACAAGCTGGTGGCTAACCTGGAACAGAGAAGAATTTTTCAAGGCCTTTCTCAGGGAAATTGGAGTTCACTGATTAAAAGAATTCACACGAACATCAAGGCACCACCACACCACCACCAGGTGTCTCCCTGCAAGTAATGTGGAGACATCATCACCGCCATCATCAACACTGCACTTGGGTTGCCATGTGACCTAGAACTTAGTTCACTTCTCTGAGATCAGCCCGCTCATCTATAAAATGGAGATGCTGAACATGGCCCTGCCCACCTTGTAAAGAGACATAAATGTGGATAAATAAATGAGGCAAAGATGCGTAAGAAAGCCATGAGAAAGCACTAAGCAAATATGAAAATAATCAGAAATGACTCCAAGGTCATAAGCTGTTTGAGGTCGGAGATACCAAAGAGCATTGCATGGAGTGTTGCACATTGTAGATATTCAAACGTGCTTTATGCACATGTAACAGAGAAAACAGGGCAAAAATAGACAAGAATGTAAATGATAATATAACTGATTCTATAAGGTGGCATATGATTAGTGAGGGGTATGAATAGTCAGTGCTGTAATTTTAGAGGATACTGAGCCCTCCAGAAGGATTCTGGAGTGAAATTATGGAAGAGAAACTTCAGCTGAGCTTTGAAGGACAGATCAGGTTTAGCTAGCTATTGAAGAAAAGATGACCAAAGGTAGGGGCAACATATAACTGGCAAATTAATCCAGTTCTTATAATACATTCAGATATGGTTACATATCACAAATTCATTTATTGGATTTGCTAACTCCTCTTGGGAATGAAATTGAAGTTGGAGGCAGGGACAGAGGTGAACAATGGGTTGGAGAGACAGTGTTCTGAACTAGATGGACAAGCACAGATGGGTTAGCACAATAGTGAGGGAGATGGCGTCAGGCGGAGCAGCTAGATAGAGTTGGGTGTGTGAGATTCTGAGTGTGAGACACTCTAAAAGGAAGCAAGGAGGGGACCAGTGAGCACAAGCTTCCACTTCTCATTATTTTGTCTTTGAAAGAAGGACCACTGTACATAGCTGTCTGGGAAGTGGCCATTGCAGTCAGTAGGAATTATGCAACGTGACCGCCCTCTCCCTGAAAGCCTAGTTAACTCTCCATTTTGGGCGTACAAACTCTGCTGTCTCCTCTTCAATATCTTCGGCTGGGATTTGCCCATCCCGGTCTCTGCTTCTAAACCATCCCATGGAGCCAGTGCCCATCAAGTCAAAGGAATGTCTAGGCCTGGAGATTGCCTGAAGCTGCCTAGCATCAAGGTTCAAAGCTTCTTTGTGGGTTTATGTTTTATCACGGAAATTCAGAGACTCGGGTGAATTTTGTGTTACACTCTATAATAGACCTGTGCCTATGAGTGCAACAAAAAAAATAACATAAAATTAACATTTTAAGAATAATAGTTAATCTGTATGCAACACTGATCATGAGCCAGGCTCTGATCTATGCCCTTTACTTTCACTGTCTATTTTAATCCTCACGGTATGAAACAGCATGATTATTATTGTCATCATCCTCCTTTTACAGGTGGAGAAACGAAGGCTTGGAAAGAATAATTACTTTACCCAAGCACATTCAGCCAATCAGTGCTGGAGACAAGATTGAAACCCAAGCTGGCTCACTCCAGAGCTCAGGTGGATCCTTCAAGGCCCAAGCAAAGTTTCTCCCCCTCCACGGATCTCTCCACATCCCATGTACTGAGCTCAGTGTCCTCTGAAATCACTGCATTTATCATCCATCCCCTTCTGTAATCATATACCCCTTATGGTATTAGGTATATTGTCGTTCACACTTTTATGTCAACCTGCCTACTCCAGGGCCTCTAGAACTCCCAATCCCAAGACCTCAAGTTTGAGAAGGACAGAGCTACGTGACTAGGCCTGCCAGGGAAAGTCTTAACATTGTCTGAGCTAAGCAGTAAGCTTCAGCATGTGTCACAGCCTGAAGGCCTCCAATGCGGGGGAACAAGATAAAAGAGGGCAAAAGAAAGTGGTGGTGAGAGGAACAAAATAAAAAGATTTTAAAAATCTAATAGAGGGAAAGGAAGATGGGATAGAAAGAAAAATAAATACAAGTAGTGTATTAGCCTGGGTGTGTTAGAGTGAAAACAAGAATGAGAAAGATGTCTGCTGCCATGCACTTCCCATGGGTTACCCAACTCACATGGGCTGGCCCAAGCTCAAGGCTAGTCATTAGAAAACAAGAGCTCTGACCCTTCATTCACTACTAATTAGTTAGAAAATCTTTAGTGATTCAACCAATTTCCAATCAACCTACCTCACTTAATCTCAGTCTCTTCTACTCCATTACCTCTCCTGACTACTGCATTAGATGACTGGAAGACCCAAATGGAATTATGCAATGTATGAAACGTTGTGTGAAAACATTTTTTGAGGAAAAGATGCGTTCGGCAGAATATTCCATTGCACTTCTAGAAAGTAATGTACATCATCCATGCTCCATGCTGAGTGTTAGAGATCCAGAGATGGGCAAGGCCTCATCTCCACCTTCAAAGGACCCACAAGCCAGGGATGGAGACAAGATGGATTAACAAGTGTATTACAAAACATTATGACAGGTGTAATAAGAAAACACATTCCAAGAGTAGGGAATGGTTAACTCTATCAGAGGATGGCAGGGAAAACATCATAGAAGAAAACACGGGCATCAGTATTTGTTTTACGGGAAAAAAAAAAAAAAAAGGAAGGTGATGAAAGAAAAGACAAGAAGTAAATAAAAATGTCCAGCTTTAAACCCACCTGATTCAGTATCAGAGTAACAACGTATTTATTAATGTCCGACTTCTTTCCTCTGCAATTTTAATCAAGTCCTAAAAGACACTTGTGAGATTAAATCACCACCCACAAGACCTTGATTTATCCAGGGAAAATGGACTATTTCAGCCTCCATTCCCTGAGCAGAACAGACAAGCCAATTTTGCCTTAAAAAAATCAACAGGTACGGGTATAACAAAGGTCGTATATTATGAGGCTGCAGATGGAAATTCAGCCCCAGCAGTTACATCGACACAGTTATTACTGTTATTACAGCTAACCCTCCTCATTCCACTGACATTATTAACCAAGACAAACGTGGCCCTGCAGCTTTATTTCATGGGGCAGATCACCTGTTAAACCAAGAACAATATCACTGTCTTTTGTAGCACTTCCAAAACTGCTTCCCGCCTCTAAGAGATTTCCTGGGCTTTTTTCCCCTTACCCTCAAAATAGACACCATCTATCTTGTACATGTTGTTTTATGGCCAGAATCTGTTTTGCATACCCCCATATATCCCCATGATATTCAGTCAGGTAAAAGATGTGCAATTGTTGGGATCATTTGTGAAACTATTAACATGCTCTCTGGTAATATTATTTAGGTGCTTACCGAGTGAATCCACCCCTTAAAAAGCTCAAAATTTATCAGGGTATTTTTTTCTCCTCTAACCAAAAATGCACATTTCAGAATCCATGAGAGAAATTCACCCCGGAATTTGAGAGTGCTACGTTCATCTAGAGGAAGAAACCATGTCCCAGACAGTATAAATGATTTGACCAGAGCTACACAGCTATATGTGGCTGAACAGGGACTAAAACTGAGGTCATATAAAATGATTTTTGCCTATTTAATCTAGGAAAATTGGCTACTCTTTTGAAACAGGACCACAAATCCTTATTTGCTATGTGGGTGATAACTAAAATTCAAACCACCTTTATTTGGCTGGTAGGGTGGGCTAATTTTTGCACGGAAATATCCCTCATTTAATTATACTTTTTTCACCTTAATTAATATATTGAGTAAATCATTCTCACACTCCATGTCATGTGCCTCAGATTTGTTTCAATTTGAGCACGGTCCCTTCTTGTCAAAGGGGGAAAAAAATCCCCTCCAAGCATTGATGATTCTGGAACTGACAATATTGAGTATTTTTGATGCAGCCCTAGGTGCCCTGTATAATTGTAAATAAAAACCCAGAGAGAAATAATTACAGTAGTCACTCAATAGTATCCTTGGTTTTCTTATGAATGGTACCCTCAAGAGGCAGAGTCCAGCAAGAAGTTTATGACAATGTGATCCTTAAGAAAGGGGAAATATCTTCTTGGTTTTGTGAAACTCCAAATGACCAAAGGTTTCCCAGGAGGTCTGCCATATGGCTTGGGCTTTTGCATGTCTTTTCTTGAATTTTCTTCTCGAATAAAACACACCAACATGTTGCTGTTGAACGACAACAAAATAGCAGGACTTGATGTTCCAGCCGCGTCAAGGTCGGAAGCCTGAACTGCGAGGACCTCTGCCTTGGCCTCCACTCTCCCTGCCACGCTGGCTGCCGGCAGACCAGTGGGATGAGTGAGGGCAGAGCCTGTCGCCTCGCTGGCTCCTCTGGTCTGTGTGCAGCCGGACTGATCCAGGGCCAGACCTGACTCCCCAGCTCTCTGCCTTTTGGCAACCAGCCACCTGGAGTCTGTTCAAATGAACAAGCTGCCTTTTCTTCCTACATATTGGTTTCTCCTCCATTTGAAAACAAAACTCTTCCCCATCTGCTTGCTTCTGGGATCGCCATAATTGCATGGAGGATAATTGGCGGCAACTCAATCTGAGGAAAACCCCGTTGATTCAAAGCACAGTCTCCATAAACATTTGTGTTTCATCGTTTTGCTAAATGGAGCCTGTGTCCCAGCCAGCTTTGCTAACGCAGGAGAAGAAATTAATGGGAGGCATATAAAGAGGAGGGAGAGCATTGAGCGATATCCTACCGTGATCTCTTTGTTTCTAAGAATTCTCAACTGTCAGGGGATCCGTTGATTTGTCTGGAACGTGCCCCGCCTCCAACCCCAATCCATAAAGCACCAAAGTAAATGACATCAGAACGGAGCGCTAAAAACAATGGCACTGCCAAGAATAGGGCTATTTTCCTGACTCCACGTCCTGAACTGTGGCCCTGGATATAAGTACTGAGCCAGTCAACTTCCATTAAAAAAAAAAAAAAAGTCATTGCCTTAACACCTAACATTTGCTTTCTGAAGTAGTCCTTGATGCCGTGAAATAAGCCTCTCAAGTCTGTGCATAGTCCAAGCGGAGAGTACAAGAGAATAAACTTGTCATTCACGAACCTGGGTTTGAGTCTTGACACTCACCAGCTGTGTGACCTTGAGCATGTCCTTTAATCTCAGCCTCAGGGTCTCATCTCTAACATGGGGGTGAAGAATCATTTCAAGCTCACTGGGTTGCTGTGAATGGGATCGTTCATGTAAGGATTACATCAGTCTCTGATGCATAGTAAGCTCTGTAACACTGGGCTATTACTGCTTATTACATTTGGTGTTCATTCAACAAACCTGTACTGAGCATTTCCTATCTATCAGGCACTCCTTTATGTTCTGGAAATACAGCATAGAAAAAGATAGACAAGGGTTGGCAATCATGAATCTTAGAGACTTGGAAGGGAGGCAGGCAATAAAGCAAGGAAATAAATTAGTAAACAAGATTGTTTGAAATAGTAACAATTTCTATGATGAAAATAAAACCACCTAAATGTCCATTGACAGATAAATGGATAGAGAAAATGTGATATACACACACACAATGGAATATTACTCAGCCATAAAAAAGAAGGAAATAATGCCATTTGCAGCAATGGATGGATCTAGAGATTATCACAGTAAGTGAAATAGACCAGCCAAAGGCAAATATTATATGATATCACTTATACGTGGAATCTAAAAAAAATTATACAATGAGCTTACATACAAAACAGAAATAGATCCATAGACACAGAAAACAAACCTATCTTTACCAAAGGGGAAAAGATGAGGGAGGGATAAATTAGGAGTTTGGGATGAACATATACACACTACTATATATAAAATAGATAACCAATGAGGACCTACTGTTATAGCACAGGGAACTATACTCAATATTTTTTAATAACCTATAGGGAACAGAATCTGAAAAAGAGTATATATAACTGAATCACTTTGCTGTACACCTGAAACTAACACAACATTGTAAACCAGCTATACTTCAGAAAAAGAAAAGAAAACAAAGTAGAAGAGTAGAGAAAGACTAAGACAGGGAGACAGGGACTACTAGCTTACATAGAATATTTAGGAAAAGGCCTCCCTAAAAAGGAAATATCCGAATTGCAACTTGAATGCTTAGGCATAGGAAAGAGTTATGGTGAAGGTCAGTAGTGGGAATGACCTTGACATGTTCAAGGGGAAAAAGGTAGACCAGTGAGGCTGGAACATAGTGAACAAGGGATGAGAGACATGAGATGAAATCAGAGGATTTGGCAGGACCTTGTAGTTCAAGGAAAGTGTTCTTTTGTAAACTGTGGAAGGCTCTGGGAGGAACTGGTGTTTTGTGATTTTTCATGTTTCATGTTTCACTTGGCTGCTTTTTTCCATGTTTCATGTTTCACTTGGCTGCTTTGAGAACAGGTCATGGACAAGAACAGGAGCACACCAATAGGAGGCTGGTGCTGTGACCTTGTTGGGACATGATGGGTACTTGGACCAGGTGGAAGCAGCAAGATGGAGAGAGGTAGACAGCATTCAAGCCATATTCTAGAACAGCAATCTCTATCAACCTGGCACGTGCTTACTTTCCCTGATCTGATTAAACTCAGGTTCTGAATTTCAGTCATGAGATCACCTGTCCAGCAGCATTCACACAGACATAGAGAGGGTTGAAAAGAGGTATATTCAAGGGACTTCTTTTTACTATGCCAAGTAGGCACCATAGGGTAGAAGAAAATACCCTGGGCTTTTAGTCAAAAGAACCAAGAATGAGTGAGCTGGACTCCACCACCTACCAGCTGTGTCACTTTGATCAAGACAGTCAGCGTCCAGCCTCAGCTGTTACATCATCTGTAATATGAGAGGGTCATACCAAACTCATGGAATTGTGGATGATAATGTATGTGGAAACTGTTCTGTGAACTTTAATGTGGTATTAAAGTATAAGAAAGTATTTCCAAACAGAAAGCTGGAACAGATGGTTTCTGCTTTTCTTGATGTTCGGTGCCCAAGTGTAGGGCCAACTGGGCCCCCATCTTGTTCGAGTTTCTATATGTGTTTCCTACGCCTGCAGTAACAAATTAACACAAACTGGGTGGCTAAAGATAAGAGAAATTTATTCTCTCACAGTTCCAGAAGCTAGAAGTCCAAAAACAAGGTGCTAGCAGTGCCATGCTCTCTCAAAAGACTCTAGGGAAGGGGCCTTCCTTGCCTCTTTAAGCTTCTGGTAGCTCAGGCGTTCTATGCTGGTAGAACACCAACTAATGCTGGTAGCTTGGAGCAACATTACTCCAATCGTTGCCTCCATCTTCACATGGCCCTCTCTCCTCGATGTCTGTGTATCTCCGTCTTCACAAGGTGTCCTCCTTGTGTTTCTGTTTTCTCTTCTTATAAGGACACAGTCAGATTAGGGCCCACCTTAACCGAGTATGACCTCATCTTAACTTGATTACTTCTGCAAAGACCCTATTTTCAAAGGGTACCAGGTACC
The DNA here is from genome assembly GCF_005190385.1 of Monodon monoceros. Lineage (NCBI taxonomy): Eukaryota > Metazoa > Chordata > Mammalia > Artiodactyla > Monodontidae > Monodon > Monodon monoceros. Next base: position 87,901,731 of record NW_021703777.1, read on the forward strand.
AGGGAGTAGGACTTCAACATATCACTCAAAGGGACACAGAAAAAGAAATAGGCAGATTTGGACTATCTTGGTATCTTGCTAAACAAGAGAGCAATGCCCAGTTTTGAGTTGCGGGAGATAGCTTGGCAAGAAGGCAAAATCAAGAATCCAGGGTATAGGGCCATCGGTAGATGGGATAAATGGGATAAGTTTGATGTTAAGGTTAAAAATTAAGCTGGAGCCATCTGGTGGCCCTAAGGAGGGTTGTCAAGTTGGAAGAAAGGAAAAGAGGGACCAGAGAACAAGCCAGCATTGTTATGGGGAAAGGAAGAGTTGAACTGGTACAACTGGGGTCTGGGGGCAGTTGCCACACACAATGGACACTGCCAAGGCATTCCATTTGTCAGGCAAAGAGTATGTTACCCAATAAGAAGCAAAACGATTCAAGGGAAGCAGGTTTCAAGTTCTGCAGGTCATTAATTGAGCACAGGTGGAAGCCCTAAAGAAATTAGACTGTAAGTCACTCTGAATTGTATGTGTGTTAGATGGTGGCTCAGTCTGGCAGGTAGCCCTGTTCCTAGGCAGACAAAATGGAGAATTTAAAAAAAAAATTTGTCCTTTGTTGGTTTCCTTTTTGGTTTTTGTTTTACTAAAACTTCAGTTTAAACCTTTCATGAATATATGCTTAATTTCACTAAACAGAGATAGTAAGCAATAACCCCAACGTATTAACATTTTCCCTTTCTCAGCTGGGGGAGGGCCTCTAATCCTGGAATTAACTAGGTACATTAAAAAAATATTCAGATGGAGCTTCATGTGATGTCTTGTGAAAGAAATTAATTCAAGGAATGTCAAAGTTTATGTAGAAAAGAAAGAACTGGAATATTCTCTTTCCACAAGAAATCATAGTGGCTTTCAGGGATCAAACAGTAGGCAAATCGTTATCCTAGTGCTCCTGAAATGAAGCGTGCACTTTGAATCCATAAAGTGGGACTGACAATGTTTCTTTCACGGCATCAAGTACTGCCATGTGAATTTCACTATATATAATTTCACCCACATATGTCATATCAAACCACATTAGCAGACATTTAGAAGCACCAACACTGTACCAACCTCTGAGATTCAATAAGCTAGTGTAGTTGTATGGCACTGTTTTATATAACATAAATAAATATATGTGTTATATATTTACTCACCTATCTCCCACCGTAGACTGAAAGCCCCCTAAAAGTAGGGGCTGTCTTTCATTTCCATATCCCTGGGCCACTGTTTAATCAAAACACAAAGAATGAATTTACCTGGCATACAAATATCTCACATCCCCCTAACTCTAGGAGAGAAAGCTCTCTCGGGGAAGATAACATCCAAACTGCGGTTTACATTCTAAGCAGAGAAAATGAAATGAGCAAAGGCATGGAAGGAGGAAATCATGATGTGATGATTAGAAGAATGTAAATTTGATGTTAAGGCCCAAAAATTAGCTGGAGACATAGAGTGGCCCCATGCAAGTGATCCCAGACTGTCTTCCAGGCTTCAGTATCAGTTGGGGTTCCATCTACAAACAGAAAACACCCCAGGTGTTTTAGTCGGGGAGGGATTTAACATAGGAAATTGGGAGTTTATAGGATTTTTGGAGCTGCTGGACTGTACCTCCAGGAACATCTGCTGATCTATACAGAATTAGCCACCAGGAAAGCTTGTATATCTGAGGCCCCTGAAGCTATGCCAGAATCAGGAAGCTGGAACTGCCTCTCACGCTCGACTGTGATTTCCTCCAAATGCCCAGGAAGCTGATGGTGGTCAGTGGAAGGTTTCTGCAGAAACACCCACCTATCCAGGCCCTTGTCCAAGAAGGGCAGGAAGATAGCACCTTCCAAATATTGCACAAAATCACTCATTGGTAGCACCTAATTCAAACCCAGAGCCCTATCCATAAAGAATTCTCAGAAATGTAGTTTTCAGCTTTTTAACCTCTTCAACTAGAAGGAAGCTGGTGGTTTGAGTGATGGAAACCACAGTTTTCAGAAAATCTATTACAGGATTAAAGCGCTGATGACAAAAATGATGGTTTGAGAAATTTTTCCAGGATGAATTAAACAGAGTCTGAAAACAGAGAAACCAACGTAAACAAATGAAAAGACTTATTTTACAATGTGAACTAAATATTAATCAGAGATTTTATTGATGACAAAAATCTTTTTTAAAAGAATATCTTTCCTGCTTCGGAGTGTGTGTGTGTGTGTTTTAAGGAAATTGTTTCATGACTGGTAAGGGCATTTATCAGTAGGGAACAATGAAATGCTGATAAGGAAAAAGCGTCCCTCAGCTCACAGGGACTGCCTCCTGTTGTCATCTTACACTGTAGCTCACTGGATCCTGGAGCCATCCACGGGATTTCTTGAATTCATTTGGCACTTCAAGTATCAGCTGCAGTTTTAGGTCAAGCGTTGGCTTAAATTTCTATGGGGTTTGTTCAACGTGGTGTCTCGGGTTTGGGTATTGGCGAACTGTCATTGTAATTGTGCATCTAATTTGATGTGACTTCAGTATGTACCTTTCACTAAAATCTCCTGAGCAGCTTTTAGAATCCCTGATTAGTTTAGGAAAAGAAAAATGTTTCTCCATTAAAAGAAAGAAATAAAAATGGCCACATTAGTCACGAGGCTTTCAAGATCCGTAGTTGTGAAAGAACAAAGTTTCCATCACTTCACAGCTACTTTCCAAGTAAGCTCCTCTCCAATGCACCATCAGGCAGTGGGGACACATGTATTCAGCCTGGACTGAATCCCAAAGCTGCTCCGTACCAGCTAGTTATTTAACTACTCCAAATCTCAGTTTCATCTTCTGTAAAATGAACATGACACTTATTTTATAAGATGGTTGAGGGGATTAATACGATATATAATTTCTGGCATATAGTACATAGTTTATACTATATACAGCTATTTTCAATAAATGTTAATGCATGCCTTCTCTCTCTCTCTCCTTTTCTACTTAACTATATGCTTAAAGAGCATACCGTGTGTCCCCTTGTTCCTAGTACCTACATATATGCCTGGCATATAGTAGGTCCTTGATAACTGGTTTTTGGATTAGTTAATGTTAGAATGGACAGGTGGGTTGTTCACAGCAGCCGCTTATACCATGAGCCACTGTTGGTTGATTGTCCGGGCTGTACCTATATCTCTGTAACGCTGGGTAGTGAGCTTATAATGCAGGTTCCAGCCCATGCTAAGCACAGAAGTAACAAGTCAAATTTACTCCTGACTAGAACTGAACAGGACCCTCCCCTTACTGCCTCGGGAGGCCTGACTTGCATTTGAGGCCCCAGGAGTAATTGTCCTTTCCAACGGGCTTATTTCACAGTCGATTATGCTGTGGCAGCCCCAGACATCCCATTTTAAACATGTATAACATGTCCTTGAAAAACCCAATTGCTTCAACAAGAAGCAGTCACTCAAAATATTAAATATCACTCCATCTTCAAAGCAACTTATCGTATCATCCAGCCTCTCCTCTGGCAAGATCTCCTACTATCAAAAAATAAAAGAAAAAGAAAAAATACTAGGCTTGGAGATGCAATCAGACAATTGCCGAGCCACGGTAGCCATAGTGCTGGACATCATCAAAGAAACGTCACCTGGTGAAAGGCTCAGATATAGCCACTCGGCCACGAATATCCAAACTAGTACTTTGTGCCAAATAAACACAGGGCTCCGATTCGCCACAACATGAAAGAACTTAGATGTGCAGCTCCCATGGTCCTGGTGGGAGTCCCATGACTTACTCTCACCTCCCGGAGCCTCCAAGGGGTTATTTCCCTTGGCTGCCTAAGCCACTGCTTGTACCATTGGCGACTGCAGAAAGTAGTGCCAAGTCCACTCCGCTGCTTCCACGTCACTGTGAACCACAGAGACAGGGTGCTTTGGACAACTCCTGAGGAGCAGGCTGCTAGATGAGGCTTTATCTCCTCCGTGAGAAGTGAAATTATGCGAGCCTTTGATCTTTATTTTCCTTCTCTGAAGTGAACATTTTTGCTTGTGGAAAGTGCCAGACTAACAGGCCAGGAAAATGAAGGACTATACTTGCCAATGAGAAAGGTCAAAGAGGAGGAACAACCTTGCTGTCAATGGTCAATTTTGCCTGCTCCCCACCCACCCTTGTCTAGGGAGTTTAGGAGAAAACAGTCCAAAAAATCAGATGGTGTCTTGTCCCTGTTTCAGTCTAATTTGAAAGCTTGGCCAACTTCCTTGCTCCCCCTCAATTTTCCTGTCTGTTGAGTGGGCAGAGTCACTCAGATTTTTATTCCTCAGAGAGATACTTGAAAACAAAGGTGCTTTCAGGCTTGAAGTACTTCTGAGTTTACCAGAGCACAAGCAGGACAGTAACTCAGTCAGTGAGAACCGCGTTTGTTTCTGGGCTAGGAGGAGCGTACACAAGGGAAACCATTCATCCGCTGTGTTCATCAAGTTCCCACCCACTCTGTTCCCCAGACTGTGGTTAGCTCTACATGGAGTAGACAGAGACATAGGAATGGAATCCTGTCCTCAATCAAGGATTGTCTCTGCAGTTTCTTGATTTTTCTGAAAATGGAAATATAGATCTAACCAAAAAAATAAAACGTAGCCAATGATTTATTGAGAAGGAAAAAAGTTAAACCAGAACTGACTTAGCATAACTTAAAAACTGTGAAGTATTGTGGAGGTAGCAGTTGCACCAAGTAACTACCACCCATAGGGATGGTAAAACTAAGGGAACAGAGTAGCATCATTAAAACAGAACAAAGACCCAATAAGGCTGAAACTCAACTCAGACTTTTGAAGAGGGAGTGCTGTGTGGCTAGAGCTGGTGTCTCTGAGGGTACATGATGGGATTGGTCCTACAAGGGTTTGAAAATTTTCAACATGCTCTCAGCTGCTGGGGAGAAGAAGCATCCCCTGAGCGATACGGACAGGAACCGAAGGTGAATAAAGCAAGCAGTAAAAAACAGGAAGTAGCAGGTCCCTTCACCCCTCCAGCCTTGCTCACAGTCTCCCTCTAGTGTCTCCTTTTGGTAAAACAACAGAGAGGAGAGAGCAAAGCAGAAATGTGGTTGCAGAGCCCCAGTGCCAGCATGACAAAGAGGAAAAGAGAAGGGTCAGTTTGGAGTGGGGAGACAATTCCTTAATAACTGGCCCTCGGAAATAACCAAGGAGAGAAAGAGATATGTACCATTTGGGGGGCGGTGCTATAAAGACAGAGGGTAGAGAATAAGACTCAGGAGAAGCAAAAAAGTGGAACAAGAGGTAATTGGTAAAAAATGTAAGTCTTTGGATTTCACAAGCAAAATCTGAAGAGAGAGTAAACATAACACAGAATGTAGGATTAGGGTGAGGCCATTGGGCCGGGGACAGGTGGCAGTGAGACAGATAGATCTTAACATCAGAGGCATGAACTTTGATTTAAATACAAGTTCCATCAATTATTCAATGTAGGACACTGGGCAACTTGCTCAAACTCTTTGAGTTTCTTTGTCTACACCTGCAAAGTGGGGATGATAACACTATCTATGTCATAAGGTTATTGTGAAGGGTGAATGAGATAATTTTGCAAAAGAGCTTAATGGAGTGAATGGCATAAACCAAGGTCTCATTGTTTTGTTTTGTTAACATATTTCGAATCTATTTACATTTATTATTCTCTTTAGTGATGCTATGGAAGAAACTGTTATTTGTGTCCCAATATCCACTTTTCTTTCAGTATGATAATTTTTAGCTGGGCACATGGCTATGCAGAGTATTGAGTTCATCTCTCATGTGTCTTATATCTGTACCCAGTAGACTAAGTTCTTTCTGACCAATAGGATAATAAGTCAAGTGACGGAGCAATTTCCAGCTAGTGCCTTTAAAAGAACAGGGCACCCTCTCCTCTTCCCTTTCTCCCTTCTCCTGGCTGGAATGTAGACATCATGGGGAGCCATCTTCAACTTTATGGATGAAGGCAGCACCTTCAGGATGGCAGAGCAACAACATAAAAGGAATCCACATGACAACATAACGCAGCCGTCACAGCAGGTGAGGCTTTGTGTAAGAGAGAAATAAACTTCCACTGGGTTAAAGTCACTGTAATTTGGAGTGAACTAGACCTGGTCCCTGTCTTCACGGGGCTTGCATTCTAAAAGGAAAGTGTAGCTGTTATAAAGTTGTATCAGAGAAGATACTTTTAGTTTCAGCAAACAAAATAACCAGAAACTAAAATGTTGTGAAATAAAGGTTTGTTTCTCTCACATAAAAAAGAATTTGAGTGGTTCTGGAGTTCATTCAGTAGCTCAGCAATAACAGGACTCTGTGTCATCTTCTCTGTGATGCTCTTGCACCTGTCCTCATGGTGTAAAGATAGTGGCCACACCACCAACATCATATCCTCACACACAAAAATATGTAAAGCAAGAAAAATGGGGAAAGATGTACTCCCTGTTTGTCTTTCTCTTCCATCAGGAGGGAAAGTCTTCGACAAGTGTCCTTATCAGGTTTGGTCTCAGGTCCCGTTGGTCAGTATTGGGACACATGCCAATGCCCTAGCAGCAAGGGAGGCCAGGCAAGCAAGGAACTGATACTTTAGGCTTCATAAGCTTTGGAAGGTGGGCTCCGCAGGAAAGGAAGAAGTAGGGTAGCAGTACTGTTAGGCATCAATCTTTATAGGAATGCTTCTTTGCTTTCTGTAATTTTCACGTGGGCAGGTTACTGCTGAAATTCTTCTCCAAATGTGCTTATTTATACCCTACCTTCTTGCTGAGTTGTCCCCTTGTATTGTAGAGGAAATAGAGTAGGGTTAATTACTTAAAAAAAAAATTTCTGTAACTATTTTTTCATTCAATTCTACCATGCATCAGGCTCTGCACTGAATGCTTGATACACATTATATCATTTAATAAAGCATGCTTTCTGAAAATTGCTGGTCATCTGCGTGTTACCTTCCAAAGCACTGCATTTGAGTATGAATAAAAATAAAGCTGGATGATAGAAGGCACTGTGAATCAATTTTCAATATGCTCAAGAATCAGCATTGCAGAAAACAGACATCTTATTACCTTGGCCAAACTACATAAAGTGTTGGCTTAGCTTTTAGCTATGGCTTCAAATCAATTCTGATAATGGTGACAGAAAACACAGTGAAAAACTAAAACATATCTGGAATTTTCCTGTCAAACATACCAACCACTCCTTGGGAAATGAGACATTGGTCAAGAATTTAGATTGACTTACCAGGGCCATTCTGGGACTTATCAAAAAGTCTCAAAGTTCTTCTAATTTGCTTAAATATTTGCTGCAGTTTTGCACTCTGCCAGTTACTTGCAATGCATAAATTGCTACACATTCTCCTGCAGATTGTGAGCTTGCCTTTAAATCTGCTGAGTTTAAGGAATTAATGCTTGGAGACTTTATTAAAACTGTCACTCTTACATCCCATCACCCTCAAACAAATGGTCAGATTGCAGATATGGTAGAAGCTACTATACATGCGATGAAGAAACTTGTAGAAAGAATTGTCCAATGAGACTAGACAGATTCCTCATCACGGAGCATGGCTCGAGGGTGGAGCCAGGTCTGTGGTTTAGCCAGCTGTGCAGAATCTCATGCCTTGGCTACATCTAGACTTCTATATGTATAGGCTCAACACAAACATAGCCTAGAATCATTGGTTCTCAAACCCGTGTAGTCATAATAATCACATTAAGGGGCATATTAAAAATATATATTCTTGTATCTTATCCCAAACTGTGTATTGTGTAGATCTGGGCTAAAGTCAATGAATCTGCATATTTGACATGAGTCCCAGGTGGTTCCTATGCAGGTAGACTAGACCACAGACCATAATTTGAGAAACATGATCTAGAGGCTCCTTGGTTGGCATCTACTATTTCAAAGTTGAGTTATACAATTTTAGTCTTTGTAAATAATTATGAAGTTGGCCTAAAGTGGATTCCTTTAAAACTGAAATCACGTAGGCCAATGATTAGACATCAGAAAAATCAACATGGCATTACCATGTGGACCAGCATGAGGTTTGTATATGTGTGTACACACACACACACACACACACACACACCAGCCCAGTGACTGACAGAATCAGAGCTATTAAAGCATCCGATCTCCATCACTTAGCAAATAAACTATCAAATCTATAAGAACTAGAATGTAAAGAACATGATAATTATTTTAAGACTACCACAAACTGCTATAATCAAGTCATCTGATAGTTTTATATCTATTGGTACAACAAAGATCAACTTGAGGTGTCCTCTTCCAGGATGAACACTTATATTAATGTTAGGGAATAAGAGTAAAGATTTGATAGCCAAGAACTTAAGACACCTCAAATCTTACCCTAACAAATATCTTTATCTCCCCATAAGGTTCCCAAGAGAGATCTATGCAAAATATAGAAGCAGGACATTTAGAATAAAAGAACCACTAAATTAATAGCAGCGCAAGAGCCTCCTACCATTTTACTCTGTTACGTGGCAGAATTGGAGCAAGTTTGTTTTTGTCTAGAGACCTAAGAAGGGCCTAAGATTCCCTCCCTCTTCCTGCAAATCTAACTTCTGATGCAATTATACAAAGTCAAATCTGTGTGGAGGGGAATGGAAGACAGGCGCCAGGATACAGAGAAGAGAGAAAGAGTCAGTGAATGAGGAGTAAATACAGAGGGCGGGCCCTGGCCTGAGTCACCTACCACATCATACGCTGAGAGAGACTGAAAAATAATTAACCATGGTTCTCTAGAATGGCAGGCTCTGCCTAGATCTGCTTATTATAATGAAGAGATATCGCAAGGGAGAAGGAACTAAGCCATTCCCACCTGTAAGAACTGGAAGCCTGCCTGTAACAATAGTATGGCCCTAAGGAGCGCTTTCACCTGACCAATCATATTAACAACTGCTTCCTCGAAGCCAGAACAGAGGGATAGGGCAGGGGCAGCGGAAGGGGAGACCAAGTTCATTCCGGCTGTGATTCACTCCATAATTGGTTCTGATGTCAAAATGGAATTGTCAATCTGTTTCTTCACTCCTGCCCACATTTCTAAATCTTAACCAACTTTTAGGATTCAGTTCAAACACGTTCTTCTGGCTGACACCTAGGCAGGCAATTCTTCCCCTGCGATCACATGGCTCACAGCCATACCATCCGATATTTGCCCGCTCACCTACTGACAGATCGTGAATGACTACACTTATGAGAAAGTAAGCTAACCCTTGTATGAATTCATAGAATAATCAGGAGAGATCTCAGAAATGCAATCATGCCTCATCTCAACTGGATTCTCTATTCCTCAAACACAGAACTTCTGTTTCAAATATTTTTGTAATCTTTGTATCACCTGTAATGTATAATCCAGAAATCCCCTCATTTACGAACAGTCAATTTACAAATTTTCATGGTAGCAAAGATTTTCACTCAGGCAAAAGTGAAGCAATCTGCTGGCCATCAATAGATGGTTGGACATGGTCCCCTGAGATGTGGGGATCAAGTCTTTCATTAATTAATGGCATGTCTGAAGCAGTTATCATGTTATCAACTTATTTTTGATAAAAAATGAAAATGCAAGCATATTTGGAGAAAATGTTTAAGAGGGTTTTAAAAATCAGAGCTGTCAAATAATCACAGTTCTTCTACAAAACTTGACAGAAATATGCTGAGAGATTGCTTGTCGGGTATCCTGGGAGTTCTGAACAAATAAGCTAATGAATAGCCTTTTGAATTTTGACTGGATCGTAAGTTAAAGACGATTTTGGACTGGCATGTAGTAAGTGCTCAGTAAATTTATACCTGATTTTAATTTCTTTGACTTCAGAACTAAATTTTAACCTTCTCAAAGGCAAGAGCCTTATCAGCTGCTTCTTTTGGATTCCCCACAAAAGAGGAAGCACAGTGCTAAACAGCATTGCCCACCATAGAGAGAGAACAAATTCTTAAAAATCATCACCCAGATGAGTCCATAGTACATACTTGCGTGTGAGATTCTACATGCTAACCCATATACTTTCCCTCCAAGAAAGTATCCCAGGAAAAGAAGGGAAGGGAAAGAATATGGAGAAGATTTTCAGACACTGTGTGCAGCAGAGTATGTAAGTTCAGGTCAAACAGCTTGGTTTCTTCAGATGGAGGCACTCATTAAGTATTCAGCTTTGGGTAAGTTGCCTAGACATTCTGTGCCTCAGTTTACTCTTCTGTAAAATGGAGGTGACAATAATAGCAGGACCTATCTCATACAGACACTCTGAGGCTTAAAAGAATTAGGGGTTGTCAAACTACCACCCACAGCTGAAATCTGGCTCACTACCTGTTTTCTTATAAATAAAGTTCTATTGGAACACACACACAAAAGAGTTAATGCATGTGAATGCTTAGAGCCTTCCTGCCCTCTAGCCAACACTCAGTGAATGCTAGCCATTGTTTTTGTGGTGTCAGGAGACCTAGATGGTAGTCCTGGCTCTGCTGCTACTGAGCCTTTTGATTCTGTTTCCTTGTCTAAGAAATGGAAATATTTAAACCAGATGACCTCTAGCACTAATTCTAACCCGAGTTTTTCATATTCATATTATTTATTCAGTAAAGAAAATGCATATGGTATTTGAAAGAAAAATATAGACAAAGAAAAAAGAAACCGAGCAGAGTAAATTATTTGAAAGAAAGCATCCTGCCTCCCCCTCTCACACCCAAAATAAAAAGCAGCTAAGAGAAGGAACAGGATACAAGAAGAGACAGTGACAGTATAAAAAGAAAGAAGAGGCAATATTTCACTCAGGGCTCTATTGCTTTTATTAACTGGGAGACAAATTCACTCAGAACTTTTAATTCTTCAAATAACAGGCATCATAAACACCATTATATGTTTGCTTGTGCCTGTAACATTTACTGTAATTCCTCAGATGAAAACCTCAGCTTCTAATATTACAGGACAAGGACGGAGTGAGGAAGGCTTAATGTAATTCAAGATATTCAAAGGTAAAAAGCTTCAAATGAAAATGATCACAATGAGCAAGAATAAAATTATTATAAAACTGTCACATTTCTAATATTTCCTATCACTTCTGACCATAAGCTCTGCAGCTATAAAAGCAATATCTTTTACTCCCCAGTGTGCAGTCGTGATGGTTCGCATTCTTCAAGGCTTATGATGTTAAAAATGCCTTTAATTATGTTCCAGATAGCTACTCGTAAGGCATTCTTAAACCTCTCCAAGGTCAGCATCTTCCTTCTCACTGATTCTCAGATCATCACTCTCTGATTCTAGCTTCACTGACACAATATTCATTTTATCCTGGGGAAAGACACAATTGCTGAATTGGTCACACTGGCATCCGGGACGGGAGCAAGATTGTCCCAGAAGGTGCCTTTGCTGGGCACTTGACGTCTGCATCGGTCTCCTCTGCCATTCTTTAGAGGTCAGCCAAAGAGAAAATTCAGACGGGTACTTAATGCAATTCAAAAGTCTGAGCGCTGCAAACAGCCACCACCTTTTGAGGCCATTTGGAGACCCTGAGTATCAAGCAGATGGTAAGCGGCACAGCCCCTTATAGATTTGTGTTTCTGGCAACACCTTGTAATGGGGAGCAGGAAAGCAATTTTGAGTTGCCCATTGCAGTGCTAAGTGGGCACCTTGAAAATGGAAAACCTAAGTCTACCCATAGTTTATCCTGAATTTAAACAATCGCTGGCTATCCTGCATACAGTAATAGACTTTGCTCCCAAACCATTCATTTAAATGCTCAGACGTTAAAACCCAAAAAAAGAATCAACTTCATGGCTGGCTGGCCGTGTTAACAAGTAGCGACTGGGGTATATTTCAGGAGCACTGCCTCACCAAGTTCTTGTTAAGGGTATGGTAATTTTGGAAATGTCCTTGTTTTCAGGGATTTTCTTTTCATTTACACACATACCCACCCTCACAGACCCATACATCTGTTTCCCCTATGTGAAAGTTCAGAAAGCCTGCGAAAAATAAGTAGAAAGGGAATCCAAAGCCCAAAGGCATGCAGAAGAGAGACCAAGTACAGACTGGGAGACGGAGTCGCTTCCAGGTGCCAGCCAGGTAATGGGGAATGACTTCATTCTCTTTTAATAATTTTTAATAATAACTTTACTGTGGTTTTTCTGCTTATCAACAGAAATCTATGCCTGTTATAGAAAATTTGGAAAATACAGAGATGTCACGGAATAAGTTCTACTACTCAGGGACCATCACTGATAAGATTTTGATGTAAATTTTTACTGAGTTCTTTTTATAAGCATAATTGCATTGTCTATTTGTTTTATACCTCTTCATTTCTAACCTCTACCTAATCACAACCTTTAATGACTTTGCTTATTTATTTGTTTATTGTCTGGCACCACACCCCCGTCCCCAAATGCTCCTTCTGCCCTGGAAAGTACGCTTCCGAAAGGGAAAGTTGTGTCCTATTCTTTCCTTTCACAGAACCTGAGACCTCTTGGGTACCCAATAGATTAGTGAATGCACCAATTCATTGAGATCCTATTGAGCATGTAACTTTAGGTCTCATATTTCTCTCCCAACACTGCAACAGTGTAATAAGCACATCTTGTATGTCACTACACAATCCCTCCAATCTCTCCACTTATCCAAGTACTACAGGAGTGGCAGATCCCTGCAGGCACTGATGCAGCTAGAGAATGCCTCCCACAGACTTTTGCTTCCAGCCTGAAGGCATCTCTCATTTCCCAGACAGGGAGACTCATGGGAACCCTATGCATAACCTGGAGGTGTGCCCATAAGCCATGCTTGACCAATGACAGCCAGGAGCCAGTGGATAAATCCTCTTTTCATCCCTGAGGAAGATGGTTCTGAGATATATTTCGTAAGCCTCTCTGAAGATCCTGATGGGTTTGAGTTCATCAGCCATGGACAACATGAAAACACATCCTCATTTTGTTTCTCCCTATTTCCCTCTCCTGTGTTCTGTAAGCCTGTTCCATGGAATCCCATCCTAAAGATCCTACTGGCACAAAGCCTTCATCTCAGATTCTGCTTCATAGGAAATCAGCCTAATAAAAATAGAATTTTTATACATTATTATAAATTATTGAAGACAAATTTAATGGCTGTATAGTATTCTACTAATATAAATTACTATAGCTAGGTAATAATTTTAATATTTCTGAATGTTTAGGTGGTTCGTTGCTTTTAATCTTACAAATAAAGCTATGTAGAACATCTTCACATGTAAAGCTTTTTCCTCATTTAAGAAATGGAATTAGTGAGTCAAAGCTAAGAATCTTTTTTTTTTTTCAGTTTTAGATCATATTGGCCAATTTCTTTCTGGAAAAGACTGTACCATTTTATAGTCCCACTAACAATATATGAACTTGTTCTTTCATTGCAACATTGCCAACACTGGATATTATCTTTACTTGTATTTTTGATAATTTGGGAGTTGAATAGATTTTGTATTCTAATTTGCATTTCTTTTATTTATAGTATTTCCTCTTTTGGAAACTGTTTCTTATGGAAAAGCAATACTTTTCAGAATTTTGTGAAGCTCTGGGTTAGACATACCCTACAGCATAAGCCAAATCCCCCTACAAGATGGCCATTTGGGTAATGAGGTTGGAAAGCAATTCAGAGGGAAGATGTGAGTTGGAACAAGAGGGAACTCTCAAATTGAATAAATATGGTGCCTACTACATGCTGGGTGCATTAGAAAATATTGAAGATCCAAAGATGAAAAAGATAGAAAATGTCATATTGGAGCTAATAGTCTAGCGATCATGCTGAGGAGGAAACTAAATGTCTGAAATAAAGTCATCCTAGAGGATGGTTTGACTGGAAAGGGGAAAAACTAGTTCAAAATCCTCTCATTTTAGATTAAGACAAATAGATTGTTTGGACTGCATTTAGTTTGGCTATGAAAGAAAGTAAACAATGCTCATGGTTTAGAGCTAGACATACTGGATTAAGCTCAAGTGATATCAAAGGGGGTAGATGGTAATGTGATACTATAATAAGAAAACCTGAGCATAAGAATCAGGCAACCCTGGTTTTAAAACTGAATTCTACCACTTCTAGTTTATGGCCTTGGGCAAGTTAGCTTCTCTGGATCTCTATTTCTTATCTGTGAAATGAAAATTATAATACCTTCCTGACAGAGTTGTTATGTGACTTCAAATAAGATAATGTATGGAATAGCCTAACAAATTCAATGGCACAAAGTAGAAAACCAATAAAAATCATAAAGAAAAAAAATTAATGCTTTTTTAAAGTCAAAGGCAAAATTCCTCTGAGAATGAGAATTGTATTTTGTTACATAAAATAGATCAGTGTCACATTTCACTGTGAAAAGAGAGACCCGAGACCAGAGTCTGAAAATGAAGGGAAGACTCTAGAAGATAGGAACTATGAAGAAGGTAAAAAGTAGTAACCAAAAAAAAAGTGCTGATTAAAGAGAAACTGTTCCAACAACTTTTTCAAGAATGAAGGATATGAAACATCCACTTAAAAGTTGTTTGTTGCATGGCGACCAAAGTTAATGATACCTGAGGGCTTCCCTGGTGGCACAGTGGTTGAGAATCTGCCTGCCAATGCAGGGGACGTGGGTTCAAGCCCTGGTCTGGGAGGATCCCACATGCCACAGAGCAGCTGGGCCCGTGAGCCACAACTACTGAGCCTGCATGTCTGGAGCCTGTGCTCCGCAACGAGAGGCCGTGATAGTGAGAGGCCCGCGCACCGCAGTGAAGAGGGGCCCCCACTCGCCACAACTGGAGAAAGCCCTCGCACAGAAACGAAGACCCAACACAGCCAAAAATAAATAAATAAAATTTTTTTTTAAAAATGATACCTGAAATTTGCTAAGAATGTAATGAAATTTGCTGAGAGTCTTTTGTGTTCTCAACACTCAAACATGTAAAAGGTAACTATGTGAGGTGATGGACATGTTAATTAAAATGATTGTGGCATCATCGCACAATGTATATGTATATCAAATAATTACATCATTCACCTTAAATATATGAATATTATCAATTATACCTCAACAGAGCTGGAAAAAAAAGTGACTTTTCTGCTCACCAAAATTGGGTGTTATCATCTTCAATTTTGACAATAAGATTTGTGAATTGTTTTTATTTAATAATTGTTTTAAGCTGCATATTTTATTATTAGTGGGGTTGAAGACTTCCCCCACATTGAAATAGTAAAAATATTCTCTTGAAAAAGAAGTTATTTGCTGGGCAATGCTGAGATGTAACCCATCCTTCTATTTCTAGAACTACAAGAAAACAAATACCTCTGTGATGAATGTGTTAATTAATTGGATTGAGGTAATCTTTTCACAAGGTATACATATATCAAGAATCACATTGTATACTTTAAGTATATTACAATTTTATTTGTCAATTATACCTCAATAAAGTTAGAGAACAAAAACAAAGACCTCCAAAAATCTTTGCTGTACACATAGTCTAGTATCAAGTGTGTTAACTAATACACATATATGGGTTTAAGATTACTAGCAGCTCTTTTCCTTCCACAGTCAGGACCGGTTTGTTGAAAAAATGTGTTAGATATAGGAATTACAAAAAATGATGCATACCTACCTAAAATATTTTTATCTGCTAATTTTTGCATGTGAATCTAATAACTTCTACTCAAGTAAAATTCTCTCAGTTGGCTTCCCAGCCATCTTTCTTGCATAAACCATACCTATAATAAAGCATTAATTTCCATTTTGGTTTTGCTAAAGTGGAACAAGAACTTAAAGACACTTGCAAAATAATCTGAGTACAGAATCCTTCTAGAGTCTTCTAAATTTTTCCAAATCTATTACTGTTATTTTTCCCAGTTTTAATTTAATGCTGTTTTTAAACAACTCATCTTTATGGAGACCTGCTATTATTATTCCATAATAGACAAAAGTTTTCTTACTCAATTATTTAATCAGTTAGGATAATATTTCTATAAATTAATTACTTATACTAAAACACATATGTAGTAAGGCAGTTTGGTAACAGACATCTCTAATTTTGCTAAGCATACAACCTGACTGGTAGAGGTGCATGTGCATGAGCGTAGTTCTAGAGGGTGGCCTATAATGACTTCTGTTTCTAGCAGTATGGCAAACTAGATCTTTCTGAACAACCTTCTTGACTGGCACAGCTAAATTGTTGGATAAAACATATATATTCAATCTTCTAAAAAGAACTGCTGAGTCAGCGTAAAAGGAAGTCCTTCACAGAGGTCAAAGAAAAGTAGAAACAGGAACCTTGAAAGATAAAAGATACTAAAATCAAATTATATGTAGAGGTTTCTAGTAAACTCTGGAGTTCCTCAGCTCTGTTTTGATGCTGTAAAAGGTAAGGGGACTGGAGTGAAAATCTAGGATTTGCCCAAGGATGGGACCTGTGAAGACAAACTCCACTAGGCTCAGCTTCCAAGGACTGCTTACTCAAGGTAAAAAGAGACACAAGGAAAATTTCATTTATCAGTTCATTGCATTTATTGATTCTATGCTGAGTCGAGAGAGAAAAAATCTCATTTGAGAATTTGTTACCAATAGGCAATCATCATAGAAGTTTACAATCCAAATCCATGCTACCATCTGAATAATAATTTAAAAAATTCCAAACAAGTAGAGTGATCCTGTGTTAGTAATGCTACCAAATATCCTAAACAAACACAAATGTAGTTTGGTGGAATCCAACTACACGCTCTGCCTCAATAAATTGTCATAAAGTGCCAAGGAAAATGAGCAGACCACAGCCAAAAATCACAAAACACAAAAGTGATAGCCAGAAGAAACAATGAGATGGCAAATCAGAACTGAAAGTCCTCAGTAACTGCAATATCAGATGCAGAGTATAAAATATACAAATTCAATATGTTTAAAGAAATAAAAGAGAAGCTTGAAAGTAAAACAGAGGAAAGAGACTCTAAAGAGCAACTAAATAGATTTGGAAAGACCTAAATTACACTCCTAGACATGAAAAATGAATTAATTAAAATTAAACATAGAATGGGTAAATTAAACAGCAAATTGGAGACAACAGACAAGAGTGCTAATGAGCTGAAAGACCCAAATAAATTATCTAGAATGCATCCCAGGGAGAAAACTGATTGGAAACATAAAAGGGGGTAAGAGTCATAAAGAATAGAGGGAAAATGTCCAGCATAAACCTAATTGGTGGTCCAGAAAGAGAAGGTATTAGTCAAAATAGGCTAGTCTATGACATAGCAACAAA
Organism: Monodon monoceros; assembly: GCF_005190385.1. Classification (NCBI taxonomy): domain Eukaryota; kingdom Metazoa; phylum Chordata; class Mammalia; order Artiodactyla; family Monodontidae; genus Monodon; species Monodon monoceros. Next base: position 87,918,947 of record NW_021703777.1, read on the forward strand.
GTAAGCCCCAAGTTTTAGTGGCTTAACAAAACTAGTGTATTTCTCACTCACTTAAAGTCCAGTATGAATCAGTCAACTGTTCAGGGAAATATTCTCCCCTGAAGAGCCCCAGAGATACTGTGGATTTTCCATCTCAATGAGTGGTCCCCACAGTCTCTGCCAAAGGAGAAGAGAGAGCTGGAGGGTCAAAGAATAATCAAAAATGATAAGGTGATTGCATAGCATTAGCTCTGCCTCTGTTTGCCCTTCAGTCATGAAACCATTCCATTCTTCCATCCACACATAGAACACACTCAATCCCAACCCAAAGTCCCATCTAGTTACTGCTCTCAGCTCAAAATCCAAAGATTTTAATAATCATATTAGTCTCTTCAAACATGGGCTCTCTTTTCATGAGATCTGTGAATTAAAAAGTCATCATTGGGCTTCCCTGGTGGCGCAGTGGTTGAGAGTCCGCCTGCCGATGCAGGGGACACGGGTTCATGCCCCGGTCCAGGAAGATCCCATATGCCGCGGAGCGGCTGGGACCGTGAGCCATGGCCGCTGAGCCTGCGCGTCCAGAGCCTGTGCTCCGCAACGGGAGAGGCCACAACAGTGAGAGGCCCGCGTAATGCAAAAAAAAAAAGAAAAGAAATCATCATTATGCTCCATCCTATCAAATCAACAATGATGAAAGGGAAAAAAATTGCAATAAATATTTCCATTCTGAAAGGAAATGAATGAAAGATATAATATAACATAATATTTCACTAAAATCCACTGGGCAGACATAGTGCATGCTCCTTATTCAAAGGAGATTTTCCTTGATTAAGCCCTAATTTTCCTATTTTAAAATCTTTTTCCATTGGTCTTATGCCCTGTGGTGTCACGCTGTAAATTATTCCTTTTTACTTACTATCATTTGCCACATCTAAAGTGGGCTTTGGGAGTCAATCACTCTTGTGGTCTGCACAGATTTCACAACTGATTTTCTGTTTATGAAAAGTTGGAACCCAAAAGTTGGTTTAAATTGTAAAAGTCATATGCTTTTTAAAAATCCAGGCTGGACTTCCCTGGTGGCGCAGTGGTTGAGAGTCCACCTGCCGATGCAGGGGACGCGGGTTCGTGCCCCAGTCCGGGAAGATCCCACATACCGCGGAGCGGCTGGGCCCGTGAGCCATGGCCGCTGAGCCTGCGCGTCCGGAGCCTGTGCTCTGCAACGAGAGAGGCCACAACAGTGAAAGGCCCGCGTACCACAAAAAAAAAAAAAATCCAGGCTAATAGTTTCTTTGTCAATATAGGTTTTCTAAAAAATTAAGTTTCTGATCTATCTGCTTTCAGTGAGTTACACATGCCCATAATGATATCAGAAGTACCCTGAGAGACATCATTTTCAGATATGATTTATTTCTTTGTTTTTTTGTCCCACATACCTCTCTCTCTCAATTTAATGGCAGATATTTTAAGGCTATTTAGAATAATGAGTGAAGTGGCCAAACCTATAATGTGATGTCATCCTGGATCATTTTATCTGTTGATAGGTTTTTTTTTCATCTTTATTGGATTATAATTGCCTTACAATGTTGTGTTAGTTTCTGCTGTACAACAAAGTGAATTCAGCTATACATATATATATATCCTCTCCCTCTTGAACCTCCCTCCCATCCACCCCATCCCACCCCTCTAGGTGGTCACAAAGTACCGAGCTGATCTCCCTGTGCTATGCGGCTGCTTCCCACTAGCTATCTATTTTGTTGAGCCCCTGAAGGCAGGAAAAAGAGAACACATACATGGAATATGTATTTATTCCTGTGAGACTCAATCACTAGACCTTCAATGGTAGAAGGAACCCAATGCAGTCAACTTGCCATCACTTGGCTATTGGTTTATTCAAAGAGTGGTGCTGTATCAGGGTCTCATCATTGATATCTATTATCAATCAATTGATCATTCAGCAGTGGCAACAGTACTATCAGCCTTGATGAGTGTAAGCCCATGTTGTTGAGGCCATTCACGGCCTCCATCTCTGTCACCACGGATATCTCATTCACGTGCCCATCACACCAGCAATGGGTGGCCAAGGACAGATGGTGGCCAATGACAACCAGCCAAGTCAGTACCTCTTTCATGGAAGATGCTCTCTTATGGACATTTACGTCTTATAAAGATTTTCACACTTAGCATCTATTCCCGTGTATTCACCTACATACATGCCTCTATGCCAGATCACCTTGTCACGAGACTTCTATTTTTTCTCCTTTCAGATGTCTGATCACCTGTTCAGGACATTCACATCTTCCTATGAATCCATATATATTTTATCCTGAGGTTGTCCCTCCTCTGGTCGCACAAAATGATAACCAGGTGCACCACTTGTATATCTGCCAAACTTGAGTGGAACCAGCATCCCTTCCACCCACATTCCACTGGCCATAACTCCATCTCTTTCAACTCTAACTGAAAGACAGCTAGACAAGCTAATATTATGCTATGCCTGAATGTTCAAAGCTTTGCCTATGCCACAGAGATAATAGAGAATACAGAAAAGGTAATGTTCAAAAATTGTTGAGAATTTTCCAGAACTATTTAAAGACACCAATATTCAGGTCTAGGTATTACAATAAATCCCAAGAAGATTAAATTAAAAGAAATAGATACCTTAATCATCATCGTAATACTGAAGATCACTAAAAAAGAGAAGATCTTAAAAGACAAATTGCCCACAAAGAAATGGATATTACACCAATTTATGACTTTTCAATAACAACAATGAAAGCCAGATAGTAATGGAATAATACTCTCAATGTTATGAGAAAAAAGTTTAACTATTGTTCAAGAAAAAGGGTAAAGACATATTTAGACAGATAATATATGAGAAGCTCAACCCAGCTTCTCCCTAGAGTAAAGTCTATGGGATGACTTTAAACGGAAGGAAAACAATCACAGAGTATCTGAGATAGAATGATAAGAAAAAAATAGGAAGTGTGGGTGAATTTAAATCAACATTGACTGTTCAAAATAACTATAAGAAATTTTAGTTGTTGTGGAAAATAAAGGAGAATTAAAATACATAATATTAAGACTTAAATTGGAAAGAGGGGTGATCAAGGTTAAAGTATTTAAGGTCCTTGAATATCTCATAGGACAATGAAGTGGTGGTGATTTGGTGGTGGTGGTTAAATAAACCTGTTAAAAGTGTTTGAGTAACAAAAAATAATACACTGAGCACATAACATCAACCATATAAAGGGAAAAAATAAAACAAAGAAAAGAAAATAAGACTTAGCCAAATAAGTATGTCACAGAAGACAGATATAGACATAGACACATCATATTATTTTACTTACAGATAGATAAAATAAGACAATATATTTTCATATGTACATATAAAATCATAAAGGAAATTTAGAGAGTAATTTAGAGAAAATTCAAGGCAGTGCTTACCATGCGGAGAGTTCAGGAGGGGGGAGAACAGTGAGAGGGTGCCATGCGGGAGGGGCATAAACGTTTCTATTTTTAAGCTACAGGGTGGGCACTCAGGTATTTACCTTATTATTCTCTTTTAAAGGAATCATAAATGTTTTAAATACTCTTTTGCATGTGTGATATATTTCATCAAAAAAATATACTTAAAAAAAACATGGACTGCTAACTGAGTATTCAAAGTGCGAGGAGTGTTAGTTGGTATGAATTGTCAGCACATATATTTTAGAGAAGGAATGGAGAGTGTCAATTAAAGCAATAAATCAATCCAGAAAAGCATTAATCCAGCAATTTGATTAAGTAGAGATCAGATAAGAGTGATTTCACTCTGGGTAAATACAACTATTTAAATGTGCTCTCCCAGGGGAGGAGAGAAGAGGAGAGAAAACCTAGTAGAACTCAGTGCTCTTGGTTTGGTTTCTTGGAGACTGCTCTGGATCTTGGATGTAGATTTTACTGACTGTGATGCTTGTTTCAGTAGGACTCTGTATGCGTTAACTGCATACTGTGTGCCTACTGAATTTCACTTCTTAATAGGCTGTATCTTTCTATAGTGCATTTTCTCCTCCATGAAAAGCACAGCAATAGGTTACTGTTCAACAAAAAACGATGATAGTTTATAAGGTTTGTGTTTCTTATAAAGTTGCTTGAATAGTGTCTGCTCAGCTCCCTGAAGAAACTGGGATGAAATAATAGTATACATTTTAATAAAATATGCAAGGAGTTTGAACACTAAAACTGCTGTTATCAGTATTACCATTATCAGTAGAGAAGTTGTATACCTAATTCTCCATACATTGTACGAAAAAATTAAAGCATTATATCTAATACAATGTCAAAGACAACATTAAGGCAAAAATTAACTACAGGAATGCACAAAAGTGAAAGAATGGAATTCCAAATGAACAGATTAGAGAGATGGTAGCATTAAGACGTCTTCAGTTTCTAGAATAAATACAGAGAGTTTTCTAATGTAGTGCTCTGAAAAAAAAAATCATTCATGGAAGTACTACCTATAGTCATTTACATTTTCATAAATGATCTGTAGCATGACTAGTTGTTAAAACGCAATATTGACTTTAGGTAGATAATGAATCAACAACCAAGAAATGCCCAAAAGTGAATTCATCCAAACTGTCATCATTAGCCAAACACTGTTTTGTTAGAAGTACAAAGACAAAACAATCAGGATTCCTGCCTAGTCAGGTGAGTGAAGCAAACAAGTCAAGAGACTCCATGCTCACATAGTGAGTCCCTGGTTTCCTGTTCTCTCTTAGTAGGTGCTTATTGAAATGTTATTTAAATGATGGCTATGTGGTATGTTGGGTCAAAGTGCTTTCAGAATACCAAGGAGTTGGTGATGTTTGAGTTGAATCTTTAAGGAAGGACAGGGCATTTCCAAGAAGAGAAATATTCAACTGGAAGAGATCAATGGAAAGAAAGATTGTTTATTTCCATTTAAAATGTAAGGTAATGCAGGGGTAAATGGACACGTAAGCCCTGAAAAGTTCAGAGGATGAGGGTAGAGATGAGACTGGGAGGTAGAATGGGCCATATAATAAAAGACATCTATTCCAAACTAAAGAGCCTGTAGTTGCTCCTACAGAAAATGAGTCCTCAGAGGTTTTTCTGTAGGGGAGTATGTATGCAGGCTTGTTTCTATAAAGAGGAGATCTCCTGTAGCATAACAGTTGCTGGAGTGGGAGAGGAATGCCATGTCTTAGGCCCTGTGTTAGTGGCCACACAAAGATAAAGAAGATGCTGTCACTGCCTTCCAGGTGATGGACACCCAGTGAGGGAGGCAGGTAAAATCAGGAGACAGGTAATAGCAAAGGCTAAGTGCTGTGATGAATTTATACACAGTGGTGCTTTGGAAGTACACAGGAGGACTACCTACCTCATGGTGGAGAAGTCAGGGAAGGCTTCTAGGAGGAAGTGTCAGCCGAACTGAGCCTAGAAAATCAGGCCATAAAGGCACATATGCTATACTTTAATCACTGCTCAAGTCACACCATAAGGTTAAGAGATCATAACTGATTCTTATCCAATCACATGTGTTTTGGGGAACATGGCAGGGTATAAATATAAAAGCAATTAATTTAATAAATCAATAAAATAATAAGAGCAGTATTTAATCTTATTAAGCACAAAGAATGTTTCATTGATCAATCATGCACAGAGAGTGTTTATCAAGGACTAGGCACGAGAAAAGCTTCAGGAGAATTTTCAGAAGTACCAGAACTATGACCAATGGGATTCTCACAATGGGAAAGGACTTAGAACAGGTCATATTCCACTATGTCCCTTTGAATACTGAGGTTCCATTTCTGCCACCATTAAGAAGCTTATAACCTAATAGATGAAGCAGATCTTTTTCATGCCAGAAAAAATAAAGGTATAAAACAAGGCTTATAAAAATGTAAGAACGAGTGGTATGATACAAACAGAAACTTCCATGGTGATTATGAGAGATAAACTGAGAAATTCCAGACAGAGGGAATACTCTGAAAACAGTGCCTAGGAATAAGCAAAAACATGGCATTGTCTTTTTCCTTCCTTCCTTCCTTCCTTCCTTCCTAACTTCCCTTCCTCCTGCCCTTTCTTCTGCCCTCCCTCCCTCTCTCTTTCCTCTTTTCTTTCTTTCCTTCTTCCATAGATATTTATTGAACCTAAAATTATTTTTAAAATCAAAAACGTATTCCCTTACTGCAGATTGCTTACAGTTCAGTGAAGGGACACCAAGAAAAGAGAACATAACTGGCCCTCCTTCCCCTCCTAAATCTAATTCCATCTTCTGGAGTCAGAAATAGGGAGTTGATCAGGGAATACATCCCAAAAGAGGTGATGCCCAAACTAAATCACAAAGGAGCCCAGAAGGTAGGCAAGGCAGAAAAATAGCTCATGCCAAAGCAAAATACGGAGTGTGGCATATTCAAGGAAACACAAGGATTTAAACATAGCTGAAACTTGGGATGTGCTGGAGAGGGATGAGGGGTAGAATCTGAGGAGCAGTGCGGTGATGACTCACAGGACAGGAGACTGACCCAGCTGGTGGTTAAGGAACAGGAGGAGATAAAGTTGAATAGGTCAAATAAGGTCCTGCCAGCTAGAGGAGAGCAGATGGACGTCACATAAAAAAGGTTTCTAATCGTTCTGCAGAACTGTGTTTGTTAAGCAGTTTTGCACACTTGAAAGCAATCTGGGTACATTTAGGCCTTACAACTATAGTTTGTGTTACCTGTAATTATTATTAATTAAGGCAGAGACTGGTGTATATGAAAGGAGTGTGGAAATCTGCAGGGTTCATTTTTGTATTTGTCAACTTTTATTTGAAAACAGCAGGTGAAATCCTGATTTGAGCAACATTTAGCCTCAAACTATCATGCAGATTGTTTTGGTATCTATATAATTGCAAAGTACTGCTTTGGTCAAAGCTCCTGAACACTTTTTGTTGCTCATTTTGGCAATAAACCTGTTAATTAGTTAATTGTAAAACGTTAGTGAATCAAGCAAAAAGAATCCATCTGTTTATAAAATTTCATCTCTTCTGGGCATAATATTTAAAAACAAGAGCTGGCTTGCACTGTATTGCCTACTAACTACAGACATTGTCTGTGAAATATTTGTATAGTCCCCACTTAGGGCTAAGAGGTGATATTTTAATGCAACCATTTGCTGTATTTGAAGGTAATTTTTAGGTACATGGTGCTGCATACAATTTGTTTCAGGGACTGGTGGAAACTGAAAAATTGGTGAGAGATATATGACTTTTTCCTCTATATCCCAAGCTGAACCTAGAAATAATTAGCCAGGCAGGAAAAAAAATCAGAAGGGCATTTCACACAGAGACACACAGTAATAAAAGCAAGGAGAAAAACGGAAAAAAAAACCCAAAAAAACAGAGGACAGCAAAAATTCCTAAACAAAGAAAACTTGTAGTGCACCTAGGAGAAGGGCCAGAAAGAACACTGGTGAGCTAGGCAGGGACCAGACTGTAAAAAAATGTGTTTCCATAAAGAGGGATTTCTCTGCAACTGTACCATCAAGTTATGGGAATACACTGAAAATCCTCCATTTGAAGAGTCTAATGAAATATTTGTTTTTAGGAAACGTTGACAATCATCCCCTTGGAAAACTGGGGAGATTCCTAAGGTCCTCCTTTCCCCAGCTCCCAGGGGGAAGTGTAGTGAGAAGCTCAGGAAAACCCAGGCATCCAAGAATGAAGTAGGGAAAATGCTACCAGACTGGGAGCCAGAGATGTGGGTTCTAACCCTAGTAGCATACAGACCAGCGAGTGAGCAAAGTCATGTCATTTGGCTTCCCGGGTCTCTTCTTTTCTTGGTAAATGGGAAAGTTGCTTTGGGACACACTTTGTCTGAGTTTAGGAGGATGGGTTTACATAGTTGTATTCACAGTCACTTTCATGTATAGCTAAGTTATTGATATCCACAGGGATGTAGGGATGGCTTTAAGGAACTTCTACCACCGGAAATTGGAGTTAACCTGCCTCCTGACATAAAGATGCAGGGAAAGGGGCCAAATCACAATATGAACTCAGGCTCCCATAACTGGAATTATGTAGGTTTGGAGGAAGAAACAAAGTTTGAAATATAAGATACCAGGAGCTAGTCCATTGTCCAAAATCATAAACAGAGGATGTAGATTTGATGGACACCTAATCATAATGGAAGTTACTGCTTTGGTTATCATCTGAATTTTTAGTTACAATTTACCTTTTGATATCAGAATGATTTCTATTGATTTTTTATTGCTGATCATCATAGATTTTGTTTTGTATCCCATTAATTGTCTGAAGTTTCTTTTGAATCTTTAATAAATAAATTTAAAGATAACAAAGGAAGGTACCCTTCAGATATATCAACATCCAAACCACTTGTTTTGTTTCTTTAAACATTCAGAACATCTTAAATCTCTTTGTAAAATGCGACGAAAATGAAATACAGATTAGGCCTCTGGAGAGGAGCATCAGAGGATCTAAACCTCCCAAACATTTCACCTCTCATGTATGCTTTCCCTCTCTGTGGACTTTATTCTGTCTTGATGCAACTAGTCATTTCAACACTAAGGGAGAACCACCCACTAATAACTCCCATGCTCATATTTCTTCCTCCACCATAGATTACCTAGTTGTAACTCAAAATTCCATTTATTATATTATTTTAAGGCCTATTTTGCTTTGCTATTCCACTTGGGGGTCCCAGTGAGCATCTGTTGTTAACGACTCTGATTTGCTCATGAAGTCTTCACTTAAATATTCAGCAAAGCTGATGAAGAGAATGTACCATGATATGATGAAGTATGTAGAGCCAAATTAGTGGAGTCACTTATGTCAGAGACAGAATGGAGATGGTCAGTGCAGGAACATAATGGAACCTTAACCTAACCATACAGGAACTTATAACTCTTCTCAGGAATCAGCAGAGCAAGACAGCCACTCCCCAAATGCCATGTGTGTTCATGCTATCTCCAGACTTCCTTGTTCTCCCAACTCAAGAGTCCCTAATCCAATAGGGAAGAAGACCTCTAGGCAACCAATAATCTGAAAAAAAAACCCAAAAACTAAATGACTTCTACGTTTACCGCATAAAAATCCCCTAGTCTGTGAGCAACTTGGAACTCATTGCTCCCGTCATCTTGAGTTTCCTGGCTCGCTGATGGAAACTTTGCAATAAACTCATCTTTTTCCTTTGTTTTATTCAGTGTGCAGAGCTTGGTTTTTGACACGTAGAAAGAGCCCTGAGTTGGGAGCCAGAAAACCTAGTCTCCAGTCTAGTCTTGAGAGCTGTGTGGCCTTTAATAATTCATTTAATTTCCTTTAGCCCCAGTGTCCTCAACTATAAAAACAGAAAGTTGGACCAGGTATCATTTTAGATTCCTTCCAGTTAAAACATTCTGGAATTTGATTTCCCAGGCTAATTTGGGGGACATCTATTTGCTTCCAGCCCTGGTAAACAGAGGCCAGTGCTGTTACAACCTGACAGCTGGAGAGACAGACGAGGAATAAAAGTTTCCCTAAGTGTTCCTGTTCCTCCTTTTTTGTAAATAAATGAAAAGACTTCATTTTCCAGAGCAAATCCTGAGTCGCAAATGCCATTTTTTTCTTCATGGGGAAGTGAAAAAAATTAGCATTTAAAAATATGCAAGCAAGTAACATTTCGTTTGTTTCCCTAATGTCTGATTTAAAGATAAAGATCTTTTTTCAGCACTAAAAGCAAAACCACCTAATTCATCTGGCTTAGAGGATCGTTTACATATCCAATGGAACATTTATTTTATCTGACCAGAATTGAAGGTGATGCAACATTCTTGGCTGAGATTAAAAATATATAAGGATGGAATATTGATGGCAATACGCAGGATAGAGAAGAACAGCCCAGATGATGCACTGTGGATGATAAGAATGAAATGGTTCTTAGCTAAAGTGAAATGATAACCTCAAAAGATATAGATTAATGACAGTAGTTTCTAAGATTGAAAAAGGAGAGACAAGGATAAAAGAGGAATAAATTTAAGCATTTCAACAAAGGATGGAGAAACTTAAAGGATAATGTTAATTGAATCATGTGTTGTAACCAGATAATACTCTATTATACAAAGATGAAAGCCACAGTCGTATCAAACCATCTAGTGGAAAGACATCAACTGAATCTGCAAGGGTTATTTTTAAAGTGGCAGATTCTAATATGAATCCAAATTTCTGGGGTACAAGTTTAGTTTAAGCTTCTTAATTTATAATGGTGATAAGCTTAGTTTGATTGCTCAGGAACATATTTGGCAGATGTATGGCAACTTCAGGATGACTGAATGCATTGTTACTTTTCGTCCAGAATTCATTGATTCATTTTATATACATTTATTGAGTTCTTCTATCTGTCCATAATCCCAAATGACTCAAAAGGCACTGTTTTTCAATCTTCATTCATTCAACAAACCTCTCCTAAGTACCGTCCGTGTGAAAAGCATTGTGGTAAAGTTCAGAGGTTAGAATAAATTAACGTGTTTTTTGAGGACAAGAGCTATATTACCATTACCTTTCCATGCCTGCCAAGAGGGCCTGGCCTGATATAAGTAGTTGATAAATGTTAACTTGAACTAAACCTTTTAGGGAAGCAGATATACATAAAACTATAAGCTAAGAGAACCAAATATTATCTTACAATGTATAGAATCATGAACTAAAAAAGTTGGAGGAATATACGGAAGCAACCTAAGTGTCCATCAACAGATGAATGGATAAAGAAGCTGTGGTATATATATTGAATGGAATACTACTCAGCTACAAAAAAAAAAGAATGAAATTTTGCCACTTGCAGCAACATGGATGGACTTGGAGAGCATTACGCTAAGTGACATAAGTCAGACAGATAAAGACTAACATTGTGTGATATCACTTGTGTGTAGAATCTAAAAAATACAACAAATAGTAAATATAAAAAAAAAGCAGACTCATAGATCTAGAGAACAAGTTAGTGGTTGCCAGTGGGGAGAGGGAAGCGGGGAGGAGCTATGTGAGCGTTGGGGATCAAGAAGTACAAACTATTAGGTATAAAATAAACTATAAGGATATATCATACAATGTTTATTTATAATAGCCAATATTTTATAAGAACTATAAATTGAATATAACCTATAAAGATTGTGAATCACTATATTGTATTCCTGTAACTTACATAACATTGTGTATCAACTATACTTCAATAAAAAATAAAGAAAAAATAAAAATTAAACATTAAATTAAAAAATTGGAAGAGATCATATATGTCATTGAATCTTATGGAACAAATCTAGGTTTGTTCCATGGAATAAAAGTATTAGGTGTTATTAAAATTAAAGGGGGTGGGAGATTCCTTGGTCAAATAATTTCAAAGGAAACAGAATCAAACAAGTTTCTTTACTTCCCAGAGACTTTGATGAGTTAAAATTTTGTATTTCTCTCAAAATTAGATAGAGCACATAGCATTTCCAACCTTATTCATCCAGGGGCTTTTTTATTGTGAAACTAATGTCTGACTTTGGTAAGGGCTCAACTGGTCCATTTTCCTTGCTTTACCCCCCAACCTCACCACTCTTAAACCAGTGAGAGACAACTTTCTAACTCTGCCTAAACAATTCAATAAGTGATTCATCCAATTTTTTGAGCAAACGTTCTGTTATTGGTTAGCCTTAATCGTTGGAAATCTTTAGAATTTTGAGCTGAAATCTACCTCACAGTCTACTAGAGCACGTGTTAGCAAACAATGGTTGGAAGGAAAAATCTGCCCTGTGGCCTATTTTTGTATGGTCCTCAAGCTAAGAATATTTTAAAAATTTTTTAAAGACTAAAAAGAAGAATATGCAGTAGTGAGCATATATGGCCCACCCAACCTAAAATATTTACAATCCTGACTTTTACAAAAGAGTCTACAGACCTGTGCTCTAAAAAAAATTGTCTCCAGAATTTTTGATCATGCCATCTGTGGCAAGCAGTCTCTAAGGTAGTTTCCAAAAATCCCTACCTCCTTGTATTTAAGTCCTTGTATAATCCCCTCCCCTTGAGAATAAGCTAGATTTAGCAACTCACTTCTATTCTATTCTATTCTATTCTGTTCTATTGAACAGACTTGTTTCTATTCTATTTCCCTGAATAGAATATGGCAAAATTGATGGAATGCCACTTTTAAGATTAAGTTGTAAAAGACTTTGGCTTCTGACTTGGATACTATCTCTCCCTCTCTCATTCAACTGCTCTAAGGAAAGCCAGCTGCCATATTGCTTAGCTACTTTATAAAAAGGCACGGAAAGTAGAAAGGTCTCCAGCTAACAGCCAGCGAAGGACTAAGGCCTTCAGGCCAACGGTCTGAAAGGGACTGAATTTTACCAATAATCAGGTGAGTGAACTTAAAACAATCTCCTCTAGTTCAGCCTTCACATGTGACCACAGCCCTGGTCAACAGCTCTATTTCAAATTCATAAAGAGACCTTGAGCTAGAGGCAGCCAGCTAAATTACATCCAGATTCCTGACCCATAAAAACTGAGATAATAAATGTTTGCTGTTTTAAGATGTTATGTTCTGGGATGATTGTTATACAGCAATAGATAACTAACATATACTCCCATTAGTAAAAATTTTCAGGGCATGTAGTCCCAATATATGTATATTTACCTATGAATTATAAACATCTCCTACTGCAAATTTTTACTTTAAATACTAGTAAGGCTTACATTTTTTCTTAATTATTAGATAAAAATAAATATAGAAGGAAGTTTTAATAACTCGTTATGGGTATGGACCCTGTTGGATTGGTTTATCCATCCCTTGATATGCTCACTTTTCATGCCTGCTTTGCAGAACACTGCGTAAAGTAACATAATAACACAAACACTCCCCAAAATTATAGACAAAGAATTTTATTTGATCACTTTATCCTTTCAGTAGAATCAGTTCATTCTGTCTAAAATATTTTATTTGTTCAGAAATGTTAGCTCTTCATTCATGTTAATCGATGGACAACTCATCACAGATGTCACCTTGGAAACCTGTACTTCAGTTTGTAGGAAATTTTCAGATGTCTAAGAGAGTTTGTTCTGTCTTAAGGGTTACTTGGCCACTGAAGAGGAATGTTAACAGCTGTGGGAGAAGCAATTAGTGTCCATTCTATCCTGATTCACAATTCTGTAAAATGCCTGGTAGCATTTTCTATGGTTTTACAAAATGGCGACCTTCTGTTTCAGAGTGCTGGGTAGACTGAGTTCTGTATACAGTTATCATCATGTGGATGCCCCATGTAGCTTCCAATTAGGAAACCAACACTAATTTCACTCCCCAACCAGATTGAAATATAAAAGAGACAGATAAGACCTTCATAGTGAGGTAGGAACAGAGATTTCAGGCAAGCAGAATTCATGAATATCAACTTTTAGGAGCATTCAACTAAAAATGCAAAGGCAGAGTTCTCTGAAAAACTGGAAGGCTCTGGATGAAAGGAGAGAGATTAGTGAGAACCCTGTGATGAATGTACTGTTTTCATACAATGCCCTAATCAGGAGATGAGTGGTAGTTGTTATGAAGCAGCGAGTTGGGAACAATGCCTTTCCCAGGGAAGTAGTCACTACAAAACAGGGCTGCAGTAGGAGGATACTGACTTGTACACATGAAAGAGAATAATTACTTTAAGACGTTGTGTTCGACATCTGGTGAGCTTCCTTGGTCCCAAACCAAAAATACTAGAAACTGGAAAGTAGTGGGTTATTTTTCCTTTGGCTTCCAAACTTCCTATTTTTCTCACTACACGTTTCATATTATCCCAATTATCTAAGTTGGTGCATTAATATAGAAATACTATTATCTTCCATTTTCCCTAATTAAGACTATTAGGAAGACATTTTATGCTCTTATTTTTTTAATGAAACTCAATCTAAAGTCACTGTATCAGATCTTATTAGCTGCTACATTATAACATACAATATTTCATTGGGGGCAAAATGCCTAAATCAAAAATTAGATCCAAACTTCAAGAATGCAAACTATGATAGTAACATAGTCATGGTTTTTTGCATATATTTTATCCCATATAAAATAAAACTTCCCTTGTGTTAAGTTTTAGTCAAGCATGTCCCCAGGAAAAACTGTGACATGGGAGACCTGGGAACACATTTTACCATTCCATATTTTCAATAATAGGGTGTCCAAATTAAAAGTCCCACGTATTTTAAGGAGGATGTGAGAGGTGAATAAAGAGTTGACCCACACTAGGTCATATTTTAAAAGAGCAAAATAGGAAACTTTCATTCAATTATTTCAGGAAGTATACTTAAGTGTTAACTGCATTGTGAGCATGAAATTAATCACAATGGGATGCGGTAACATACTGGAGAAAGATGTCTCCACGGCCCAGCATATAGTAGTTGCTCAATACAATATTTTTAAAATAAATGTATAAAGTTCTTATTCTTTTCCCTAAAGAAACATGCAATCTAGGTGAGATGAATAGACATTCTCTCATCTAACGTTCACCATACTTCTGTAAGGAAGGAAATATTTTTAAGCTAATTTTGTACTTGGGGAAACAGGGGTTCTGAAAAGCTAATTTGTCCAACCAAGTTCAGAGAGCTAGAAAGTGTGGAGCAAGGAATTCAACCCTGTCTGTCTCTGGAGTCCAGACTGTTAACTTGGACTTGCATCTTTCAGCCGCTGATGTTTCACTCTTATGAGAACTAAGAAGTACCCTCAATGATCTCCTGCTAGTAGTCCTTCAGTCCTGGCCTCTTTTTAGTATGATTTCTTCCCTTCTCTATTATTCTCCTTTAGAAATGTTATAGTAAGACTATTCAGCCTCCTATAGGAAATCTTCCACCCATAATTATTAAAACACAAGTAAACGTGTACCCCCAACACTTGAGGGAAAAACCATATTTCAAGTAAAACCTTCAGGACTGCCTGGCAAGCTGCTTTGCATGTGCCCAGGGCTCAGAACAACCACCACTAGGACAACTGATACTCAGGGATGTTTTCTTTGTCATTGCTGGACAGGAAAGACCTTTCTCAATGATTTTCTGTCACCACTTGAAAGTGATAAGTTCTATGAACAGTTTAACGGCCAAATAAAGGATTTCTGGATACCCCATGGAGGGGATTCTCAATTTTGCTGTGCTCCCAGTACATCTCATAGGTATGCTTTGAGGACACGTTGATGTTCAAATTTTCACCAGGGTTCAGAGTCATCTATTTCTCCTAGAACAGCTCGCACTGGTAGAGCTCAGCTGAGACTAGAGATAAAGAATCTTAGGAAGCTGACAATCAATATAATACAGGGCCTCAGTTTTAGCTTATGGGGACAGAAAGCTTTTTCGTTTAAGGTCTAAAATTTTTAAGCCTTAATAAATTTGAATAACAGGAACTGTACAGTGGGGAAATACACCAGAAAATAAAAATGACATGTAGCGTTCCTCAACTAATAGGAATGAGTTGCTTCATGCAGCCAAGATATCGTGTTGCCTGTTTTCTGGTTTTGTTTGCTTGTTTCTTTTTTTACAGCAGTAAATCCTTAAACTATAGCATTCTTTGCTGACACTCTATTACTCTTGAAGTAGGTATAGCCCCTCTTGGCCAAAAGCCTTCATCCATCCACCCAGAATTGGAACCAACTGAGAAAAATGGCAGCTCTGATTCCCCCACAAAAATGACAGAGTGCCAAAACACCATAGAATTGTTCTCACCCAGTTTTTCTGTAAAGTCTGATTTGTGGCCTATCAATAGTCTGCACTGCGTGCTTCATGTCACCAAGATTACTGGAGGTCAGAGATTTGGTCTCTCCTCCCTCTGGGAAGCCTTCCCCAATCTTTGGGCATCTGTTCATCGGACACACTAGCTAGAGATGGACGATCATGATGAGATCTGAGAAAAAGTTTTAAATCTCAGAGGGTTTTTGTTCAGTTTACAAAATGCTTTCAGATATATAATTTGATTTGTAACAACCTTGTTATAAGAACACGCATTCTATAATGAGGGAAGAAACTTAGAGCAGTTCAATGGCAAGACAAAGATGATCAAGGCATTTAAACAGTAGCACCGGAAGCTCTACTTGCATCTTCTGATTCTCAGGCCAGTGCTCTTGCCACCTACCTTGCCACCGTTAATGTTAGTTGACTCACTGGAATATACTAAGGCCTCTCAAAGTGGTCAGCATCTGGCATCTCTTGAGAAATGCACATTCTCAGGGCTTTCTCTAGACGTGCTGAATCAGAAATTCAGGAATGGGTACAGCAATCCATGTTTTAACAAGACCTGTAGGTGATACTAATGCCCACTCATGTTTGAGAACCACTAGCATTTGCTAAACATTGTAGCCCACATATTACTATGATTGCCGTATAATTTTCCATCAAACTTCTTAAGGATCAAGCAATATGCTCATACTTACAGTAATCAGAAAGCCATCCCAGGAAGTAGTCCCTATATCAATAGTTTTTATATTAAGCCTCTAGAAAACCTCAAAGCCACGAGGAGAAGAATGTTTAAAGCTTATCCACACAATGCAGGTGACATGGCCATTATTTGTAGCTTCCCTTCCCCTTATTCCCTACCATTTGGAGATAAAGAAAATTATTTTTATCTCTTGAGGTCAAGATCGTCCAACTATTCAATTTTGTCAAAGTAAAAAAATATTTATCCTAGCTATGCAAATTATTTTTCAAGGGTCTTCAATTCTTTCTCAGTCTGCCCAGAACTGTGTTTTTATCCAATTCATAGGCAGTCAGAAAGAGTGATTACTTCTCCCCACCCCTTGCCCACTTCAGGGGCACTGTAAACATAAACTCTTTCAAGGGCTTTATTCCACTGTAGTTTGAAACGTGCATGCCTTGGATTTCATCAAGAAAAATGAAGGGAGGTTAGGCCCCCCTGTCACATGCTCCATAGGACTCTGTGCTTCTCCTTTACAGCCCTCATCACACTTCTGATTACTTGTTCAATGTCACTGTCTAATTACTTGTTCCCCACATGTTCTCAATTAAGACTTTTAGAGGTCCTAAGCTCTGACAGGATAATGGTGTCTACTCCAACACCATATGGATTTTGAATTAAGAAAAAAAAATCAAAACTTTCAAATAAGTTTAAGATGTCCAGCAAGGTTTTACTTCCCATCATGACTGCTTTGATGCTTTGCTCCAAATATCATATGCCAAGCTTAATTTTTAAAAGAGTGCCGGAAGGCAGCTCCTTGGCTGGTGCCCTAAGCATGTGTTGGTCTTCCTTTGGAAAATCCCACACCATTTCCACATAAATTGTAAGTTTCATGAGGACCAAAGCTGTATCTGTCTTGGTCACAATGTAGTCCTACAATGCCTGAGGTAAAATAGGTTCTTAATAAATATCTGATGAAAGGATACAAGAATGAGTGAGTGAGCAAGTGGGTGAGTGAATGAGTGAGTAGGACAGAGCAGTAGGATGAGAATGAGGTAGAAAAAATAAAGTGACAGGGAGAAAAGGAGGAGGAAAGGAAAAGAGGGGGGTAAAGAGGCAGAAGAGAGAGAAAGAAGGCAGAAGAGAGGAAGGAAATAAAACCAGTTGGTTACTATCTTAATTCTGCTATAGTTTACAGAAAAGGTGTACTGGTACTAGACACTCTAGTCCATTGTTAGAGCTCAAAGAATTATCTGGTTCACTATTGCTTAATTCCAGAATAAATGTTGCCCTCATCCTTTTATAGAATTATGAACTGGGTATTTACTTGCATGGCACAATTTTCAAATACGTGACAGCCCGTCGCTCACACTGTCTTTGTCATGGAATTAAATTTGCAGCTGCCGTCCAATCAGTGAGGAGGGCCCACCGGGCAGATAGTGCTGTGACACGTGAAGTTAGCTATTCAGCTGTTATAGTCCTTGGCACTTTTGATTTCTGTCACCCTAGAAAATGAACAGCATTTGTGCTGACAGCTTTTTTTTTTTTTTTTCCCAATTCATCCCTTACTAATGAAGCTATTCCAAACCGAGGTGTGCATTTAAATAAATTTTACAAGCCATATCAAAACAGCAATGTTAACAGTACTTGTTGCCAAAAAAAAACCCATGCAAATTACAGGGAACTTACACATGCAAAACATTTAGCCAAAATGGGGCTTTTATATGACATCAACCTTATAAGGTGTAAACACACAGCAATGATATTCAGACCTTGTTTTTCTCCTTTTTCTTGATAAGAACAAAAGTATGCTTTGGCACAGCGTTCAAACTCATCAGATAAGCACCCAAGAATGGCTGTATTGCACAGTCTAAAGTTTAGTAGGGAAGGCCCATATGCTGTATAAATAAGCTCCTATATCTTTAGGTCCCCAGGTCCTAATGTGACAAGGATATTATTATCCACTAGTCAAAAAGCCTTTTATAGAGAGAGTTTCCCCTTTAGCCCTGTTATTTTAATTTGTGCACAGATTTTAGCACAGGCAATTTCCCCATGCAAGGGCTTTTCACTAATAGAACTATACTATCTTAGCTCAGGATGGCCTTTGGTTTTTCAGTCCACTGGGTTCAAAAGGTTATTTCCTTGTGCTGGAAAGTTTTCCACACCACCCAGGAGCCCA
Source organism: Monodon monoceros (assembly GCF_005190385.1). Taxonomy (NCBI): domain Eukaryota; kingdom Metazoa; phylum Chordata; class Mammalia; order Artiodactyla; family Monodontidae; genus Monodon; species Monodon monoceros. The sequence continues at coordinate 87,937,490 of NW_021703777.1, forward strand.
CCATTATCTGCACGAAACACCCCAGCCCGCTACATCCTCCAAGAGGCTACACAGCTGGGCCCAGCATGAAAATGACAAGCATTAGAAAACTTCAAGAGTTTATTTTCCTCTGGCTGGGTATCTTGGCTTCTGGACTCCCGTCAATGTCAACACAATGCATGCCTTTCAATAAAAAGTGATCTTAACAGGATTAAAGGTAATTTAGAGTCAATAAGAAGTTTGCCATCGGGCAGAATTATAATAGACAGTGTGATCAGAAGTAAGAGAATCTGGAAGGTTTTCAGAGCCCATTCTACTGTAAAAATGAAACACAGAGAAGAGAAAAAAAATTTATTCTCAGCCAAACCCTTTCACTAGTTCCATCTTGCACACAAATCAATTCACAGTCTATTAAAATAGTAAGAACCGTGTATTGTCATTTACGGGGAGGAAAAGAAGAGAGAGAGAGAAAAAAAAACAAGTGTGATTTCTACACCAGTCTTCTCTGTTGCTATGCAAGTGGTAAATCAAATGTTTTCGGTTCTGCCTGATGTGTGACCTGAACCCACAAGAGGCCCCTGGAGCCCAACACAGAATTATATTTGAAGCAGGACAGTTCCCAAATCATCACTCAGCAGCCAGCAGCTTTAGGAAGGCAATTTACTCTTCTGGAAGGCAGCCCTCCATCCCCTGGGCAGGATGGACCTGGTAAAGTAATGGAGGAATTGAGCACTGGATTGGAACTCTAGCCCAGGGAAGGATAACCCTCCTCTGCCAGAAGGATGAGCTTTTGCTTTCTTGGAGCTGCCAATGGATGCCCTTCACTGAATCACTGCTCTAGTACACATGGAAGGGATAAGGAAGCAAAGTAGGCATGTAGCAAGAGGTGACTGCCTGAAATTATTTCCCTAACTTTCGAGTCTTTGCACTAATATTAATAGAAAAAAATAATAATAGCTACCACTTAATGGACATTGTAATTGCCACTTAGTGGAGGGTGTCCTAAGTTATCTTATGTGTACCAGCTCATTTAAATTCTCACTACAGTCCTATAAAGTAGCTAGTTTTATTTTAATTCTCACTTTACAGATGAGGGAAAGAAAAATCAGAGGTCGGATTTAGTCACTTGAGGGCGTGTGTTCCACAAACGCTAGGGCTGTGATCAAACCCTGGGTTAGCTGGTGTTATCCATGCGCTTAACACATCTGCTCAACTAGCAACTGGAAATGCAACAGTTTTATCGTGGGAATAATTTTGGTTTGGTCAGTGCCATTGCTGGGAAGAGTAACTAATTTATTAAAAGAGATTCAAAAACAAAACAGCCTGCATGAGTGCAGAAACAAAGAACATAATGTTTAGTATAAACAATGGAAGTCTTAGGAAAGAAAGAAGCTACACATCTACTACTTTGTGAAATGACTGGCCGTGAAATATGGAAAATCAACTAAACCTTCAGAGACACAGAAGATCTTATACTGAAATGTTGTGGTTTGGCTAAATCGTGTGTCATTGAAAATAACTGGGAGCCAAAAGCCCCGGTGCCAGGCTTGATTCTGCCACAACTTTATCATTAAAAATATGAAGTAGCATTTTGATGTTTGGAAACAGACTGTCTGGTTGCAACACTGGCTCCACTACTTACTAGCTCTATGGTTCAGGCAAGTTACTTACCTTTTTTCTGCCTCAGTTTATTCATCTGCAAAATGAGGATAACAGTTGTAGAATTTGCATCATAGTAAAGGATTAAAGGAGTTAATCTACATCTTAAGTTTCCATTGCAAATAAGAATTTGCCTAACATCCATTACATCGCTGATTTAATACACATTTATAAGTTGCTTAGCTATGCCAGATATCATGCTCTGTACTAGAAATATTAAGATAAGACCTCAAAGTTGTTTGCCATCGAGAAGGGCAAACAAAAAACATTATGTGTGACAGAGATATAATAAATTGATGAGTATAGACTAGTGGTAACAATTGGTTTATAAGTATCTAGAAAGTGTAACAAGTACTTAAAGAACAGTTGTTGCCATGATGTGTTTAAAGTATCACCTAGAAGGAGTGAAGTGTATACTTGGCAATTTCTGTCACTTGTATCATTGTTTCCTTACAGAGCCATCACTGGCTTATCTATGTCCATTACTCGAACACCCAGTGAATCATCTGACCGCTGACATTTGTCTTTAAAAATATGTTCTAATAGGGCTTCCCTGGTGGCGCAGTGGTTGAGAGTCCGCCTGCCGATGCAGGGGACATGGGTTCGTGCCCCGGTCCTGGAGGATCCCGCATGCCGCGGAGCGGCTGGGCCTGTAAGCTGTGGCCGCTGAGCCTGTGCATCTGGAGCCTGTGCTCCGCAGCAGGGGAGGCCACAACAGTGAGAGGGCCGCGTACCGCAAAAAAAAAAAAAAAAAAGTTCTAATAATGAAAGAAAACAGAAGCTAAGGAAGAAAATTTAGGAACAAATTATAAAGAAGGAAAAAATTTTCATACCACAACCCAGAGAGAGAGATAAAAGGAAATATCAAGACATTAACAGTGGTTATTTCTTTCTTATCTTTTATCTCCATCATCTCCATATACGTTGCTTATATTTCTATAGCTAATATATACTCTGAATATATTAACTCTTCCCACGTACAATTTTAAAACTTTTAGCGGGGGTGGGGGTGAGGGAATAATTTTAGATTTACAAAAGAGTTGCAAAGAGAGTCCAGAGAATTTATATTCTTCACCCAGCTTCCTCTAATGTTAACTTCTTACATAACCATGGAATATTTATCAAAACTAAGAAGTTAACAATGGTAAAGTACTATTAATTAAACTGAAGACTTTATTTGGATTTCCAGGTTTTTCCACTAATGTCCTTTTTTCTGTTCCAGGACTCAATCCAAGGGACCATGTTGCATTTCAGTTCCTGAGTACTTTTGATACATTAATTATATTTATACATTAACTGTTCATTTATGCACTTCCCACCTTAACCAGGGCCCTTAACACATCAACTGTATTCTTCTGAAAAGAAGCTTTCTATCTGGTTCCTACATCTTTCAACATGTTGCTTTTAAATCATCACCATCCTGTCCAGAAATCTTTAGCCTTGCTCTAAGATGAAACCAGAAAGTCTTTAAAGAACATCAGAGACTCTCCACATTCTGGTCCCAACCTGCCCATCCTCTCCCCTAAGGAGAGCTGGAGTAGACCCTGCCTCCCACCTCCAACAAGCTTTATGCTTTCCACCTCTGTATTTTTACATGTAATATTTATATTATATTATTTTTATATTACATTATTTTCCTTGCCCATGGAGTCATATCCGACCATGCCATCTAGCAGAGAACTCTCTCTGCTCTTAGCATCTGGGAAATTCACCCAGCATCATTTATCATTTCATGTCCCTCTCCTAGCTCCCAAACCAGACCATGAGCTTCTTTTAGAGAAGAACTGTCTTGTCTGCAGTACCGCATCTCTACAATGTACTGCACAGTTTAGTTTAATAAATATGTACTGATTAGGCTGCTAGAAACCTTCACTTCTAATAATTATAAAAATAATGGCAACTGGTTTGCCATTCCAATATGTTGACTGGTTTCCAGTCCAATATGTAAGGAGCTTGCAAGTCATTGCTCCCATCCTAAGGACAAGAAGAAAGTCAAACAAACTGAAAATTAACAATTCTTCTTAGATCCACCAGACAATTGAGGTAACAGGGGAAAGTGTTGCCACAAAACATTGGAGAGACGGTGAATCACAAGTTTCCAGAGCAGGAAACTCTGCAGGAACCAGAGGGAGTGAACCGGTATGAAAGTTAGACATAATGGGTCACACTCATTGTGCCCAACCTCTCTGAACATGTGACATCGATTGGCTTGTTTAACTTTCACAACAGCCTTATGAGGAGCCCGCGTTACAGATAGGGAAACTGAGGCTCGGGGACACCCAGTAAGGTACTTAATGTCACTTGGCTAGTACATGTCAGAGTCAGGATTTAAATGCGGGTGAATTGGCTCTTAATGATTACACTATATTGGCCTCAAAACAGGTACCAATACCATCACTCAGGCAAAATCACATAAGACAGTCGTGGGTCAGGTGACACTTAGAGACCCTGGGAAATCCTGGGACAATGGGCTCCATTTACTCTCCACAAGAGACACTCATTAACTCTCACCATTGGGAATCTAACCCAGTGCTTCCACCATCTCCCCATCTCACCTACTGCCACAGTCTATAAGGTTTCTTCTCCCTTCCTGCTGCTGTAACCCATAATTCTAAAGCCCACCATAAAGTGTCTCCATGTCAAAATGTCTTCTGATTTCATTCTTTAAGGCTCATCATGCTTTGTGCTCTGTACTATATCCCTCCCAGGACAACTGGAGCCTAAAATATCATGATCAGTGATGAATATGTGTTCTCCAGGTAAGGAGTATTGCTAGTAATTAAACAGTATTAATTCTATCAGTTTTGATTTATTCTGCTCTTTCAAAAATGAAGCTCAATCTTCTATTTTCTTTCTGCCTTGCTCCAAGCAATAGAATTGATGTTTGGGGATTATCATATAAATCTACTTTTTGGTCAGCCAGTGCTGGGGAATTTTTTCAATATATTACAAATGTATTCATTACTCTCTCGTTCATAAAAATAATTAAAAACTACAGGCCGAATAAAAATTCCCAGACCACAAAAGCCTGACTGGCACTCCACTGCCAAAAACCAGGGTTGCCAGTGTCTTAGTTTACGGGTTTCTTAATGAGAAATTGTACTGCTCATTCAATAAAGGACTTAAGGGGACATTTCCTGGTGTTGTTTGCAGGAGTTACGAAAGTCCTATACATCAAACTGAAAAGGGACTACTATTACTTTCTGCATATTTTTAGCAATTCAGAAATGACTTACCCTAAAATGAAAACTATCAAAAAAAAATTCTTTAAAAGTGATCCCCAGGATGTTAATAACATGTGTTCACAATGCCATTTTTTTTAAAAAATCAAGGAAGGAAGGTAGAGAGAAATACAAGTAGATCCAATCCATCATTGTGATATCCAAGTTTCTTCTTAGATAAAACAGACATAAAACATGTGCTATACAAGCCCCAGATGACCTTCAAGACATCTAAGTACAGTGTATATGGATTTTTAAGTATAATTAACAACTCCTGTTTTTCCATTTAAAGAATACAAGTTCTGTTTCTTTGACAGGCAATAGCAAATCAATTCTGTTCTCAAATGTTAAAAAAAGCAATTAAAAATAAGATGAATTAAAATACTACAAGGGCTCATAGGGTTTTGGCTGGTGGACTTCTTTTTTCCTCACCTTTAACTTACGGCAATTTTGTTTTGACACTTTTTTAATTAATTAATTTATTTATTTTTTAACATCATTATTGGAGTATAATTGCTTTAAACTGTTGTGTTACTTTCAGCTCTATAAAAAAGTGAATCAGCTATATGTATACATATATCCCCATTTCCCCTCCCTCTTGCGTCTCCCTCCCACCCTCCTTATCCCACCCCTCTAGGTGGTCACAAAGCACCAAGCTGGTCTCCCTCTGCTATGCAGAGGCTACCCACTAGCTATCTATTTTACATTTGGTAGTGTATATATGTCCATGCCACTCTCTCACCCCGTCCAGCTTACCCTTCCCACTCCCTGTGTCCTCAAATCCATTCTCTACATCTGCGTCTTTATTACTGTCTTGGCCATAGGTTCATCAGAACAATTTCTTTTTTTTTTAGAATCCATATTTGTTAGCATACAGTATTTGTCTTTCTCTTTCTGACTTACTTCACTCTGTATGACACTACAGGTCCATCCACCTCACTACAAATAACTCCATTTAATTTGTTTTTATGCCTGAGTAATCCATTGTATACATGTGCCACATCTTCTTTATCCATTCATCTGTCGATGGACACTTGGGTTGCTTCCGTGTCCTGGCTATTGTAAATAGTGCTGCAATGAATATTGTGGTACATGACTCTTTTTAAATTATGGTTTTCTCAGGGTATATGCCCAGTAGTGGGATTGCTGTGTCATATGTTAGTTCTACTTTAAGTTTTTTAAGGAACCTCCATACTGTTCTCCACAGTGGCTGTATCAATTTACATTCCCACCAACAGTGCAGGAGGGTTTCCTTTTCTCCACACCCTCTCCAGCATTTATTGTTTCTAGATTTTTTGATGATGGCCATTCTGACTGGTGTGAGGTGATACCCCATTTTAGTTTTGATTTGCATTTCTCTAATAATTAGTGATGTTGAGCATTCTTTCATGTGTTTGTCGGCAGTCTGTATATCTTCTTTGGAGAAATGTCTATTTAGGTCTTCTGCCCATTTTTGGATTGGGTTGTTTGTTTATTCGATATTGAGCTGCATGAGCTGCTTGTATATTTTGGAGATTAATCGTTTGTCAGTTACTTCGTTTGCAGCTATTTTCTCCCATTACGATGGTTGCCTTTTAATCTTGTTTATGGTTTCCTTTGCTGGGCAAAAGCTTTTAAGTTTCATTAGGTCCCATTTGTTTATTTTTGGTTTTATTTCCATTTCTCTAGGAGGTGGGTCAAAAAGGATCTTGCTGTGATTTATGTCATAGAGTGATCTGCCTATATTTTCCTCTAAGAGTTTTATAGTGTCTGGTCTTACATTTAGGTCTTTAATCCATTTTGAGTTTATTTTTGTATATGGTGTTAGGGAGTGTTCTAATTTCATTCTTTTACATGTAGCTGTCCAGTTTTCCCAGCACCAATTATTGAAGAGGCTGTCTTTTCTCCACTGTATATTCTTCCCTCCTTTATCAAAGATAAGGTGACCATATGTGTGTGGGTTTATCTCTGGGCTTTCTATCCTGTTCCATTGATCTATATTTCTGTTTTTGTGTCAGTACCATACTGTCTTGATTACTGTAGGTTTGTAGTATAGTCTGAAATCAGGGCACCTGATTCTTCCAGCTTTGTTTTTCTTTCTCAAGTTTGTTTTCGCCATTCGGGGTCTTTGGTGTATCCATACAAATTGTGAAACTTTTTGCTCTAGTTCTGTGAAAAATGCCATTGGTAGTTTGACACGGATTACACTGAATCTGTAGATTGCTTTGGGCAATAGAGTCATTTTCACAATGTTGATTTTTCCAATCCAAGAACATGGTATATCTCTCCATCTGTTTGTACCATCTTTAATTTCTTTCATTGATGTCTTATAGTTTCCTGCATACAGGTTTTTTGTCTCCTCAGGTAGGTTTATTCCTACATATTTTCTTTTTGTTGCAATGGTAAATAGGATTGTTCCCTTCATTTCTCTTTCAGATTTTTCATCATTAGTGTATAGGAATGCAAGAGATTTCTGGGCATTAATTTTGTATCCTGCTACTCTACCAAATTCACTAATTAGCTCTAGTAGTTTTCTGGTAGCATCTTTAGGATTCTGTATGTATAGTATCATGTCATCTGCAAATGGTGACAGTTTTACTTCTTTTCCAATTCTGATTCATTTTAATTCTTTTTCTTCTCTGATTGCTGTGGCTAAAACTTCCAAAACTATGTTGAATAATAGTGGTGAGAGTGGGCAACCTTGTCTTGTTCCTGATCTTAGAGGAAATGGTTTCAATTTTTTACCATTGAGAATGATGTTGGCTGTGGGTTTTGTCATATATGGCCTTTATTATGTTGAGGTAGGTTCCCTCTATGCCTAGTTTTGGAGAGTGTTTATCATAAGTAGGTGTTGAATTTTGTCGAACGCTTTTTCTGCATCTATTGAGATGATCATATGGTTTTTCTCCTTCAATTTGTTAATATGGTTTATCACATTGATTGATTTGCATATACTGAAGAATCCTTGCATTCCTGGGAAAAACTCCACTTGATCATGGTGTGTGATCCTTTTAATGTGCTGTTGGATTCTGTTTGCTAGTATATTGTTCAGGACATTTGCATCTCTATTCATCAGTGATATTGGCCTGTAGTTTTCTTTCTTTGTGGCATCTTTGTCTGGTGTTGGTATCAGGGTGATGGTGGCCTTGTAGAATGAGTTTGGGAGTGTTCCTCCGTCTGCCATGTTTTGGAAGAGTTTAAGAAGGAGAGGTGTTAGCTCTTCTCTAAATGTTTGATAGAATTCGCCTGTGAAGCCATCTGGTCCTGGGCTTTTGTTTGTTGGAAGATTTTTAATCACAGTTTCAATTTCAGTGCTTGTGATTGGTCTGTTCATATTTTCTATTTCTTCCTGGTTCAGTCTTGGAAGGTTGTGCTTTTCTAAGAATTTGTCCATTTCTTCCAGGTTGTCCATTTTATTGGCATAGAGTTGCTTGTAGTAGTCTCTTAGTATGCTTTGTATTTCTGTGGTGTCCGTTGTAACTTGTTCTTTATCATTTCTAATTTTATTGATTAGAGTCCTCTCCCTCTTTTTCTTGATGAGTTTGGCTAATGGTTTATCAATTTTGTTTATCTTCTCAAAGAACCAGCTTTTAGTTTTATTGATCTTTGGTATCATTTTGTTCATTTCTTTTTCACTTATTTCTGATCTGATCTTTGTGATTTCTTTCCTTTTGCTAATTGGCGGGGGGGGGGTTGTTCCTCTTTCTCTAGTTGCTTTAGGTGTAAGATCAGTTTGTTTATTTGAGACTTTTCTTGTTTCTTAAGGTTGGATTGTATTTCTATAAACTTCCTTCTTAGAACTGCTTTTGCTGTATCCCATAGGTTTTGGGTCATCGTGTTTTCATTGTCATTTGTTTCTAGGTATTTTTTGATTTCCTCTTTGATTTCTCCAGTGATCTCTTGGTTATTTAGTAGTGTACTGTTTAGCCTCCACGTGTTTGTATTTTTTACAGTTTTTTTCCCTTAATTGATATCTAGTCTCATAGCGTTGTGGTTGGAAAAGATACTTGATACAATTTCAACTTTTTAAATTTACAAAGGCTTGATTTGTGACCCAAGATATAATCTATCCTGGAGAATGGTCCATGAGCACTTGAGAAGAAAATGTATTCTGTTGTTTTTGGATGGAATGTCCTATAAATATCAATTAAGTCCATCTTATTTAATGTGTTATTTAAAGCTTGTGTTTCCTTATTTATTTTCATTTTGGATGATCTGTCCACTGGTGAAAGTGGACTGTTAAAGTCCCCTATATGATTGTGTTACTGTTGCTTTCCCTGTTTATGGCTGTTAGCATTTGCCTTATGTGTTGAGGTGCTCCTATGTTGGGTGCAAAAATATTTATAATTGTTATATCTTCTTCCTGGATTGATCCCTTGATCATTACGTACTGTCCTTCTTTGTCTCTTGTAATAGTCTTTATTTTAAAGTCTATTTTGTCTGATATGAGAATTGCTACTCCAGCTTTCTTTTGATTTCCATTTGCATGGAATATCTTTTTCCATCCCCTCACTTTCAGTCTGTATGTGTCGCTAGGTCTGATGTGGGTCTCTTGTAGACACCATATGTATGGGTCTTGTTTTTGTATCCATTCAGCCAGTCTGTGTCTCTTGGTTGGAGCATTTAATCCATTTACTTAAGGTAATTACTTAAGGTAAATATTGATATGTATGTTCCTATTACCATTTTCTTAATTGTTTTTAGTTTGTTATTGTAGGTCTTTTCCTTCTCTTGTGTTTCCTGTCTAGAGAAGTTTCTTTAGCATTTGTTGTAAAGCTGGTTTGCTGGTGCTTAATTCTCTTAACTTTTACTTGTCTGTAAATATTTTAATTTCTCCATCAAATCTGAATTAGCTCCTTGCTGGGTAGAGTAATCTTGGTTGTAGTTTTTGCCCTTTCATCACTTTAAATATGTCCTGCCACTCCTTTCTGGCTTGCAGAGTTTCTGCTGAAAGATCAGCTGTTAACCTTATGCGGATTCCCTTCTATGTTATTTGTTGCTTTTCCCTTGCTGCTTTTAATATTTATTCTTTGTATTCAATTTTTGATAGTTTTATTAATATGTGTCTTGGTGTGTTTCTCCTTGGATTTATCCTTTATGGGACTCTCTGCACTTCCTGGACTTGATTATTTCCTTTCCCATGTTAGGGAAGCTTTTGACTGTAATCTCTTCAAATATTTTCTCAGTCCCTTTCTTTTTCTCTTCTTCTTCTGGGACCGCTATAATTTGAATGTTGGTGTGTTTAATGTTGTTCCAGAGGTTTCTGAGACTGTCCTCAATTCTTTTCATTATTTTTTCTTTATTCTGCTCTGTGGTAGTTATTTCCACTACTTTATCTTCCAGGTCACTTATCCAGTCTTCTGCCACAGTTATTCTGCTATTGAGTCCTTCTGGAGAATTTTAAATTTCATTTATTTTGTTCTTCATCATTGTTTGTTTGCTCTTTAGTTCTTTTAGGTCCTTGTTAAACATTTCTTGTATTTTCTCCATTGTATTTCTGAGATTTTGGATCATCTTTACCAGCATTACTCTGAATTCTTTTTCAGGTAGACTGCCTATTTCCTCTTCATTTGTTTGTTCTGGTGGGTTTTTACCTTGCTCCTTCATCTGCTGCATATTTCTCTGTATTCTCATTTTGTTAAACTTATTGTGTTTGGGGTCTCCTTTTTACATGCTAGCAGTTCGTGGTTCCCGTTGTTTTTGGTGTCTGCCCCCAGTGGATAAGGTTGATTCAGTGACTTGTGTAGCCTTCCTGGTGGAGGGGACTAGTGCCTGTGTTCTGGTGGGTAGGTGCTGGATCTTGTCTTTGGGGTGGGCAGGACTGTGTCCAGTTTTGTGTTTTGGGGGTGTCTGTGAACTTAGTATGATTTTAGGCAGCCTCTCTGCTAATGGGTGGGGTCATGTCTCTGTCTTGCTAGTTGTTTGGCATGGGGCATCCAGCACTGGAGCTTGCTGTTGGTTGGGTGGATCTGGGTCTTAGCATTGAGATGGAGATCTCTGGCAGAGCTCCGCCAATTGATATTACTTTGTGCTGTGAGGTCTCTGGTGGTCCAATGTCCTGAACTCAGCTCTCCCACCTCAGAAGCTCAGGCCTGACACCAGGCCAGAGCACCAAAACCCTGTCAGCCACATGGCTCAGAAGAAGAGCGAGAAAAAAAGAATGAAAAATAATAAATAAAAATTTATTTAAATAAAACAATTTTTAATTAATAATAATAAAAAATAAAAGAGAGCAACCAAACCAATAAACAAATCCACCAGCGATAAGAAGCGCTAAAAGCTATACTAAGATAAACATAAAAATCAGAAACAAATCATTCACAGACAGCAAACCCTATTCTACAGTTGCTCCTAAAGTCCACCGCCTCAATTTTGGGATGATTCGTTGTCTGTTCAGGTATTCCACAGATGCAGGGTACATCAAGTTGATTGTGGGAATTTAATCCACTGCTCCTGAGGCTGCTGGGAGAAATTTCCCTTTCTCTTCTTTGTTCTTAGAGCTCCTGGGGTTTGGCTTTGGTTTTGGCCCCACCTCTGCATGTAGGTCACCCTTAGGCATCTGTTCCCCGCCCAGAAAATAGGGGGTTAAAGCAGCGGCTGATTAGGGGGCTCTTGCTCACTCATGCCCAGGGGAGGGAGGGGTACGGTAGTCCTAACTAGAATGCGGGGCGAGCCTGCAGCAGCAGAGACCAACATAACATTGCAACAGCCTGAGGCACGCCGTGTGTTCTCCGAGGGAAGTAGTCCCTGGATCACAGGACCCTGGCAGTGGCGGGCTACACTGGCTCCATTTGGCGGCGGGTGGTGGGGGGTGTGGATAGTGACCTATGCTTGCACACAGGATTCTTGGTGGCTGCAGTAGCTGCGTTAACGTTTCATGACTGTCTCTGTTGTCCAAGCTGATAGCTGTGGCTCACGCCCGTCTCTGGAGCTCATTTAGGCGGTGCTCTGCCTTCTGTGGGCAGACAGGGAAGGAATCCCCTCTCCTTGTGCACCTTGAAACAACAGTCTCTTGCCTCTTAGGCAGGTCCAGACATTTTCCTGGACTCCCTCTGGGCTAGCTGTGGTGCACTAGCCCCCTTCAGGCTGTGTTCATGCAGCCAACCCCTGTCCTCTCCCTGGGATTCGTACTCCGAAGCCTGAGCCTCAGCTCTCAGCCCCCACCTGCCCCAGTGGGTGAGCAGACAAGCCTCTCAGGCTGGTGAGTGCTAGTTGGCACCAATGCTCTGTGCAGGAATCTCTCCGCTTTGCCCTCTGCACCCCTATTGCTGTGCTCTCTTCCATGGCTCCAAAGCTTCCCCCTCTCCTACCCTCCGTCTCTGCCAGTGAAAGGTCTTCCTAGTGCGTGGAAACTTTTCCTCCTTCACAGCTCCCTCCCAGAGGTGCAGATTCTGTCCCTATTCTTTTGTCTCTGTTTTTCCTTTTTTCTTTACCGCTACCCAGGTATGTGGGTATTTTCTTGCCTTTTGGGAAGTCTGAGGTCTTCTGCCAGCGTTCAGTAGGTGTTCTGTAGGAGTTGTTCCACATGTAGATGTATTTCTGATGTATTTGTGGGGAGGAAGGTGATCTCCATGTCTTACTCCTCTGCCATCTTGAAGGTCCCCCACCTACAGCAATTTTAATTTACAGGGCTTATTAGAGAAGCACCTTTGGTTTGATCTATCTCTTGGGACGAAGAGCTGGCCTTTCAAATGCAGCAGAGATCTGCGGAGGCCACAGCACTGTGAGGCAGCCAAGCCACTGATGCTAGATTGTTTGTTTCACTTGGTAGACCAGCTGTGACAGATCGTTTTATTTACAGCAAGAATATTAATTTTCTAGTTTTGGTAACAAAAATACAATGCTCGTTTGTATTGTTGTAAAACTTGTAAATATGCGCTGCAGGATAAGTAGTATTCAAAGCAACATCCTAATTAAAAGGAAAATTCAGTTGTTTTGCAAGATAATATAAGGAGGGCACATAAACTGTAAATAAGATGCATGGTAAAAATGAAAAAGACAGGTTGGATAGGAGAAGAATGAAATAAGATTTGGAAATGTGCTTTTAAAATGAACAAATTGTGAGATAATGTTTCATTAAACAATAAAAATAACAGACGAGTGGCAAAGATGTAATAGAAATTCCTATGTATACCATTTTAATTTTAATATAATTTTCCCCAGTGCATCCACGTTTATTGAACTACTATGACAGTTTCTTTCTCACCCTGTCCAAAGTTACTGAGGGAAGGTACTTTGCTGTAAATAATTCCCTGATTATGAACATGAAAACAATCCAGAAACTGACCACAGTGTTTTTTAAAAATGGCAGAGCATCTGCTCAGCACCAAAGCCTTAAGAGAATGGCAAAGTATGTTCCATTTCCTCAGGCAAGCAGAAGGAGAATATAGAAAACCACCTTCCCTATGTCTTCCTGCATAAAGTAACTCCACACACTTGTTTCTTTTTTACTTTTTAAAAAATGCAGAGAAGACTTCGATGACACCACAATCTACACTGTGCTGTCCATAACAGAGCTGATGCCAAGGAGGTGCCAGGTCCAGTAAACAAGCATTGATGTGACTTGAGGGAGATGCACATCAGTGCAGTCTCAGTTTCTCAGTCTGAAAAATGGGGTGATAATACTTACCTCTTCTCTTCAAGCCGGATAGACACATAAAAGTTTAGTAAATATTACTTAAATATGGATGTGAGGGCACAAAGTCCACATATGTGGAAGATGTGATGGAGTGAAGACAGGAAGTCCAGAGGGAGCCCTATATCTTACTGACCCCCACTGAGGAAGCTGAGTAAAATGTCCAAGTCCAAGCAACCTCACATACACCTCAGGCATTTCAACCACCAAGGTAAGAAATCCTCCCCTCCTTTGCTTACACTCATGTAAGTCAATTAACTCATGTATTTATTTATTGGCTGTCATCAATGTTCTGACGGATCCTTAATTTTTTTAATATAAATTTATTTATTTATTCTTTTATTTAATTTTTGGCTGCATTGGGTCTTTGCTGCTGCACACGGGTTTTCTCTAGTTGCTGAGAGCAGGGGCTACTCTTTGCTGCAGTGCGCGGGCTTCTCATTGCGGTGGCTGCTCTTACTGTGGAGCACAGGCTCTAGGCACGTGGGCTTCAGTAGTTGTGGCACACGGGCTTCAGTAGTTGTGGCTTGTGGGCTCTAGAACGCAGGCTCAGTAGTTGTGGCACATGGGCTTAGTTGCTCCGCGGCATGTGGGATCTTCCTGGACCAGGGCTTGAACCCATGTCCCCTGCATTGGCAGGCAGATTCTTAACCACTGTGCCACCAGGGAAGCCCCGGATCCTTAATTTTTAAAAATATCCAAAAGTAGACACCATGCCCTGCTCATTCTTTTGCTTTTAATCTGGTGTGGTTATAGAGTAGTAATCCAATTTCTGTTAAACATCAGTGCTCAAATACTCTTTTTTGCCATTCACATTCTGGTTTGTTTTATTACTTTCTTATTTTCCAAAAGTTTATCAGGCAAGAGAAAGATGTACTTGTTCATGCATAGGTAAACTATGTGCCAAATATTCAACCAATCCATTTTATTAACTAGGTTATCAGTTAATCCCTTTGGTGAACAGAATTCATAACGATACAGTGGGACTAACTTTTAATTTTGATTTTTATACTAGATTAAGTAGTAGAAAGTTATGGAACACATGCCAATGGACCTACAAAAGCAAAGAATAGCTTATGTAGATAGAAAAAAATAGGCTCATAAACAAGTATTTTTATAATAAGTGTTCTGCCGTTAGAGTTGCAAATCATGAGCACACTGTGCTTATAAATTTTGCATTATTTTTTCTAGAAAAATTCTAAGGATTTAAATCGAAGTTTCCAAGTCCATCTGATTTCTTAATATAAAAATCAATTGCAGTGGTTTTCTATTCTATTTTTTTAAAAAGCTTCATTGATCAAATACAAATAGAGTAAAAGTCATCATTAAATACATCCCCAGACATCATATATTCAGACTTCATGATCACAGATCAGCTGGTAGGACCTATTTATTACAAAGGCAACTTGAGGATGTCTGAAGGATCTACCAAAGCAGATTTCCTTTCCGAGAGCAGAGGCCCCTTCTCCAGGTGAAACTGCCCAGCCACCCTTCCTATAGAGGTCCCTCCAGGCCACTGTTTCAGATAATCTTAGCATACTCCTTGGCTGACATGTGAGGCACTCGGAGTCTTGCTGGATCTTCAAAATCAACGTGGAAGAGACCAAACCGGCTGCTGTACCCATGCGTCCACTCAAGTTATCCAGAAAAGACCAAGCACAATATATTTGAAGACTGACTTTATCAAGTTGGATAGCTAAAATTACAAAAACAAAAAATTACCATTTCCCCAAAGGTTTTATGAGAACACAAAATCATTGATGACCAGTGTGGATGGGTGTCTTTCTCCTGCAGAGGATCACAGTGGGAACAGAAAAAGGCTTGTCTCAATCCCCTTTTTATTTTATTTTATTTTATTTTATTTTGCGGTATGCGGGCCTCTCACTGTTGTGGCCTCTCCCGTTGCGGAGCACAGGCTCCGGAAGCGCAGGCTCAGCGGCCATGGCTCACTGGCCTAGCCGCTCCACGGCATGTGGGATCTTCCCGGACCGGGGCACGAACCCGTGTCGCCTTCATCGACAGGCGGACTCTCAACCACTACGCCACCAGGGAAGCCCCTCAATCCCCTTTTTAAATTTCCTGTTTTAACCAAGCAAGGGCTTCATTCACGAAGTTAATTTACATGCCTTTTTATTTGTTGTCCTCCCCGCTTCTTTAGATTGAGGAGCTATTTAATCTCTGAATTTCATCCAAGGTCCAAGAATATAATAGGCCCCAATTAATTTTTATTAAAATTGTAAATAAATGAATAAATAAATTATGACACTAAAAAAAGAAGTTAAATTACATAATTCTAAATATTTGGTTATTCATTCATTTTGACATTCATTTTATTCATTGTCTTTTACTCAGTACACATCTTTTCAACACCTACTATTCTTCAGACACGAAGAAACACACACACACAGAGTTTCTCCCTAATACCTTAGAAATGTATTCAGTAAAAATACTACCCAGATTCTAAATACAACTTCAAGATAATCTAGAAAGCCCATTGGTAAATTGGAAAAAAGTGATAGCAGCACAGCTGAGGAAGACCCAGTACTTACCTTGTGATCAAACTGAGGTATATCTTATAATTCTGGAAATAGAATCTCCAAAATGAAAAGGATCAGCACAGGGTTCTGGCTGTGCCTTTATCCTAGACTGAGTAGGCACAGAAATGCCACAGCATCTTCTCTGCCCCACATCTAAACTCAGAGTAGTGCTTAAGCCCTAAAAGACAAAGCACTAGACCACCTCCCCTCCAAATGCACATATGCACAAACACAATATTCTATATAATTTCATCTGCGGATGCCCCAGACACCATCCGTGGACTCCATATTAAGACGCCAAAGTGTGGAGAATTCTTTAAGTAGTTTTACACTGATTTCTTTCATTTAGTCAGGGAATTGAGCTCATTTTTTATTTAGCATTTTAAGTTTGGCAAAACCTTTAGGTTGTGTGAATCTTTGCATTGAGCATTCTCTTTTTTTAAAACCATAGCAAGTAAACCTTATCTATGGGATGTACTTAAATCTGTTTCACGGTGCAGAAATTAAATTCAAAGGCAAGTTTTCTTTATAAGGTAGACATAATCCTAAATAAGTTAGGTGAAAATGAACATTTATATAATAAATCAAATTTTAATTTTACTGGGGCTTTCTTTCAACGTAAATGACTCTTCTAGCTTCAGCAAACCAAGATCCACTTTTTAATTTTTTCTGTTATAAATCTGTATTTTTCAGGTGTCTCAAAATTACTATACCCATATACTATTACACATGTGTTGATTGCCAAATCTTAGAATTTTTTTTAACTATGGATAGACAAATGGAATTTTTTTTTTACTATGGATATTCTGTAGACAAATGGAATGTTTTTTATTAGTATGGATATTCTATAGAAAAATGGAATTATTATTTTTTCTTTTTTACTATGGATAGTCCATTGACAAAGGTTTTCTGACAGGTTAATTGATGCATAACCCCTCTACCTTTGTGCATGGAGGCATACAAAGTGCTTTACTTAGAGAATGCCCTGTGAATGGCCTCAAGGCAGGAATTAAACCACACTGGATTGACTCTTTTTAAATAAAGTGTTATTGGAAAATGAAATATATACCATTCAAGCACATCAAGCTTGATAGGAGTTAAAACACTTACTAGGTATGCCTTCTCCTCCCACTTGACCACCTTGTCACATGCCTCCTCCCCTCTCTTGTCAACCACAATCTGCAAAATACAAATATTTTTAAATAATCTTTTAAAATTTAATTTCTGGAAGGAATATATCTAAGAATGAAAACGACTAAAACCAAATACCAGGCCATAAAATGGCAATCTTTTTTGACTGCCTTATAATTCAATGTGGGGACATGTGAAAATCTGCATATCTTCTTTCTCATTTGCAGAACTACTTCTCAACAAGGCAGTCTGCCAGGTATAAAGCCAGGCAGTTTCTGAAAACATGCACAGTGCCACCAATCATGTACAAAAAGATTGATTCATGTGCTAAACCAGGAGATAAAAACAATGCCCTGCCTGCTTGGAAGGGAGCAAAAAGGAAATCTTGACAATTTCATTGTTAACTGCCAGGAGTTCCGCAGCAGGTACTAAACGGCCTGAGTGACACTGGTGGATGTCTCTGCATTTTCATTGCAGGAACACTCAAGTAGAGAATTACCTGGTTAGGGCTGAAGAGCTAGCCTGCTGGAATCCTTCTGATGGTGCTACCACTGGTAAAAATTACAAAACCGTATCGGAACCTGCATGCTTCTCCTGTTCCTACCTCCTCAAGAACAGAAAGAGACCATCATCACATTTCTTGTCACCATGACTTATGGGGTCCCAAATCTTAGTTGGGAAAAAACATTTCTGTTAATTCACTCTCTTTCTTTAAGCAGAGTTGCAGGCAAAGTAAACCCAGACTGACAGGAACTGCAGATGGGTACAAAGTACACGGGGATGAATACGATACCCATACCGGGGTCAGAGTTTGGTTTTGGAATAAAAGGACAGTAGGAAAGATCTCACAGTCAGCAGGTTGAATTTAAAGATGCAAGGAGAAAAATATCTAAGACTTATTAATATATTATAGCCTTCAGCTGTTCTCATTATAAGAAATCTATGCCAGTGTTGTACTATACACACACACATACACACACACACACTTATGCATGTACACATACACTCACTGCCCTGTGCTGGCCAAACTGAAAAGGTTGAGGAAACAGTCCTTCACCAGACAGTTCTCACTGCTGACACCAACTTCAGGTTCAAGGGGTTCCCAAAACCATGCTCAGTTTCAATAATTTGCTAGAAGAACTCTCAGAACTCACAGAAACCTCTTGTAGTCACAGTTATGGTGTATTACAGCAAAGGATACATAATAATATAAGCCAAAGGAAAAGACACATAGGTCAGAAATTGATGTCTTCAAACATAAAGTTTACATTGTCTTTTTCCCTAGGAGTCAGGACAAGTTGTCCTCCTGGTGTTGACATGTGACAACACACACAGAGTACTGCCAACCAGAGAAGGTCACCTGAGCTTCGGTGTCCAGTTTTTATAGGGACTTTGTTACATTGGCATGATTGATTGATTGCCCATGTGGATGTCTCAATCGCCCAGGTCAAGTGACACCGTGTGACCCAGAGTCCCTCACTCAGTCACATGACTGGTCTTCCTAATGTGACTAGCACTCACCCTAAACAAGGACATTCATCAGGTTGTAATAGATTTTTTTTCTCCCAGAAGCTAAGGGCAAAGGCCAATCCATGCTTTGGGCAAAACCAAACTCTTTACTACACACACACATATGAACACACACATTTTAGAAACACCTTATTTCATGGTATTGGGCAAATTCCTCTCAATTTACTGACTTAACGAGGTATCGTGATTATGCCTCTGTCTATCATGTTAGAAAGGGCTAGAAATCGGGCACTCAGCATCAGTGGGATTTATTTCCACACAGTTTATAAACAGAGATAATCTGTGTTTTCAAGATTGCCTAGACATCCATGAATGTGACGTAACTATGAAGCTATAAAACATACCACTAATCCACAGACCCAAGCTGCCAGGACACGAAACAGTGGAAAGGTCCAGGACAGTGTAAAAGGCAGCACCTCACAAAAAAAAAAAAAAAAAAAAAAAAAAAAAAAAAAAAAAAAAGAGAGAGAGAGAGAGAGAGATAAAGCACCAAGAATGGATAAGAAGAAAAATTATAGGCCCTTAAGTCATGACCCTGGGGGTGAGTTGGACACCAGGCAGGGCCTGGGAGTGACCGGACTGCGAGACTACTTTCCTCCTGAGACATCTCTGTGCTGCTCCTTTTAAAGGCATTTCTTGGTTGAGTAGAAACATGTTTCCATCAGACCATTTTAGGTTCAACTGTTTAGTGCCCAAGAGAATAAATCTAAACTTCTCATCCAGAGAAAGGCAACAGTCAGGCCTTCAAGTTCAGGTCACTGCAGATATTTACCAAGACAGTTCACTTATTCATTGAACAAATGTTCATTAACTGTTTCCTATGTGCTGGGTACTGTTCTGGCTCTGAGGTTACAGCATAAGAGCTGTGTGGCTGACAAGGTCTTCGTGCTCTGGCCTGGTATCAGGCCTGAGCCTCTGAGGTGGAAGAGCCAAGTTCCAGACTTTGTACCACCAGAGACCTCCTGGCCCCAAGTAATATCAATCAGCAAGAGCTCTGCCAGAGATCTCCGTCTCAACGGTAAGACCCAGATCCACCCATCCAACAAGAAGCTCCAGTGCTGGATGCCCCATGCCGAACAACTAGCAAGACAGGAACACAATCCCACCCATTAGCAGAGAGACTAAGTTCACAGTTCACATACTAAGTTCACAGACACCCCCAAAACACACCACTGGACATGGCCCTGCCCACCAGAAAGACAAGATCCAGGCCCCAACCACCAGAACACAAGCACCAGTCCTCTCCACCAGGAAGGCTACACAAGCCAGTGAACCAACTTCACCCACAGGGGGCAGACAAAAAAAAAATGGGAACTATGAATGTGCAGCCTGGAAAAAGGAGACCCCAAACACAATAAGTTCAACAAAATGAGAAGACAAAGAAATATGTAGCAGATGAAGGAACAAGGTAAAAACCCACCACACCAAACAAATGAAGAGGAAATAGGCAGTCTACCTGAAAAAGAATTCAGAGTAATGATAATAAAGATGATTCAAAATCTCAGAAACACAATGAAGAAAATAAAGAAACGGTTAACAAGGACCTAGAAGAACTAAAGAGCAAACAAACAATGATGAAGAACACAATTACTGAAATTAAAAATTCTCTAGAAGGACTCAATAGTAGAATATCTGAGGTAGCAGAATGGATAAGTGACCTGGAAGATAAAATAGTGGAAATAACTACCACAGAGCAGAATAAAGAAAAAATAATGAAAAGGATTGAGGACAGTCTCAGAGACCTCTGGGACAACATTAAACACACCAACATTCAAATTATAAGGGTCCCAGAAGAGGAAGAGAAAAACAAAAGGTCTGAGAAAATATCTGAAGAGGTTATAGTCAAAAGCTTCCCTAACATGGGAAAGGAAATAGTCAATCAAGTCCAGGAAGTGCAGAGACATGCCAAATATATATTATTTGGCAAGGAGAAACATGCCAAAATATATATTAATCAAACTTTCAAAAATTGAATACAAAGAATAAATATTAAAAGCAGCAAGGGAAAAGCAACAAATAACATACAACAGAATCAGCATAAGGTTAACAGCTAATCTTTCAGCAGAAACTCTGCAAGCCAGAAAGGAGTGGCAGGACATATTTAAAGTGATAAAAGGGAAAAACCTACCACCAAGATTACTCCACCCACCAAGGATCTCATTCAGATTTGGCAGACAAACTAAAACCTTTACAGACAAGCAAAACTTAAGAGAATTAATAAGAACCACCAAACCAGCTTTACAATAAATGCTAAAGAAATTTCTCTAGGCAGGAAACACAAGAGAAGGAAAAGACCTACAATAACAAACCCAAAACAATTAAGAAATGGTAATAGGAAAATACATATAGATATCTACCTTAAATGTAAATGCATTAAACGCTCCAACCAAAAGACATAGACTGGCCAAATGGTTACAAAAAAAAGACCTGTACATATGCTGTCTACAGGAGACCCAATTCAGACTTAGGGACACATACAGACTGAAAGTGAGGGGATGGAAAAAGATATTCCATGTAAATGGAAATTAAAAGAAAGCTGGATTAGCAATTCTCATATCAGACAAGATAAATTTCAAAATAAAGACTACTACAAGAGACAAAGAGGACACTACATAATGACCAAGTGATCAATCCAAGAAGAAGATATAACAATTATAAATATTTTTGCACCCAACATAGGAGCACCTCAATACATAAGGCAAATGCTAACAGCCATGAAAGGGGAAATCGACAGTAACACAATAATAGTAGGGGATTTTAACACCCCATTTTCACTAATGGACAGATCATCCAAAATTAAAATAATTTTATTATTTTAATAAAATTATAATAAGATTTAAATGACACATTAAACAAGATGGACTTAATTGATATTTATAGGACATTCCATCCAAAAACAACAGAATACACATTCTTCTCAAGTGCTCATGGAATATTCTCCAGGATAGATCATATCCTGGGTCACAAATCAAACCTTGGTAAATTTAAGAAAATTGAAATTGTATCAAGTATTTTTTCTGACCACAACAATATGAGATGAGATATCAAATACAGGAAAACAACTGTAAAAAATACAAACATATGGGGAGTAAACAATACACTACTAAATAACTAAGAGATCACTGAAGAAATCAAATAGGAAATCAAAAACTACCTAGAAACAAGTGAGAATGAAAACACAATGACCCAAAACCTATGGGATGCAGCAAAGGCAGTTCTAAGAGGGAAGTTTATAGCAATACAATCCTACCTCAAAAAACAAGCAAATCTCAAATAAACAACCTAACCTTACGTCTTAAGCAATTAGAGAAAGAAGAACAAAAACATCCCAAAGTTAGCAGAAGGAAAGAAGTCATAAAAATCAGATCAGAAATAAATGAAAAACAAATGAAGGAAACAATAACAAAGATCAATAAAACTACAAGCTGGTTCTTTAAGAAAATAAACAAACTTGATAAACCATTAGCCAGACTCATCAAGAAAAAAAGAGAGAAGACTCAAATCAACAGAATTAGAAGTGAAAAAGGATAAGTAACAACTGACACTGCAGAAATACAAAGGATCATGAGAGACTACTACAAGCAATTATATGCCAATAAAATGGACAACCTGGAAGAAATGGACAAATTCGTAGAAAAGCACAACCTTCTGAAACTGAACCAGGAAGAAATAGAAAATATTAACAGACCAATCACTGAAAATGAAACTGTGATTAAAAATCTTCCAACAGGGCTTTCCTGGTGGCGCAGTGGTGGAGAGTCCGCCTGCTGATGCAGGGGACACGGGTTCATGCCCCGGTCCGGGAGGATCCCACATGCTGTGGAGTGGCTGGGCCCATGAGCCATGGCCGCTGAGCCTGCGCATCCAGAGCTTGTGCTCGGCAATGGGAGAGGCCACAACAGTGAGAGGCCTGCGTAACGAAAAAAAAAAATCTTCTAACAAACAAAAGCCCAGGACCAGATGGCTTCACAGGTGAATTCTGTCAAACATTTAGAGAAGAGCTAACACCTATCCTTCTCAAACTCTTCCAAAATATAGTAGACAGAGGAACACTCCCAAACTCATTCTACAAGGCTACCATCACCCTGATACCAAAACCAGACAAAGATACCGCAAAAAAAAAGTTACAGTCCAATACCACTGATGAACATACATGCAAAAATCCTAAACAAAATGTGAGCAAACAGAATCCAACAGCACATTAAAATGATCACACACCATGATCTAGTGGTTTACCCCAGGAATGCAAGGATTCTTCAATACATGCAAATCAATATGATACAGCATATTAACAAATTGAAGGAGAAAAAACATATGATCATCTCAATAGATGCAGTAAAATCTTTCGACAAAATTCAACACCCATTTATGCTAAAAACTCTCCAGAAAGTGGGCAGAGAGGGAAACTACCTCACCATAATAAAGGCCATATATGACAAACCCACAGCCAACATCATTCTCAAAGGTGAAAAATTGAAAGCATTTCTACTAAGATCAGGAACAAGACAAGGTTTTACACTCTCACCACTATTATTCAACATTGTTTTGGAAGTTTTAGCCACAGCAATCAGAGAAGAAAAAGAAATAAAAGGAATCCAAATTGGAAAAGAAGAAGTAAAGCTGTCACTGTTTGCAGATGACGTGATACTATACATAGAGAATCCTAAGGATGCTACAAGAAAACTACTAGAGCTAATCAATGAAATTAGCAGAGTAGCAGGACACAAAACTAATGCACAGAAATCTCTTGCATTCCTATACACTAATGATGAAAAATCTGAAAGCGAAATTAAGGAAACAATCCCATTTACCATTGAAATAAAAAAGAATAAAATATCTAGGAATAAACCTACCTAAGGAGAAAAAAGACCTGTTTGCAGAAAACTATAAGACAGTGATGAAAGAAATTAAAGATGATACAAACAGATGAAGTGGTATACAACGTTCTTGGATTGGAAGAATCAACACTGTGAAAATGACTATACTACCCAAAGAAATCTACAGATTCAATGCAATCCCTATCAAACTACCAATGGCAGCTTTCACAAAACTAGAACAAAACATTTCACAATTTGTGGAAACACAAAAGACCCCAAATAGCTAAAGCAATCTTGAGAAAGAAAAACAGAGCTGGAGGAATCAGGCACCCTGACTTCAGACTTTACTACAAAGCTACAGTAATCAAGACAGTATGGTTACTGGCACAAAAACAGAAATATAGATCAATGGAACAGGATAGAAAGCCCAGAGATAAACCCACACACATATGGTCACCTTATCTTTGTTAAAGGAGGCAAGAATATACAATGAAGAAAAGACAGACTCTTCAATAAGTGGTGCTGGGAAAACTGGACAGCTACATGTAAAAGAATGAAATTAAAACACTCCCTAACACCATATACAAAAATAAACTCAAAATGGATTAAAGACCTAAATGTAACACCGGACAGTATAAAACTCTTAGAGGAAAACATAGGCAGAAGACTCTGTGACATAAATCACAGCAAGATCCTTTTTGACCCACCTCCTAGAGAAATGGAAATAAAAATAAACAAATGGGACCTAATGAAACTTAAAAGCTTTTGCCCAGCAAAGGAAACCATAAACAAGATGAAAAGACAACCCTCGTAATGGGAGAAAATATTTGCAAATGAAGCAACTGACAAACGATTAATCTCCAAGATATACAAGCAGCTCATGCAGCTCAATATCAAAAAAAACAAACAAACAATCCAGAAGTGGGCAGAGGACCTAAGTAGACATTTCTCCAAAGAAGATATACAGATTGCCAGCAGATACATGAAAGGACGCTCAACATCACTAATCATTAGAGAAATGCAAATCAAAACTACAATGAGGTATCACCTCACACTGGTCAAAATGGCCACCATCAAAAAATCTACAAAGAATAAATGCTGGAGAGGGTGTGGAGAATAGGGTAACCTCCTGCACTGTTGGTGGGAATGTAAATTGATACAGCCACTATGGAGAACAGTATGTAGGTTCCTTAAAAAACTAAAAGCAGAACTACCATAGGACACAGCAATCCCACTACTGGACATATACCCAAAGAAAACCATAATTCAAAAAGAGTCATGTACCACAATGTTCATTGCAGCACTATTTACAATAGCCAGGACACTGAAGCAACCTAAGTGTCCATCGACAGATGAATGGATAAAGAAGATGTGGCACATATATACAATGGAATATTACTCAGCCATAAAAAGAAACGAAATTGAGTTTTTTGTGGTGAGGTGGATGGACCTAGAATCTGACATACAGAGTGAAGTAAGTCAGAAAGAGAAAAACAAATACCGTACGCCAACATATATATATGGAATCTAAAAGAAAAAAATGGTTCTGATGAACCTAGAGGTAGGACAGAAATAAAGAGGCAGACGTAGAGAATGGACTTGAGGACATGGGGAGGGGGAAGGGTAAGCTGGACGAGGTGAGAGAGTGGCATGTACATATATACAGTACCAAATGTAAAATAGATAGCTAGTGGGAAGCAGCTGCATAGCACAGGGAGATCAGCTCAGTGCTTTGTGACCACCTAGAGGAGTGGGATAGGGAGGGTGGGAGGGAGACACAAGAGGGAGGGGATATGGGGATATATATATATACATACAGCTGATTCACTTTGTTATACAGCAGAAACTAACACAACCTTGCCAAGCAATTATACTCCAATAAAGATGTTAAAAAAAGGAAATTATAAGCCCCTAGATTTCTGTGTTCAGGTAATGGCAGATTACACTATTCAATCAAGTAATGAAAATAAGTAAACATGCTGACTAAAATTTTTTAAACATATTTTCAAAACAATGGAAAGCTGTTAATTTCATAGGGAATTAACAGGCCAAAGCAGGAAGTGGGAACTGAGATTCGTGGGCATGGCAGCTACTTTTTGCCTGATGGAATTTTCCAGTCTTAGGAAATCAGAAACTTTTTCTATTTTCTGGGGTGAGAATAAGTGTCAAAGAAATCTACTATGAGACCCTACACTCAGAAAACTAAGATCCCAAAAGACTAAACCCTGAGTGTAAGTGTGAGCCAGAAGCAAACCAGTCACTGTAAAGTCTTAAGTCACATGGTGGTTCAGAAAATGCTAAGTCTGGATCTTGGATTGAGGTGACCCCAGACTAACAGTACCCAGATACTGGGAAGATACACATTCAAATTCTTTCTAAAGGGAGATACCTATATTCTAAACCTCAAATTATTATTACAAACATTTTAAAGTATAATCGTCAGTACATGTATGACCATACAGACTGCTGGAAAATAATGACATAAAAAAAATCACCAGAATCAACAGACAACAAGAAACAAACCCAGAATGATCTCAGTTATTAGAATTGTCAGACAGACTATAAGATAACCATGTTCATTATGTTTAAATCATAGAGACCAACTTGGAATATCTTTTGAAAAAGAAACCTCTGCAAGATTGGGTTTGCACCCCAGGTCCAGCAGTCACTAGCTGAAGGGGCCTCTCATTTCTCCTGAGTACAGTGGAGACACTAATACTTACTCCTAGGACTGTTGTAAAGACGAAACAGGATAGTGTGGACCCCAGCACAATACCTAGCCCAGGGTGAGTTTCTGTTCCTTTCCTCTGGCCACCCCTTAGAAGAATATAGAAGCCAAAGTAAAAATACACTTTGATGTGCCCTCTCCCCCATCCCAAACATTTTGATAAAGTAGAAATTGGGTTTAATGAACATCTGCAACAGTGTAAAAGGGAAAAGGGAGTCACAGGGACAATATTCAGTCTGAGAAAGGTGACTGTAAAGACAAAGGGACAGCTACAGACTGTATAAATCTGAAGGCAGGGCTCTTTACTTCAGTTGACAGACTCCTTTCTTTGCTCCAGGGTGACATCTCCAAGTTATTGCCTGGCTTCCTTCCTCCCTGAGCTCTGAGAAGCAGTTCTAAGACCCCCATAAAGCACTGAGTTTCTGATGTCCAAGCTCTCAAACTCGTGTGATGTTCGTTGAGCAGGTGCATCCTGAGATTTACTTCTCGAGCAGCAAATCCTTTCCGAGATGTGGAAAAAACTAGTAGAGTGGGTCTGAGTCGAAACCTTAAATACTATGTGGCTAAGTCAATGTCATAACAAGTCCAAAAGACAGGATGCAAAACCACCTCAGATTCAAGGTTATTGAACTAGAATGGGAACAGGTCTCAGACAGACACCAGAGTTGGGGAGAGGTCTTGGGGAGTGTTCACAGAGGGTCATGGAGTATCTTCTATTTGCATTAATTTGTTGCTGCATATGGAAAAAAGCAAGACAATATAAAGACATGGAGCCAAAACAAATGTCAAAATGATTACCAGTCCACCAAGGAATTTTCTCAAAATGTTGACTCTGACCACCTAAACCAGTTAGATCTTGGGGCATGGCTTTAAAAAAGTTTGTTAGCCTCATCCCAAACCCACTAAAATCAGAGTCTCTTGGGTTGTGGGTTATGGGCTAAATTATGTCCCCCATAAATCCACATGTTGAAGTCCCAACCCCTAGTACCTGAGCACATGACCTTATTTGGACTTAAAGTCTTTAAAGAGGTGATTAAGTTAAAATGAGGTCATTAGGGTGGGCCCTAATCCAATATGACTGGTGTCTTCATAAGAAGAGAGTCACTAGGGGTGCATGGGCACAGAGGAAAAACCAGTGAGGACACGGTGAGAAAGTGCTTGTCTGAAAGCCAGAGACCTCAGGAGAAGTCAAACCTGCTGATAACTCAATCTTGAACTTCCAGCTTCCAGAACTGTGAGAAAATACCTTTCTGTTGTTCAAGCCACCCAGTCTACGGCATTGTGTTATGGCAGTGCTTAGCAAACTAATACAGGTTGAGAACTGAGAATTTCTGTTTTCAATAAAATCCCTGAGTGATTTTTATACTTAATCAAGTTTGAGGCTGATAAGCCTAGGATAAATTCTGATGGTCAACTACGATTTTTTGAACACAGCTTGCAACCCCAGAGGCATCCCTCTGGCGGATTATAAGTGTTAGAGAATCACCATCAGCCCCTTTCCTCAATAGTCATAGCTAGAGGAGCTCTGTGCAGAGACACAGCTATGTGCAGGCCAAGTCACAGCAACTTTCAGGCATGAGGACCACAAGACACTAAGGGAAAGATGCTGCATGCTCAGGAGTGTCAAAATGCCTTTTCATCCCACTGCTTAGTCGAAGCCCACCCTTATCCCAGTGGATCATGAGAAATCCTCTCAGTTCACCATGTGTAATGGCTTGATTGGAGGCTCCTCTAAAAGATTTGTCCATCCAAAACCTGTGAATGTGTCCTTATTTGGAAAAAGGGCCTTTGCAAATGTAAGTGAAGGAGCTCAAGATGAGATCATCCTGCATAATGGTGAGTCCTAAATCCAATGACAAGTGTCCTTACAAGATAAGAGAAGGGGAGAAGATATACAAGGAAGAAGGCAATGTGAGGACAGAGGTAGAGACTGGAGTGATCTGCCTACAAGCCAAGGAATGCCAAGGCAGCCACCAGAAGCTGGTAGGGGGGCATGGAACAGATTCTCCCTCGGAGCCTCCAAAAGGAACCAATCCTACTGATAAGCCTTCATTTCAGACTTCTGGTCTCCAGAACTCTGAGAGAGTCAATTTCTGCTGTTTAAGCCACCAAGTTTGTGGTAATTTGTTACAGTAGCCACAGGAAAGAGACCCACCAGATCCTTTGGTGTGGATGCCAACCGGGCTCCAAGTCCCAAACCACCCACCCGAATAGGCTGAGTGCTTATACAAATCTCTCTCAAGGCCTGCAAAGCTGGAGAGAGAAAGCCTTCCCGGGACACAGTTTGAAGTCGATTTTCTGGCCATTGCCCCACATACGAACTGAGAAATTGTGTCTCTCTGAGTCTGGTGCAAGTGCACAAGAGCACTACAACTGGAGGACAGCTTCAGCTGTATAAGGGTTCCTAAAAGAGAACTGGCACGCCTGCTGTTTCCCCTTTCTTTCAAAAAAATAAAATAAAACAACATCAGGAAGATCTAAACATAGAAAATGCACAATAAGCCTACCCCCCTAACAACTCCAGGTGAATATCAGTGGCTGGACAGCATCTGCGAAAATGCCCAAATAATCCCAAAGCAGGAGGCCCCACCGGCACATGGGAACACCCAGAAGCAAAAACTATGACTCTCTGAAAAGAGAGTCTTTGAAAAGCAAAGGCTAATGTATAAATATTTTATAAGAAAATGACAATTAACCAGAAACGAGCTGTAAAGTTGTCTTAATTATCTGCATCATTCCTATTACTTACATTAGATTGGGGGAAGGGAGGTGCAAGCTGTAAATAGCAGATGAAAGATATGATATAAAATCGTATTTTTATTTAATTATAAAGCTGATTGGATGATAGGTACACATTCATTGTCATCTTCTATAATTTCTACATCAATATTATTTTTATGGTTACTTCTGCTACAGTGGGAAGTTCTTATTAGAACCAAAGTTCTCAGCAAATAAATCTGTCTTCTACCAGAAAATCTTCCTTCCTTGCCCCATTCCCTCCTTTTCTCTCTTCCTTCCTTCCTTTCTTTCCTTCCGAGATTTACTTTTTCCTTCTATAAAATGGGGGCAATAGCATCTTCTTCCTACGATTGTTGGGGGTATTATATAAATTAATACATATAAAGCTCTATGAATAATGCCTAGTTTATAGTAAACACTCAGTATACACTGCTCGTTGGTACTGTTGTTCTTGTTATTTCTCTCAGAGTCTGGAAGGGCAATGAATGAAATCTGTTTTTTCTCTTCCTCCCATCTGGCTCCAAACAGCTTTCAGAGGGTGTAGAGTCAGCACAAAGTGCTCAGTGCTGAGAACCAGAGAAATCAGGGCATCAAGGGAAAGTGCAGCATCTGGGGCAGGGTTTGTGCTCAGTCAGAAAGGGTCAGTTGTGGGTCATGAAAAATAAATTACTAAAGACAAGGATCTTAGGGTGAGGCTGCCAGGAACACCAAGTGTTGCTGAAGCCTTCCTGCCCTGGGGCACTCGGAGCTGGGAATGGCATAACTTAAGGTTTCTGGGATCCTACATCCATCCTACACTTATTCAATAAATATATATTGTGCTAGGAATTGGGACTATAAGGGTGAGCAAAATAAGTGGCCTCTCTTTTTGAAGAGCTTAACAGCTTATATGGAAGACATATCTGAATCAAATTACCACCCTGTGAGCCTTTAATTACAATCCGTGAAAAACATTATGAAAAGAAAGACATGGGAACTGTGGGTAATAACAGCATATTAGCTAACATTTATTGAGAACTCAGGTACCACTTTAAGGGTTTCATGTATGCACTAATTCATTTAATCTTTACAGTAAACCTGTGAGTTAGATGGATATTACCATTGTCTCCATTTTACAGAGAAGGGAAGGGATCACAGAGAGCAAATATCAGGTCAGTAGGAGGGTTGAGACTGGAACTCAGGCAGGATACCAGCAGAGCCTGCACGCCAAGCCAGGACACTATACTGAGTCATTTGTTTGTTTGTCTGCTTGTTTGTTTTGTTTACAACTCCAAGGTTTTTTTTAATTTTTAAAAATTTTTACACACTTCTTAAAGGTTACTTTCAACTCCAATTTGTTTGAATTTTTAAAAAATTTTATACACTTTTTAAAGGTTACTTTCCATTTACAGTTATTACAAAATATTGGCTATATTCCCCACGTTGTACAATACATCCTTGTAGCCTGTCTTATACCCAATAATTTGTACCTCCCACTCTTCCACCCCTATATTGCCCCTCCCTCCATTGGTAACCACAAGTTTGTTCTCTATATCTATGAGTCTGCTTCTTTTTCTGTTATATTCACTAGTTTGTTGTAATTTTTAGATTCCACATGTAAGTGATATCATACAAAATTTGTCTTTGTCTTATTTCACTTAGCATATGCCCTCCAAGTCTATCCATGTTGCTGCAAATGGCAAAATTTTGTTCTTTTTTATTGACTTAGTAGTATTCCCTTGTGTATGTGTATATATGTATATGTATATATATATATATATATATACACACACACACACACACACACACACATCTTCTTTATCCATTCATCTGTTGATGGACACTTAGGTTGCTTCCATACTTTGGCAGTTCTTTGGCAATTGTAAATAATGCTTCTATGAACATTGGGGTGCATGTATCTTTTCAAATTAGTGTTTTTGTCTTTTTCGGATATATACCCAGGAGTAGAATTGCTGGGTTATATGGTAGCAAGACTGTGGAGAAAAGGGAACCCTTTTACACTGTTGGCGGGAATGTAAATTAGTGCAGCCACTGCAGAAAACAATACGGAGATTTCTCAGAAAACTAAAAATAGAACTACTATATTGAGTCTTGACAACATGTTGTAGTGGAAGATCTATCTAAGTCAGCAAGGGTTGGAGAACAGGGAAAATGGAACAGTCTCCTAGAGTGAACTAGAGCTCAGAGCTCAAGGATTAGTTGGAGTTATTGAATGCTACCAGCCAGGGTTCTTTCTTACTTGTAAGTAACAGAAGCTGACCTTGACAGATGAAGCAAAAAACGTGTCAAGGTGGAAAATTTGGCTCAAACGAAGCTTTCAGAAATAGTGCCCAAAAGCATACCACGGAACTGGTGGGTGGAAGAAACTTCCTTAACTGCTAATGACCTAATGGCCACTAAGTCCCATAGTTCGTGTTGCTGTCAAAACCCAACTTTCTTGCAGCCATGCAGCCACAGGCATCTCAACTACTTCTGCACCAGAAACTAGACTTTATAACCACTGTCATTCTCAAGAGCTGGATGCCTCTGTTGCTATCCTCACCAGCACGTGATAGGTTCTGCCTTCTTCAAGCTGTTTACTTTCAGATTAAATTCTCACATGAGTCAGTCTGATTGGTGGAGACTAGATCACATGTGCATGCCCTTGCTCCAAAGAAACCTGGGGAATGTCATTCTCTACCTTGACTAGACACAGCTCTTAAGACTGGCTATTCCTCAAATGTAGCAAGTGTATTCAACAAGTGCTAAGCAGTCAGAAAACCTGACAGATGTCCACTTCACTAAATGAAGAAGAATAAGAAAATCCGAGAAAAATAAATAACATATGTCAAAGATCAGGCATGGGAAAGTTCACAGCACACTTAAGGAATTTAAAAAATATAGTTCAATGGATCATAAAGAATTATCAGGAACTCATTGAAACGGAGACTGGAATGGTGGTTACCAAGGGCTGGGGAGTGGGGGAAATAGGGAGACATTGCCTAAAGGGTACAAAATTTCAGTTATAAAATGAATAAGTTTGCAGGATCCAACGTACAGTATGGTAATGTCAGTTAACAATACTGTCTTATGAGATTGAAAGTTGCTAAGAGAGTAGATCTTAAATGTTCTTGTCACAAAAAAGAAATAATAATTATGTAAGGTGATGGGGGGTTTAGCTGATGCTACAGTGGGAATTATATCACAGTACATAAGTGTGTCAAATCAACATGTTGTATACATTAAAGTTATACAATGTTGTATGTCATTGTATCTCAAAAAAGCTGTAGGGAAAAAATAATTAGAGAGAGAGAACATGCACTCCAGGAGGCAGGGACTGAGACATGCAGGGCCTTATAAAGATTTTAATCTTTATCTCAACAGCAACGAAAAGTCATGGAAGGAGTTAAGCAAGGGAGTGAGTTTAGCTAACTTGCATTTTTAGAAGAGAACTGTGACCTCTGTGGAGAATAGACTTGAGTGGAATCCAAGAGAGCATTTAGGAGTGATTGCAGTAAACCATGAGGGAGATGATAGGAGCTTGGTCTGGGTTGGCATAAGTGAAGACAAAGAATCAGATAGATTCAATAGATACTCAGATAAAATCAACAGGACTGAACAATTTATTGGAGATTAGTGGTGAAGGAGCTAAGGTGATAAAGTTAGCACAATTTAATGGATAGTATTGTCAGTCTCTAAGTTAGGAAATATTGGGCATAGACAACTTTTGGATAAAAGGCAGGGAAGATAATGAATCAAGCTTTGGTTATGATGACATTAAGGTGCTTTTTTGACCTCTAAATGAAAAGTTCAACAGGTAGTTGGACAGACAAATTAAAGAGCTCAAAGTAGGGTCTGACATGGAAATGTAAATTTTGGAGTCATCATGTAAAGATGGTAATTGAAATCATGGCTGTTGAATAGAATTTAGAGAATAAGAAAACAAGACTTGGTACAAGCCTCATGTCATCCCAACATTTAAAGATAAGCTGGAAAGAGAGATTGATGAGGAGGGCCAGAAATGCCCCATGTCCTTGACCTGGTGACACTCTCTGTGGATGTAATTTGACCAAAGTCACACAACTAAAAAGGGAGAATTTGGAAATGAATACTAAAACTGTCTGACTCCAAAGTCCATGATCCTTCTATAAGAATACCATGGAAACACTGCAAATCAAGAAAGACTGCACATCTAGGACTGTGGGTGACATGCAAGGGTCAAAGCCACTATGGGAATCAAATGGCCAGAGCATAAAAAGCATGTGGAGAGCATAAAGCTGGGGGTGACACCTGTAGCACTGACTCCTTAAGAGCAAAAATCTAGTGCTTGTAGTGTAGGGAAAATTCTCAAGTCTCTTCCACCCCTTTTATAATCCTCTTATATCTCCAGGGAAAATGCAAGATCAAAACCAAACAACTAGCACCATTGAGAAAGAGGAGTACTCAGTAATTGGTCCAAGTTTTTCTGCGGTGAGAGTTTTTTGTTTTAATGTTGAGCCTTCTTTTAATTTATTTATTTTTATTTTTGGCTGTGTTGAGTCTTCGTTTCTGTGCGAGGGCTTTCTCTAGTTGTGGCAAGCGGGGGCTGCTCTTCATTGCAGTGCACGGGCCTCTCACTGTCGCAGCCTCTCTTGTTGCAGAGCACAGGCTCCAGACGCGCAGGCTCAGTAGTTGTGGCTCACAGGCCTAGTTGCTCCGCGGCATGTGGGATCTTCCCAGACCAGGGCTCGAACCCGTGTCCCCTGCATTAGCAGGCAGATTCTCAACCACTGCACCACCAGGGAAGCCCTGGGGTGAGAGTTTTAAAGGGGATCACCTTATGGAGTTATAGCCTGCATGAGTAGGGGTCTCTCCTTCATGCACCTTAAAGTCAGAGTGGTCAGATGGCACACTGGAGCACACTTGGCCAATGTTCAGATTTTGTTCAAAGTTTCTCTTTTCGCTACTTGAAAACAGAGCTTCTGGACTTGCTTAGGCCCAGGACAGAGGCAGGCTTGTGGGGCGGGGAGAGGGGGCAGGGAGCACTGGGGACGCACTCTCTCCTGCTGTCTGTTGCACTGCTTCCATTTCCAAGGGCGTGGAACAGCGGTGTGTTCTTATTTTTATCCTATTAGAAGGATAAGTTCAGAGATGCTCAGACGAATTTAGGGGAAATTATGGCCTTTCCAGCCTATTTTAACACTGGGTTTTAGACTAACTCTAACCCACCTCTACTTAGGCAAAAACTATGTCATGTGGCTCAGCTTAGCTCATTAGACATCTAAAAAGAATTGGGGCCACAACCTAATTTGGTTCATGGATTCTCTGGTCAAAGACTATATGATGACACCAAAATTTGTATCTCTAGCTCTAGCATCTCTCTTACCTGCAAAATCTATATATAATTCACGACTTTACTTCTGCTCTTGTGATCTAAATGACATTTAAAATTTAACGGGTGTATTTGTACACTGATGTTCAAAGCAGCATTAGTCAAATGATGGAAACAATGCAAATGTCCATCACTGGATGAATGGATAAACAAGATGTGGTGTATACCTACAATGGAATATTATTCAATATTTTTAAAAAATAAAATTTTGATACATTCTACAACATGGATGAATGTTGAAGACAGGCTAAGTAAAACAAGCCAAACTTAGAAGACACATACTGTATGATTTCACTTATATAAAGCACTTAGAATGTCAAAGGCACAAAGTAGAATAATAGTTACAAGGGATGGTGGGGAGGAGTGATGGGGAGTTTAATAGGTACAACGGGAATACGAAAAAGTTCTGGAGATAGATGGAGATCATGGTTGCACAACAAGGTGAACTGTAAATTTAAATTTAACACTTTAAAATAAATAAAATTTAACGTATATAAAATAGAACTCTTGATGTATAACCCATTCCTCAAACCTGCCCCCACTCTATTTTCGAATCTCAAAAAATGGCATCACTTAGTTCTTCATACCAAATGCCTAGACGTCATGCCTGCTTCTCCCTTTTCCATATCCTCTTCACCTGCCCATCTGTAACAGGCTCTCCCCGCACCCAGCTCTTGATCCCTCTACACCACCACAATAGCTTCCCGACTAGTCTTCCTGCCACAACTCTTGCAAACAATGTAGCCAGAAAGTATAAATCTTCGAAAAACCAATTTGCCTTATGTCTTTTTCTAACTCCCCCACTTAATGGTTTCCTATTTCACTTAGTGCAAAATTTTAAATCCTTATTTGACCATTAAGGCCCTACATGATCAGGCTTCTGCACAGCTCTCCCCCATCCTCTCCTTCCTGCTCTCCACTGGCCATTCTCTAGGCACGCTGGGCTTCTTTCGCTTCCTAAAATGTACTGAGCTGTTTTCCATTTTACAGCCTTTACACAGACTTCCCTTCTGCTTGAATCACTCCTCTATGTCTTTACCTCATGGCTGCTTATTTCCATTCAGGTCTTGATTCAAGTTTACCTCCATAAGAGGTCTTTTTTGATGCCTCCATTTATATTCCCAACTACCTCATTCTGTCTCATCCTGTACTCTTTTCTTTGTGGCCCTATTATTAAGTGAAATTGCCTTGTTCATGTACTTATTTTTTATTATTGATCCTACCTGGAAGACTGAAAATCCCATGAGAAAAAAAGGGACCTTGTCTGTCTATTCTTTTCAATATTCCTAACCCTGAGAATAGTACTTAACACATAGAAGATGCTAAATAAGTACTTGTTGAAGGAATGAAGGAGAAAGGGAAATGAGGAAGGGAAAAAGATATAGGAGGAAGAGAGAGGAAGGAAGGAAGGGAGGGAGGGAGGGAGGGAGGGAAGAAGGAAGGAAAGAAGGAAGGAAGGAATGGAGGGAGGGAGGGAGGGAGGAAGGAAGGGAGGAAGGAAGGGAAAAAGGGAGGAAGGGAGTCATCTTAATATAATCTTAATAGGACTCTGGTCTCACTATTCCTATCTGGGTATCAGAATCATATTATCTTCAGGCTGAACAGCCAAGATGTCAATGCCATTGATTCCAAGTCCCCATCCAGCACCTGAATCCCTGCTACTGCACTGCTGGATGTTCCTGTCCCAGGGGAAACCAGCCTCTGCTTCCATTCGCAACCTGGCTATTCCAACTCTCTACCCATTCAGACCTAAGATTCCCCATCACTTTCCACTGGCCTCTCTTCTCTGACATATCCCAAAAGCTTCTCTGCTGTCTCAGCTGCTGCTACCACACTTCACCTGTGATTACCAATATCTCTCAAGGAACCCTTTATTTGGCCCTTGGCTGTATTTCTGGGGTGGTCTTCTTGAGTGTTTTCCCCTTCTTAAGAATTATCACTGTAAGTGCTCAGTGCTCTTGGGCAATGTCACTACACTCTCCTGGACACAGACTAAGCTTGAGTGGTGGCTCCTTGGTCCCAGAAGCCCCTAGGGTATCATAGTAGAGCTTCAGAAGAAAACATCTCTCATCAAACGATCTTATCCCTAGGCCTGAGGTACACACTTCGGAATAGCTATTATTTTTTAGATCATAAGAATGTTGATCTACTTGTATATAGAACTAGCCTATCTCTAATAACTACAGTGACCTAAGAACAGCCCTCAAAAAAAGTAGCTGGTTCCCCAGATAGAAATATCAGAGTCCTGTATTTCTATACACAGGTGAAAGGCTAAGTTCTATATTCTAGGGCTCTAGAGGTGGAAAAATAGGCACCATGGGTAAATAAAAAATGGTATAGCTGCACGTGAGAGCAAAAGAAAAATGTGTAGTTTTGCTCTAAAACTAATTTAGGGCTCTAGAATTGTAATTTGTCCAACTGTATTCTGAATAAATGGACTAGTGTTAGTACTTCATTCTTAGTTTCTTTCTTTAATTCCTCCCTTATATCCACAAAATACTTTATACTACATAGCATCTACTATATACAAGTTATTGTTTTAGGCATAGTGATTCTCATTTGGGGGGGTGAGGTGGTATGGAACCTAATGCAGACCTTGCCCTCAAGATGAAACAGAAGAGCAAAGACCCCATACAGTTTCTCTGTTATGTGCATTCACTCAACACTGTTATCTTCCCTTTTGTAACATGAATAAGACATGGAATTAACTATTTGTTCAGTGTCTGTCCTCTTCTCCAGACTCTAAGCTCCATGAGGGCAGGAAGCACATGGATCTTATATTCCCAAAACTTAGCACAGTGGCTGGTGAAGGATAACTGTCAATAAATACTGCTTAAATGAGTGAATAACTACAAATAGATACAGAATAACAAACATAATGTTAGCAAGATGAGAGTAGAGAAAAGGTCATTCTCAAGAAGGCAAGATTATTTACTTGGCCAAGATGACAAAATTCAACTCCAAATTCACCTTGTCCAAATAAAGAGAAAGAAATATCTCCTTCCAATATGATCAACTCACTGCACATTTTGGTTGCTGGGATATTTTTCTGTGGTCACTTGTCTTCAGGACCATGTCTCTTGTCAGTTACTAGTATTTCCATACCTATACGATAAATGTTGAATAAATTACATTAAATACCCCTTAAAAAGCCATTCTCAGAGGAGTTAAAGCCTCCTTTTGTTAATGACAAAGGGAGAGAAAGCAAGTGTTAGCATTCTCCACACCACAATAATACCACAAAAACACAAGTGCTTGCGTTCGGCGGCCACTGTAATTGCACAGAGTCGAGGGATACAGGAAAGTGAGCAACAGAGAGTTGGGAAGAAAGAGCAGTGGCACGTCTTTAAAATGCTACCGTGTACGGTTTCATATTGCTGGCACCAAGTTCAAGCCCAGGTGGGTACACCTCACCCAGACTGCCTGTCCTGGCCTATTGTATAAGTCTCGCTCGTCTGTTTTTTAAGGACAAAGAAGGACACTGCTTGGTGATGTGGCCACAAGCTGTTCGGGGAGGGGACTTTGCTCAGCACATTTCAGCTCCTGAGCAAGGCTGGGCTTGTTTCAGAGAGCCACATAAAATAAATAATCATGCAAAAGCATATTCGTTCTGATAGGCCTCTGACAGCTGCTCCGAGAGGTAGGTGCTTGCAAGCCCATCTTTCAACAATGAACTGACCCAAAGATCCAGGAAAGCTCCAGACAGGACCATATGGCCTGGAATAAAAGCATATTTCAAACTCTGTTTATTATGCATATCTTTCAAAGGTTCACTACTCTGTGATGAAACACTGCACCTGCAAGGCTTTAATAAGCTTCCTAAGCAAGTACAATTATAAAATCCAGGAACCTGAAGAGTTTGTCTTCTCTTACACCCACCCATGCACTACCCACCAATGACTTCTCTCATTCTTTTAATTAAATAGGTTTGCAGTATTTTTTAAGCTGCAATCAATACTTATTCAGAAAATAAAACTTCTTATAGACCTCAGAGTGAGGGCCATGAAATATATCTCTTCCTAAATTCTAAGGACTCCAACATTATTGCCTATCGAACCCTCCAGTCTGCCCGAAAATAAAAGCAGCAGTTTAATCATGCAGCCCCTCAAAGACAGGAGAGCATTTGACATGAATTGAGGTAGGGCTTCATTCATCAGCAATGGCCAGAGCAGAGGGGGCAGGAACAGTTTCCCTTCACAAGTGAGCCCTGTGACTCCGCAACTGATCCAAATATTTGAAAAGTCAAATTTGTTCATTATTCACTCAACAAATACCCACGGAGCAGCTATTATGTGCCAGACTCCAGGCAGGATGTGGTGATTCAGAGATGGATAGCATATAGTTTCTGCCCTCAGGAGGTGATGGTCTCATTGGGAAGACAGGTCCAAAGAGAACTGGTTGGAGAATACAAAGAGACACTGGTGGCACAAAGAGGAGGTGACTTAGCTCTCCTGGGAAGTTCACAAACAGCTTTCCAGAGGAACAGGCATTTGAATCAAAACTTGAAAGATAACTATGAGTTCACTAGCTACCAAGTAAGTGAAGACTGGAACTTTGTCCATGTGTCAATTTTAATGGCCTCTCCCAAGGCCACCAGCAAGGTGATAACAGCTCGAGGCCCAGAGACCTGTTTCTATCTCTGCCTCTAATTAACCTACGCATGACTAAGACGTGTGTGTCTGAGATTGCTCATATGGTCTAATGATGGGTTTGGAATGGGTGATCTTCATAGGTCTATATGGCATTAGAATCTCTCTAGGGTTCTTTCCAAACTAAAAGTCTACATGAAACTAACAGTCTACCCCAAAACAGTACACAGTGAGATAGTTCAGGATTTTAGGAATGGATTTTATGTAAGGTGCTTAGTCTAATCATTATGCAGAGTGTTAGAGTGAGTGAGTCTTGACTGCTAAGATCATATCTTATTCCATTTGAACACATGGGGCCTATGGATTTGTATCCTAGAGGGATTATATCATACAGAATTTAAAATAAAGAATGTAAAGCTAACGATGGTAGGTGATATAAACATTTTGACTCTGGGATTACATGGTAGAACTGGAGTCATATGAAAAAAGTAACTAGCTTCCTAGAGGTATGATGATGCCATCAGTAACTGCAAGAAGATGAGCTTCTTTAACGAGGGGTTGTTATTTGACAAGTGGATAGAGGGCAAAAAAGAGAGAAAGATGGAGGGAAGAAGGGAGAGAGGAGGGGAATAAAGGAGAGAGGAGGCAAAGAGGAAGAGAAGAGGCAAGAGGAAAGGAGGGAAAGAGGGAAGGAGGAAGGACCAACAATTAACAGTATCCCTAAACTGCTGTTACCTCCAGGCTCTCAGCAATGATTCACAAATATATAGCCAGGGCATTAGGTTTCAAGCCTTTTCAGACTCAAGGAGAAGAACAGAGGATTATCAAAGATGACACCTGACACTGTCCAGGCACAAAGGAAGAGGAACAGCTATGATTTATTGCTAAAAACCATGCTGTTCACAACAATTCTTAAAGACTGATGCTATTCTGTCCATTATATGAACACAGAAAATGAATTGCAGAGAAAGTAGACGTGTGCAAGGTGATAAGAGAACAGGTAACAGAGAAAAGATTAAAACCCAGCTCTCTGCCTCCAAAATCCATGTTCTTCCCAAGATTCTCTCTTGTCTTCTTCCTGATTCATCTTCATGAACATTCACGCCCCTGCTGAGGAAGCAGAAAATAGCCATTTTTTCTCTATTTTACTTCACGCTTTGAAAGACTGCTGATCACAGCCATGTAGGTGACCATAGCAGACGAAGTATCAAAGGAATTCTGGACAGGTGCCTGACACTGAGCATGCGACTGGCTTGGGCCAGTCCAACCAATGTCTCTTCATTTGACCTCTCTGTCTCTCATGTATCAGTTAAGCTTTTCTGGTTTTGAGTATTAAAAAAAACAAAAATATTCCTAAGCGGCATCAGCAGAATCACAGAAAGTGTAGAGAATATGCATGGGAATAGAAACCCTTTTATTTTACTGTGAACTGTATGGCAAAGAAAATTATCAAACCAGGAGAGAATGGGGTCAACAGAGTTTTGTTTTTCTCTTGCTTATGCCAGAACTCTACAAGTCTTTGAACTCCATTGTTTTTCTTGATGATTTTTTTCTTTATTTGGATGATTAATAAATCCACTCTTTTATGAGCTACTTCACTGAGGTCAAGAAAACCTACAGACCACCTCTCCCACCCAAACTTTCATTGACCACCTCCAAGAGCAACTTTCTTGAATGAAGGATGGGGTGAATTCACTTCCATTTGGAACTAATAAGATAGTAGCAATTAATGTTTACTGTGTGTTTACTGGATACCAAGCACCTTTTAAGAGTTTTATATGCATATTTAATTTGCTCTTTCCAACAGTACTGTAAGGTAGATACTCATTATTCCCCCTTTACAAGATGAGAAAAATGACTTAGGGATGCTGTGTCATTTGCCCAAGATCATGCATCTGACAATACATGTCAAAGATGATCTCCTTTGTAAATCTCTTGTAGAGTGGAGTGGATTTGCAACTTGGAGATGATTCTTGAAGGGTAACCTCATCATCTTATTCTCATTGAGCAAAATATTTATTCTTCCATTTAATCAACATTTATTGTTTTTTTTCCCAAGCCACTGGGAATACAAAAACCACTTGGATGAGATCCTAATCCTCAAGCGTTCATCTTTCTTATAAGGAAGAGAGATACATAAAGGAGTAGTTGGGATACAAGCAATCAGCGCAAACACTGGGCATCATGGGGGCACAGAAGAGGAACTGTTAACTCAGGGCATCGGGGAAAAGGGATGTCAGAAAAGGCTCTTTAAAGTAGCTGACGCTAGAATGAATAATCTTGAAGGGCAGGTAAGAAGATAATGGGAAGGAAAAGGCCAGAAAGCACAAGAAAAAGACATGTTCTGGGGAACTATACCGAATTTGATGTGACACAAGGCATCGATAAAGGCAAAAGGGCAAGAGTGATCTTGGGGGAATGTGTAAAAAGTGTGTAAAAAGCCATGTCATGAGAGAGCTTGCTCACCATGCTAATAAATTGGAATTTTATGCTGAAGGCAATGAGAAACCACTAGGGAGTTTTAAGTAGGAAAATGGGAAGAATGAATTTGCAGTTTAGGACAATCATTCTGGTAACAGACCGAAGAATGGAGTCTGGGAGGCCAGTTAGGAGGATGCTAAAACCTTATATTTGAGGAAATTGCAGTGGATAGGAGGGAGGGGCCAGATACTAAAGATATTAAGAGAAGAATCAAATCTTACAGCCAACTCATTGAAAGGAAGGGTTTAATATGACTACCAGTTTTATAGCTGTGTCAACTGGGTTAATAAAGAAAGAGAATTCAAGAGAATAATCAGGTTTGGAGAATTTAAAATGATAATGCACATGAGGCTTTACAGTATACAAATGAAATTGATAGATAATGTTTTATTATTTCTTTAAACAACTCTATGAGGCTGGTGTTATCCTCATCTCAGACAAGAGCCCTGAATAGAGAGATCAAGTGACTTGTCCAAGCTCCCACAAAATAGCAGAGGGAAGAATCAGAACTTGAACCCTTTCTAAATCTCATTTTCTTTCCACTACAAAATACATGTAAAAATAGTAGTAAAATAATAATGACGATAGCAAGTGTGTGTTGAATACCCAGCCCTCTTCTGAGAACTTCATATTTATCAATTCATTTAATCCCCAGGACAATTCTACCCAATAGGTATTATTGTTGGCTCCATTTTATAGCTGAAGCAAATGAGGATCAAAGAGGTGCCAGCAATAAGTGGTACCGTTGGGGCAAAGAATCTACCTGTTGCCATCTTCCCTATGGGGAGGGTCTAGTGCCACAGCAAACAGAACCACACTGCCGTAAGTCAGTGCCTTGACACATCTTTGTGTTCCTCAACAGAAGCCATGGTTCTTTCAAAGCCTGTGAACTAGGGAAAAATCCAAACACAAGCCCTCATTGTTTTAACCCATATATGAAAGTTGAGAGCCATTTCCCCCACTCTATCCTCAGTTTCTTGAGTTTACCAGCACAGATATCCAGGCCCTCCTTGCTGGGCTGTTGCCTTCTGAAAGCTAGAGCCAGGCACTGTGGATCCAGTTTGTGTTTTCAATATGGAACCATTTTCCAGCAACTTTGGTGTGCAGGCCTGGGCTATCCTGGAGTAGGATTAACAACCACAGGCTTGATTGCCCAATGCGACAAGCTATGGAAACAGCCCTCTGGAGAACACTGCTCACCAAAAGCTTGTTAGCTAACTACTCAGAGCCCATTTAGTAAGTGAACTTTCTGTGGATTAACTGGAGTGCTATGAAAGTAAACTTGCAGCGAGAAGCTAGTTCTCTGTAGCCAGATTCCTCCCTTGGTGCACCCGGAATCAGGTGTCCTGGAGAGGCAGATGGTGTAGTGGTGCAGCCACAAGCTCTCAGCCTGGGCTGCCTGGATTTAAGTCCCAGCTCTGGCCCAGCTGTGCAGACTTCAGCAAGTTATTCTGGCCTCAGTTTCCCCATCTGTAAAATGAGGATCATAGGACCTATTTCAGTGGATTTGGAGTTCTCAAATGTGGTAATGTCCCTGTGCTCGGCACATAAGAACAATCCAGTAAATGTTAGCTGGTTTTATTTACTGCCCTTGATTATTTGTGTGGAAAAACCCACCTTGTTCCAAAGAATACAATATTAAAAGTGAGAGGAGGGAGAATAAACTTACTCCAGTTTGATTACTCAGTTGTTTTTTTTAAGTCTTTGGGAAGTGGGAGCACACCGTGTGGCCTGCAGGATCTTAGCTCCCTGACCAAGGATCAAACTTGGGCCCCCTGCAGAAGAAGCATAAAGTCCTAACCACTGGACCTCCAGGGAATTCCCTGATTACTCAGGTTTGAGTAAGTAAACTTACTAAGGACATTTGTGATGTCTGCTACAACCCTCATTTGGCAATTAAGATATACTTTATTATTAGTTTGTATCACTGTGTTGCTAAGTGAC
This sequence comes from Monodon monoceros, assembly GCF_005190385.1. NCBI lineage: Eukaryota > Metazoa > Chordata > Mammalia > Artiodactyla > Monodontidae > Monodon > Monodon monoceros. Next base: position 87,980,809 of record NW_021703777.1, read on the forward strand.
TTTTCTTATACCTAAGCATTAATTATCTTATCAATCTGATTTTATGCTCCTTGAAGACAGGTCCCATGTACCTTCATGTCCACCCATACCTTCCAAACACTCAACAGATATTTGTTTGCTGACTGATGTTGTTGAGTAAATTTCTGTCATTCCTGATGAAAATCAGCTAGAGTGAATATTGGTTTGCTTGCTTTATTACCAAGAATATTTAATTCTTTAAGATGGAAAGGTCCCAATCAATTTAACCTCTATTCATGTTGTGCTGTCAAATTAGATATACATATAATCAGACCCATAGAATGAAATGGTAATAAAGTAAGCCAAGGCAAGAATTTATACTTCTCCTGAGCCACAGGTAGTTTATTTTCTGAGGATATCATACAAAAGTTAAAGTAGATGAATGCAAAAGCCTTCATGATCTTAATGCCACTGGAGTTGGTCAACAGTTTAGCCTAAGAAGTAGAAGAGACTCTAAAAAGCAAATTGAGGAAATTCCCTGGTGGTCCAGTGGTTAGGACTCCACCCTTTCACTGCTGTGGGCCCGGCTTTAATCCCTGGTTGGAAAACTAAGATCCTGCAAGCTGCTCCGCGTGACCGAAAATTAAAATAAAATAAAAAGCAAATTGAAGTTCTGCATGAATTAACTGTAATTATCATTGAAGCTGTGCAAACCTGATCAAATAATTTTATTGTCTGCAAAATCTGAAGTCTATTTTAGTATAGATGAAAACAGCATGTATCGTATTATTGAAACAACATTAACCCAGTAAACATTTTATGGGTTTGAGTACTTGATGATTACTTATTGAAAATTATAATTGTCAAGGTAAGTATTGAACATAATAACCTCATAATGTTGTAAAAGCCAATTATTGCTATTCAATCTCTTTTATGATTTTAATTTAATCTCCTTAAAAGCATAAAAATAATATATTGATTTGTTTAAAGGAAAAATAAGAAAAAACATGTCACATCTTTTGATAAACATAGGTAGCTGCTGAATGGAAAAGTCAGAACTGGATACCTGCAGACCTGTCATTCAAACAGACTTAGGTAAAGAGTTAAATTATCAAGTTTCTATGGAAATAATTTTGTGCTTTAAAAAAGAGAAGAAAACCCTGAAATAGCTTCCTTTCTTCAGTGTGGTCATTTTCCTGATTCCACAAGCAGAAGCAAATACAATGTGACCTGCTAATTCCCAGCTGTGTAAAGATTTAAATCCATGCCTGAACACTGGACAATCAAATTATGTAGTAGCTCAGTAGCCAGAAATAAACCCAACACATAAATGCAGTTTATTTAACATTATTAACACAAATAAAATTTACACCTACAGTCCTGTGCATTAAAAATAACTTCTCTCACATCAAATAGCAGTATTTTGCTATACCAATCAAATTAAACCACCAGAAACATAGAGAAAGAAATCAATTCTGTAACAAACCTTTGAAAAGTATGGCATTCATCATGTTCAAGACAGGTTAATTCCCATTCTAAACAAACTTTCTCTTTCCAAGTTGGGGCCTTTGTTTTACATTCTTTTCTTTTCTTTGCTGGGAATGTGCACAATACAAACATTCTGTCAGTCTAGCCACAAAATCCTTTTTCTCCCAGCTACATGAATTAAAAGGAGAAAAAAAATAAAAACAACACACACACACACACACACACACACACACACACACACACACTATCCTACTAGACCCAGAAAAATTTAACTGTATTGATTTTAGGCAAAAGTGGGACTAAAATCCTATACCAAGAATGAGAGTTGAATATTCTGGTGAGAAATGTTTATAGAAAAAGCTTTCCCCTTGTTTCTTGTCAACAGCTTCAGGAACTGTAAAATCACTTCAGCAAATCTATTTGGCTAAAGGGAAAGAAGCCATTTTTAATGGTCTTCAAAACCCTACACTCCACATAGCTCTACAGATAGAAACTGATAGCCCCAAGCAGAGCCCTACTCTGAACAATAACTGCATCATCCACACTACCTGAATCATCTTCCTAAATTAGCATCCTCCACAGCCACCATTAGCTCACATTTGAAAGACAGAGTCAGGACCAGTCATCCAAATCATGGACGACAATAACCTCACCTGTAAGTCATGAGCGAAGTAACAATGGCCGCTCAAAAGTGCATACAGAAAGGAAAGAAAGGCATAAGGTGTACATTTTAGAGCAGAAAGAGACCTTACTGATTACCTAGTCTGGTCTTGTAGCTTCCATTACATCAGAGTGTGGGAGTGAAAATATGGAATGCAAAAACTTTCCCCACTGGCAAAGAAGAAATGAACCTACAGTGCCAAATGCCCACGGGACTTCTCAGCATTTGTGCAGGTACCTAGTTATTCTTCACGAAAATGGAAACAGTCAAAACTATTGTGTCAAAATTAAGAGAGAGAGTTGGCTTTCTAGCTGGGGATTTGAAATTTGCATTTAGTTAAAACCAGTAAGCTGAAACATCAAAGTAAGTTTCTTTGTTTTGTCTCAGTTTTACTTTATATATTTTAATTAATTCATCAGGCATTCACTTATTAAGTCAACAAATATTTACTGAGAGCTACCAAGTATCAGGTACTGCCCTGACTGAAGGGGTAGAAAAATGGACCTAGCAGAAAAAGTCCCTGGGAAAGGGCTGTCAATAAACAAGTACAGGCATGTATACATGAGCTGGTGATAGGTGATACAAAAAAAAGAAATCAGGTAAGAGCTGAGACTGGCAGAAGATGATATTTTATATAGAATGGTCAAGGAAATCCTCACTGATAAAATGATATTTAGACAAGATTTACAAAAGAAAGGGAGCAAATCTGAGAGTATACAATATGAGCATTCCAGGCTAAGGAAACAGCAAGTTCAGGGCTCTCAGGTGAAAACATTTTTGACATGTACAAGGAACAAGAAGGCCAGACTAGATTTGAATGATCAGAGGAAGAGTGGTAGAGCAAGAGGGAGAGAGGAAATGAGGACCATCAGGTAGGGTCTTGGAGGCCACAGCAAGGAATTTGGATCTAATTCCAAGTGAGATGGAAAGTCATCAGAGTGTTTTGAGCAAAGAAGTGACCACTAGGAAGCAAGGGCAGAGCAGTTTAAAGAACGCCTGTAAGGAGTGGCAGCCCCTGCCCCACAGAGCTTGCTTCATTCAAGACCTCAGTTCATCACCCACCACCACAATCATTACCAACACTCCACCCAACCCAGTAGATATGAGTAGAACCAGGAAGGGAAAGAGGTCATCTTATTACAGGTCATAGAGCAGCAAACATCTGATGGGATCCAAATGTCCTCCCCCACCCCTTCTAAGTCAGGGACTGGTGAGCATTCCTTTGCTCAGGACTAAAGGCAAGAGTAGGATGGCAGAGGTAAGATGGGCAATGGTTGGAGAGCATCCTGCATCTGCCACAGTTTACCAAGGCAAAGATAAGGAAAGTTCTTATGGGTCGACCAGATGCCAGAAGATAGAGGAATTTAAGCACTTCCAAAAGGGCTATTCGTTACATGAGGGGACCCTGTAGCAAGAGTTCATGGGGTGAGTGGCCTGCCCATGGTCTGTACTGAAGCTGGCAAGAAGACATCAAAACTGGGCCAGGTCTCCTGGGCCAGGTGACTGTGTAGGGCAAGTATGACAACAGCTCTCCCGTGAGCACCCATAAGAGGTAACTCTTGGGGAAACTGCCACAAAGAGTGAAAACTAGTTGATAAAGGAAAGTAGATTAAAGGGCTCTAAGAAAGCCTAAAAAGCTCCTTACCTAAAACTGTTGCCATTTATGTGATAATAATGTAATTCTGGTGATAACTCATTGAGGAATTTGCAAACACATATGGTTTAAATTGTGAAAACACCCAGTGAAAATTTTCTGCTTTAAAAATTCCATAACAAGAGACTGATTAAATAGAGCTTATACATATATTCTGCTTTTACAGAATTAAATTCAAAACAATTCAACACAGAAAAGTTTAATAGTTTTCTCATGAAGTCATATTCACTTGCTCTTGGATTTTCCAAAGTTTTGAAATTAGGCAAAAATATCACTTTCAAAAATTGACTATTTTTTTAATCATGTGTATGATTAACTTAAGAAATAGCCTGGTCTGTAAGTAGAGCATTAGAATGATGTGACCCTGCCTCTACCTTTTGAACTGTGATTCTATGGACAAGTCACTTCCTTTTGCACAGATGATATCCTCATTAAAGAGTTTGCGTATAGAAATACACAGTTCCTAATCTGTGCATTTACAGTCCTTTGGGGAGAGTTCCTCCTAATACTTCTTACCTCCCATCCTGTCTTTACTGCAAGGTAGCCTGGAATCCACTGTGAATGTCTCACAGGCATTGGTTAGTTTTGCCTACCTTGCATCTACCTCCCACCAACCACTAGTAAGAACACCTCAGTTTTTCTGGAAAAATCATACTCTCCATACTCAGTGCACATGTTTGGATGGGACTGGCTCCATCCCCTAGATCCAGGTCTGGACACAAGATTTATTTCTGGTCAATCAACCTTTATCCAAACTGAAGTCATAATGATGTTGGCCCAAAGATGAACTCCTGATTCAAGTTGCATAATCAGAGCTAAGCCAAGCATTGGTTAGAGAAATGGGAGGATGTCATTCTCTTCTATTTGATCTTTTTTTTTCTCCAAAAGGTTTTAATTAGAATAAGTTGATGTGTCTATTACAGGATATAATAGAATATGAAATTTATATTTAAAATATGATTTATATAGTATTTTCCTTTTTAATGATAGCTATGAAAATAAGACAAAATCCAAAAATTACTTACATTTAGAATGCTGACACTGTTGTAGCAGGTATTAAAATTGTATGAATATTTCTCCTATATACAACATTTCTACCTGCAGATGAGTATCCTAGACTAAGCTAGCTTAGTTCTTCTAGCCTACATATTTTTTTTTAATATCTTTAATGGAGTATAACTGCTTTACAATGGTGTGTAAGTTTCTGCTTTATAACAGAGTGAATCAGCTATACATATACATATATCCCCATATCCCCATATCCCCTCCCTCTTGCATCTCCCTGCCACCCTCCCTATCCCACCCCTCTAGGTGGTCACAAAGCTTACCGAGCTGATCTCCCTGTGCTATGTGGCTGCTTCCCACTAGCTATCTATTTTACATTTGGTAGTGTATATATGTACATGCCACTCTCTCACTTCATTCCAGCTTACCCTTCCCCCTCCCCGTGTCCTCAAGTCCATTCTCTACGTCTGCATCTTTATTCCTGTCCTGCCCCTAAGTTCTTCAGAACCTTTTTTTTTTTTTTTTTTAGAATCCATATATATCTGTCAGCATACAGTACTTGTTTTTCTCTTTCTGACTTACTTCACTCTGTATGACAGACTCTAGGTCCATCCACCTCACTACAAATAACTCAGTTTCATTTCTTTTTATGGCTGAGTAATATTCCATGTATATATGTGCCACATCTTCTTTATCCATTCATCTGTCAATGGACACTTAGGTTGCTTCCATGTCCTGGCTATTGTAAATAGAGCTGCAGTGAACACTGTGGTACGTGACTCTTTTTGAATTATGGTTTTCGCCAGGTATATGCCCAAGACTGGGATTGCTGGGTCATATGGCAGTTCTATTCTTAGTTTTTTAAGGAACCTCCATACCGTTCCCCATAGTAGCGGTATCAATTTACATTCCCACCAATAGTGCAGGAGTGTTCCTTTTCCTCCACACCCTCTCCAGAACTTATTGTTTGCAGGTTTTTTGATGACAGGCAATCTGACCAGTGTGAGGTGATACCTCATTTAGTTTTGATTTGCATTTCTCTAATGATTACTGATGTTGAGCATCCTTTCACGTGTTTCTTGGCAATCTGTATATCTTCTCCGGAGAAATGTCTATTTGGGTCTTCTGACCATTCTTGGATTGGGTTTTTTGTTTTTTGATATTGTGCTACATAAGCTGCTTGTATGTTCTGGAGATAAATCCTTTGTCAGTTGCTCCTTTTGCAAATATTTTCTCCCATTCTGAGAGTTGTCTTTTTGACTTGTTTATGGTTTCCTTTGCTGCACAAAAGATTTTAAGTTTCATTAGGTCCCATTTGTTTATTTTTGTTATTATTTCCATTTCTCTCAGAGTTGGCTCAAAAAGGATCTTGTTGTGATTTATGTCATAGAGTGTTCTGCCTATGTTTTCCTCTAAGAGTTTGATAGTGTCTGGCCTTACATTTAGGTCTTTAATCCATTTTGAGCTTATTTTTGTGTATGGTGTTAGGGAGTGTTCTAATTTCATTCTTTTACATGTAGCTGTCCAGTTTTCCCAGCACCACTTATTGAAGAGGCTGTCTTTTCCCCATTGTATATTCTAGCCTCCTTTATCAAAGATAAGGTGACCATATGTGTGTGGGTTTATCTCTGGGCTTTCTATCCTGTTCCATTGACCTATATTTCTGTTTTTGTGCCAGTACCATACTGTCTTGATTACTGTAGCTTTCTAGTATAGTCTGAAGTCAGGGCACATGATTCCTCCAGCTCCGTTTTTTCTTTCACAAGTTTGCTTCAGCTATTCGGGATCTTTGTGTTTCCATACAAATTGTGAAATTTTTTGTTCTAGTTTTGTGAAACCTGCCATTGGTAGTTTGATAGGGATTGCACTGAAGCTGTAGATTGCTTTGGGTAGTAGAGTCATTTTCACAATGTTGATTTTTCCAATCCAAGAACATGGTATATCTCTCCATCTGTTTGTATTATTTTTAATTTATTTCATTGGTGTCTTAGAGTTTCCTACATACAGGTCTTTTCTCTCCTTAGGTAGGTGTATTCCTAGGTATTTTATTCTTTGTGCTGCAATGGTAAATGGGATTGTTTCCTTAATTTCTCTTTCAGATTTTTCATCATTAGTGTATAGGAATGCAAGAGATTTCTGCACATTAACTTTGTATCCTGCTACTTTACTGATTAGCTCTAGTAGTTTTCTGGTAGCATCTTTAAGATTCTCTGTGTATAGGACCATGTCATCTGCAAACAGTGACAGTTTTACTTCTTCTTTTCCAATTTGGATTCCTTTTATTTCTTTTTCTTCTCTGATTGCTGTGGCTAAAACTTCCAAAACTATGTTGAATAAGAGTGGTGAGAGTGGGCAACCTTGTCTTGTTCCGGATCTTAGTGGAAATGGTTTCATTTTTTCACCACGGAGAACGATGTTGGCTGTGGGTTTGTCAGATATGGCCTTCATTATGTTGAGGTAGGTTCCCTCTATGCCTATTTTCTGGAGAGTTTTTATCATAAATGGGTGCTGAATTTTGTCAAAAGCTTTTTCTGCATCTATTGAGATTATCATATGGTTTTCTCCTTCAATTTATTAATATGGTGTATCACATTGATTGATTTGCATATATTGAAGAATCCTTGCATTCCTGGGTTAAACCCCACTTGATCATGGTGTATGATCCTTTTAATGTGCTGTCAGATTCTGTTTGCTGGTATTTTGTGGAGGATTTTTGCATCTATGTTCATTAGTGATATTGGCTTATAGTTTTCTTTTTGTGTGACATCTTTGTCTGGTTTTTGTATCAGGGTGATTGTGACCGTGTAGAATGAATTTGGGAGTATTCCTCCCTCTGCTATATTTTGGAAGAGTTGAGAAGGATAGGTGTTAGCTCTTCTCTGAACGTTTGATAGAAGTCACCTGTGAATCCATCTGTTCCCAGGCTTTTGTTTGTTGGAAGATTTTTAATCACAGTTTCAATTTCAGTGCTTGTCATAGGTCTGTTCATATTTTCTATATCTTCCTGGTTCATTCTTGGAAGGTTGTGCTTTTCTAAGAATTGGTCCATTTCTTCCAGGTTGTCCATTTTATTGCCATATAGTTGCTTGTAGTAATCTCTCATGATTCTTGTATTTCTGCAGTGTCAGTTGTTACTTCTCCTTTTTCATTTCCAATTCTGTTGATTTGAGTCTTTTCCCTTTCTTTCTTGATGAGTCTGGCTAAAGGTTTATGAATTTTGTTTATCTTCTCAAAGAATCAGCTTGTAGTTTTATTGATCTTTGCTATTGTTTCTTCATTTCTTTTTCATTTATTTCTGATCTAATTTTTATGATTTCTTTACTTCTGCTAACTTTGGGGGGTTTCTTGTTCTTCTTTCTCTGATTGCTTTAGGTGTAAGGTTAGATTATTTCTTTGAGTTTTTTTTTGTTTCTTGAGATAGGATTGTACTGCTATAACTTTCCCTTTTGGAACTGCCTTTGCTGCATCCCATAGGTTTTGGGTCATCGTGTTTTCAGTCATTTGTTTGTAGGTATCTTTTGATATCCTCTTTGATTTCTTCAGTGATCTCTTGGTTATTTATTAGTGTACTATTTAGCCTCCATGTGCTTGTATTTTTTACAGTCTTTTTCCTGTAACTGATATCTAGTCTCATAGTGTTGTGGTAGGAAAGGATACTTGATATGATTTCAATTTCTTAAATTAACCAAGGCTTGATTTATGACCCAAGATATGGTCTATCCTTGAGAATGTACCATGAGCACTTCAGAAGAAAGTGAATTCTGTTGTTTTGGGATGGAATGTCCTATAAATATCAATTAAGTCCGTCTTTTTTAATGTATCATTTAATACTTGTGTTTCCTTATTTATTTTCATTTTGGATGATCTGTCCGTTGCTGAAAGTGGGGGGTTAAAGTCACCTACTATGATTGTGTTTCTGTCAATTTCCCCTTTTATGGCTGTTAGCATTTGCCCTATGTATTGAGGTGCTTCTATGTTGGGTGCATAAATATTTATAATTATTATATCTTCTTCTTGGATTGATCCTTTGATCATTATGTAGTGTCCTTCTATGTCTCTTTTAATAGTCTTTATTTTAAAGTCTATTTTGTCTGATATGAGAATTGCTACTCCAGCTTTCTTTTGATTTCCATTTGCATGGAATATCTTTTCTCATCCCCTCACTTTCAGTCTGTATGTGTCCCTAGGTCTGAAGTGGGACTCTTGTATACAGAATATATATACAGGTCTTATTTTTGTATCCATTCAGCCAGTCTATGTCTTTTGGTTGGAGTATTTAATGCATTTACATTTAAGGTAGCTATTGATATGTATGTTCCTATTACCATTTTCTTAATTGTTTTGTGTTTGTTATTATAGGTCTTTTCCTTCTCTTGTGTTTCCGCCTGGAGAAGTTTCTTTAGCATTTGTTGTAAAGCTGGTTTGGTGGTGCTAAATTCTCTTAGCTTTTGTTTGTCTGTAAAGGTTTTAATTTCTCCATCAAATCTGAATGAGGTCCTTGTTGGGTAGAGTAATCTTGTTTGTAGTTTTTTCCTTTTCATCACTTTAAATATGTCCTGCCACTCCCTTCTTGCTTGCAGAGTTTCTGCTGGAAGATCAGCTGTTAACCTTATGGGGATTCCCTAATATGTTATTTGTTGCTTTTCTCTTGCTGCTTTTAATATTTTTTCTTTGTATTTAATATTTGATAGTTTGATTTTTATGTGTCTTGGTGTGTTTCTGCTTGGATTTATCCTGTATGGGGCTCTCTGCACTTCCTGGACTTGATAGACTATTTCCTTTCCCATATTATGGAAGTTTTCAACTATAATCTCTTCAAATATTTTCTCAGTCCCTTTCTTTTTCTCTTCTTCTGGGACCCCTATAATTCGAACGTTGGTGCATTTAATGTTGTCCCAGAGGTCTCCGAGACTGTCCTCAATTCTTTTCATTCTTTTTTCTTTATTCTGCTCTGTGGTAGTTATTTCCACTATTTTATCTTCCAGGTCACTAATCCGTTCTTCTGCTTCAGTTATTCTGCTATTGATTCCTTCTAGAGAATTTTTTATTTCATTTATTGCGTTGTTCATCACTGTTCGTTTGCTCTTTAGTTCTTGTAGGTTCTTGTTAAACATTTCTTGTATTTTCTCCATTCTATTTCCCAGATTTTGAATCATCTTTACTATCATTACTCTGAATTCTTTTTCAGGTAGACGGCCTATTTCCTCTTCATTTATTTGGTCTTGTGGGTTTTTACTTTGCTCCTTCATCTGCTGCATATTTCTCTGTCTTCTCATTTTGCTTAACTTACTGTGTTTGGGGTCTCCTTTTGCAGGCTGCAGTTTTGTAGTTCCCATTGTTTTTGGGGTCTGCCCCCAGTGGGTAAGGTGGGTTCAGTGGCTTGTGTAGGCTTCCTGGGACTGGTGCCTATGTTCTGGTGGATGAGGCTGGATCTTGTCTTTCTGGTGGACAGGAGAGCATCCGGTGGTGTGTTTTGGGGTGTCTGTGAACTTATTATGATTTTAGGAAGTCTCTCTGCTAACGGGTGGGTTTGTGTTCCTGTCTTGCTAGTTGTTTGGCATGGGGTGTCTAGCACTGGAGCTTGCTGTTCGTTGAGTGGAGCTGGGTCTTAGCGTTGAGATGGAGATATCTGGGAGAGCTCTCACTGATTGATATTATATGGGACCAGGAGGTCTCTGGTGGTCCAATGTCCTGAACTCGGCTCTCCCACCTCAGAGGCTCAGGCCTGACCCTGGCCAGAGCACCAAGACCCTGTCAGCCACAAGGCTTCTGTCCTGTGTAACTTCTCAATGGCAATGGTTTTTCTGGTGATACAAATAGGGCTGGTTTTCCTTGAACCTTCAGGCTTCAGTTTTGCCTTGGTCATAACATGCATGTAAAGAAAACACCCGAGTCCAAGGAAAGAATCAAATCAGGAATCTTCCCTTTGATCTTTATTTTTTCTTTACTTTTTATTTTGTATTGGTGTATAGCCAATTAACAATGTTGCAATAATTTCAGGTGCACAGCAAAGGGACTCAACCATACATACACATGTATCCACTGATGCAAGCCTGGATCTGCTAGCACCCACCACAAGGAGAGAGACTGGGAGCTGAAGAAAATTCACCAGAAAAAAGTAGAACCAAGAGATGGAGAAGGTTAAGCCTCTAAGTCCAATTAATTTTAAAAACTATCCTTGGACATTTCAGCCACTTGAGCAAATAAACTCCCTTATTTCTATTAAGTTTTTTGTAACTGAAACCAATTTCTGTTAAGTTTTTTGTAACTGAAAGAGATGTATCTGATGGACATAGTCTATACGTTGAATTATTTATCCAGTCTAATTCAGTGATATACAAATATTTTTATAATATATGTAGATAATGAGCCAAATAAAATATAAATCAGCATAAAAATAATTTTCTACATTTTTAGTAGGATTTTCTCAACCAATATATAGTAAAGGTACCATTAGACAATTTTGCAGAGTCGTGGATGGACCTAGAGAATCATACAGAGTGAAGTAAGTCAGAAAGAGAAAAACAAATATTGTATAATATCGCTCATATGTGGAATCTAGAAAAAATGGTACAGATGAACTCATTTGCAAAGCAGAAATAGAGACACAGATATAGAGAACAAACTTATGGCTACCAAGTGGAGAAGGGGGGTGGAATGAATTGGGAGATTAGGATTGACATATATACACTACTATGTCTAAAATAGATAAATAATGAGAACCTACTGTATAGCACAGGGAACTCTACTCAGTGCTCTGTGGTGACCTAAATGGGAAGGAAATCCAAAAAGGAGGGGATATATGTATACGTATGGCTGATTCACTTTTCTGTACAGCAGAAACTAACACAACATTGTAAAGCAACTATACTCCAATAAAAATTAATTAAAAAAAGAAAAAGAAATAAAATTTTGGCCATCCCTTAGGTTCTAAAACTCTATGATGTTTAAAAGTCTTTGCATTACATGCATCAAGGTATAAACTTGCTCATAAATGATATAGGGACATTAGCCCTCCGAGTTTAATCAATAAGCAGCTGTGTACATTTGCCCGGTATTGTGAAATGTGAAAACTTTGAGACAATGATGTTACGTTGTGGGTTTTGCTGATTAGGGTCATGGAAATAAGGTTGTGGATTCTGAGTAAGACCAAAAAATTTTAAAATCCAAAAGATGCCTTTTGTTTTGATCTTTCTTTTTGTGCCGGTGGAGATTTCACTCTGGGTAATATAAATCACCAACATGCTAATTAAGCTGTGTTTCTCACTTTAAGGTCTTTTTGTGCTTCCCTCAAAGTGACAACATATGGAACACCATCATTTTCCTTAGATCTGAGATCACAAAGTGTCCACAAGCTATATACAGTTGTAGTGATACAATAGCCAGCAAAAAATAAGGCTTTAAATATCACCCACCACAAAACCTGGAATATAAAATGTGAAATTTGCAGAGGCATGACTAATGGGGTGATTTCTATTTTTCCAGCAACTGAACACCCAGTCCATGAACCGTGCACATATAATACTTAGAAAACAGTCTTAGAGAAAACTGACAGATATATGGGGTATTTTATCTTGCATTATGTGATTTGTAGAAGTAATCTCCAGTGGAAGCACTTCAAAGGAAGGCATTAAACAAGTATAAAATAACTAATCTACAAGTATTTATTAAGTGTTTGCTATGTAGCCAGCCAAATCCAAGGTGGCTGAGGAGGAAATAAGGGTGTGAAATCTAAGGACCCTGTTGAGAGTAACCTGCTAACTGTGTCCCCTCTTTCAGCCTCATCCTTCTAAACCACTATACACGTGGCTCCCAGGCTGACTGATTCAAAGCACAGTCTGACTCATTTCACTGTCCAGCTCAAGCATCTTCTGTGGCTCCCCACTGCCTATTAAATACATTCTGGATATCTCAGGTTGGCACAAGATTAGATATCCTAAACTTTTAGCCTTATCTCCCAGCATTCCCCTTCGGGTGACCTGACACAAATTAGCATTTTTATCTGAGAAGGAACTGGTTCTAGAATGGCTATGACAATGAAGACAACAATGATGATGGAGAAGAAAAGGAGGAGGAAGGAGACTGACATTCTTCGATTGGTTACCACATACTGAGTATTAGCTGTTGCGCTAAGTATTTAATGTCCATAGTTTCATTATAACCCTATGAGGGGTGTACTATTTTCATGTCCATTTTTTTCTATTGAAGTGAGATTCACATAACACAAAATTAACCATTTTTAAATTTTTTTATTACTTTTTATTGGAGTATAGTTGCTTTACAATGTTGTGTTAGTTTCTGCTGTACAGAAAAGTGAATCAGCCATACGTATACATATATCCCCTCCTTTTTGGATTTCCTTCCCATTTAGGTCACCACAGAGCATTGAGTAGAGTTCCCTGTGCTATACAGTAGGTTCTCATTATTTATCTATTTTAGACATAGTAGTGTATATATGTCAATCCCAATCTCCCAATTCATTCCATCCCCCTTCTCCACTTGGTAGCCATAAGTTTGTTCTCTATATCTGTGTCTCTATTTCTGCTTTGCAAATGAGTTCATCTGTACCATTTTTTCTAGATTCCACATATGAGCAATATTATACAATATTTGTTTTTCTCTTTCTGACTTACTTCACTCTGTATGACAGTCCCTAGGTCCATCCATGTCTCTGCAAATGGCACAAAAATTAACCATTTTAAAGTGAAAAAGCATTTAGTACATTTACAATGTTGTACAACCACCACCTCTGTCTAGTCTCAAAATATTTTCATCACCCTAAAGGGAAGCTCCATATCCATTAAGCAGTTTCTCCCCCTCTGTCCCTCCTCCCAGCCCCTGGAAATCACCAATCTGCATTCTGTCTCTATGTCATCCCCACTTTAAAAATGAGGATATTCAGTCTTAAAGAGGAGAAGCTACTTGTCCAAATTCTCACTGGTAAGAATAGTAGAGCTGAGATTCTGTCCCCTGCCTTAAAACGATTAAGCTATGAGGCTTTTGAAACACATTTACTTGAAGAATAAACTTGCCATGAATACAGGGATTAGAGAGTGGTTGAATGGTGCACCATGGGGAACTAATAACTATAAAATAGACCAGGTCCCCCACCCACCCCTAAGACGCCACAGGCAATAGGCCAAAGAGACATCACCGGCAGCTCTCAGCACCATGAAGGCCCCCAGAGGTTCATTTCTAACAAGCATCTGCTCCCATCATTTATGTATTATGTGATACGTATTTAGCACCTACCATGAGCTCAGTGCATAAGTTTCAGCTATAAGCATAGTCTACTTTAAAACCTCCCAGAAGGGACAAGGTTCAAAACAAAATATCTGTAATCCTGTACATGCCATCCTCCTTAAAATGGGCCACTGTTTTTCTCATGTTGGGATCCTAGTTCTTTTGTAGAATATAGTGTGAATATTATAAAATATCTTATATAGCAGATGTAAATATCTCAGACTATAATATGATATGCATACCGCAATATTATATTTATATAATATTACATATTATGATAATTTAATCCAAATCTAGATACAATATTATTATACATAAGAAATCATACATATTAACTCAGTATAGCGTTGTAAGATATCTCACTTGACCCTGGTCTAGATGAACCATTACAACAGCTGTCTGACTTGTGCCCCTAATCGCAGCCCTGCTACCTGTATTAGAGCACTCCAGAGAAACAGATCCTGTAGGATGGAGTGGTGGGGGTTGGGGGGGAGTTGGTTGTAGAGAGGCAGATTTTGAGGAGCTGGCTCACTTTCTTGTGGGGACTGACAAGTACAAAGTCTTCAGGGCAGGCTAGAGCTGATGTTGCAGCTTGAGTCCAAAGGCAGTCTGGACACAGAATTCCTTCTTCTTCAGGGAACCTCAGCCTTTTTCTTTTAATTTCCTCAACTGATTGAATGAAGCCCATCCATACATTATAGAGGGTAATCTGCTTCACTCAAAGTTTACTGATTTAAATGTTAATAACTACTGAAAAAATACCTTCACTTCAACATCTAGACTGGTGTTTTATCAAACATCCGGCCACTATAGCCTAGCCAAGTTGACACATAAAATTAACCATCATATTAGTTATGAACTAGATTTTGAACCACATCCCCACCCCACCCCCCCAAATTCATATGTTGAAGCTTTAACTTCCAATGTGACTGTATTTGGAGAATGGGCTTTAAGGAGGTAATTAAGGTTAAATGAAGTCATAAGGGTGGGGCCCTGATCTAATCAAACTAGTGTCCTTATAAAAAGAGGAAGAGACAGCAGAGATCTCTCTCTTTCTTCCCCATCTACACAGAAGAAAGGCCATGTGAGGACACAGCAAGAAGGCAGCTATGTAAGCCAAGGTGAGAGGCCTGACCAGAAACCAACCTGTTGGCACCTTGATCTTGGACTTCTAGCCTCTAGAAATGTAAGAAAATAAAATTCTATTGTTTCAGCCACCCAGTGGTATTTTACTATGGCAGCCCTAGCAGACTAATACTCTACCCAAATCTCTCCCTGATAAAGTAGTCAGGGACTCACTGAGAACACACATTAAATTCTCTCCATCCTTTGCCCAGAACCTTACAAGTACTCCTATTTCCATCAAAGTATCAAAGAAGAAGCCAATGCCATTAAAGGCCTACCCTGTCCTACAGGATCTGTTCACAGAGGTTTCCTCTCTCCCTCAGTGACTTCCTTCCCCTCAGCCATGTCGTTCCAGCCCTTGCTGGCCATGTCATTGGCCCCCTTGCTATCCCTGGGCCATGCCAGGCCAGATCCCAGCTCAGAAATTCTATGCTGGATCTTCCCTCTGCATGGGAGCTTCTTCCCAAATGGAAGGACTGTTCCCACTCCCATCTCCAAGCCAACCCTCACAAGACCCCTACTCAATGAGATGTATGCTGTGACCAGCCCTTGACCTCCACCCTACCCTCTGCTCCCAGGATCTCTGCTCCCCCTGCCCCTGCTTTACCTCATCAGTCCTCTCAGGAACCCCATGAAGTACATGCTATTATTACCCCCATTTTACAGATGAAGAAACTGAGGAACAGACGGTTTCATTACCATGCCTTTGCCCATGAATCCCCGAAGTCTGAAGAGACCAGAAGAGACCAGAATTTGAAGCCAGGCTGTCTTACTCTAATTCCAAACCTTAATCACTCAATTAGACTGTCTCTAGCTGTTTGTGAGGAGAGAAGGAACTGCCATTTTTTCCCAGCTTTACTAAGATATAATTGACATAGAACATTGTGTAATTTTAAGATGTACAGTGTAATGATTTTATATATGTGTATATTATGATATGATGACCACAGAAAATGCTGCTTTCTGAATTAGCCATGCATTAGGCACAGCTCACAGCCCCACGCCAGTGCACACCCTTAGTACATTGTCTCATTTAACTGCCAAACAATTCTGTGAAGTCAGCATGGTTCCCTTCATACAAATGTGCGCGTGGCTTTTTAGGAGAGACTGGGTAACAGCAAATGAGAGAATTCCAATCTACTCTCCAAAATATTTATCTGCATGCTCCAAGGATCCGGGTTCTCTCCATCTGTCTATTCTGACATCCATGATGTCCGCTTCGGTTTCAGGATTCTCTCAGTGCCCCCAAAGCTCCAGCTCTCCTCTTGTGAATGTAACACAACAGCCAGAATTTCAGACTTCCCTTTCTCACACCACATGAGAAAGACCAAGCATCTCCTTTAACTGCTCCAATGGAAGCGATAGGAACCACCTTTGTAGAAACGCCAACCAATATCTTCCTGCATCCCTTTAGCTCTGTTTGGGTAACATCCCTTTCCATGCTCCAATCAAGAGTGTCTCGGGAAAAGGATTCTCTTACTGACTTGAACTAACTAGGGCTCGTCTCTGAAGCTAGGGTGGAACCATTCTTGCCAAAATTAGGGGGTTGAAATGGGGACCAAAGGAATTGCTCAGGGGAAATGTGGGACAATGTCAGAAGAAGTAACATATGTCCACTGGGAAAGGGTAAGGTGTAAAACCATTTCAAGTTTTTAATACTTAAGCAGGGTATTGGTGCTTTCACTGATTATCAGTACAAGCCTGGTACAAGGAAAGAAGAAGAGTGTGCGGGGGGGGGGTAGTCTGTGTGGGAGTTTGGGGGGTTGTGGGATAAAGGGGGTGCATTTCATCTCCTACAACAGGAAATTGGTAGAGCAAGCAAATGCAAGAACCAGGTCAGACCGAGAGGACCCAGTGCCTTAGGTCAGCCGTGAGCATCAGAATTTACAAGGCAGAGCAAGAACAGGAAGGCAGAAAGGTGAAGGAAAGAGAAAGAGGTTTTGCCTACATGACAATTTTGCCTTCTCTGTGAGGCATGAGCTATCTATCGGACAGGCAGGCTACCAAACAAGAAGAGATCGACTCTGCAAAAACAAGCATACATTATAGAAATTCTCAGATGGGATGATCCTCCCGAGAATTCTGTTACATCCTAGCTAATTAGCCAAGTAGATAATTCATTTTACTCTTGAGAATCCAGTTTTCCCTGAGGGGGGAAAATATTCAAGGACTGCAAAAAGAGAGTCCGATATGACTATGAGTGTTGCTAAGTACCAAGCGTTCGTCCTCCAGGGCTGGAGCCCAGCAAGGGCAAAGCAAAGCCAAATTTTCTGGCTTTGGCAGTAGCCACTCCCCTCATCCTTCCCATCACCCCCTCCCATCTCATTTTCCTGTCCCCTCCCCTAGCATTTAGGCCTGGAGATATCTCATGCCATGGGAATGCAGATCCTGGAGAGAATTCCTCTTGTTACTGCCAAAATATATAGTAGGGAGAAGCACACAGTATGATGTTGGCAGAACACAGGGGGAACAAAAAGTGTACCCAGTGCTCAGTGAGTTAGAAGAGCACCACTGGGTAAACATGGATGAGCAAAGACAGCTGCAGAAATTCTCTTGAGCAACACAGTTCCCCCTTGCCCCCATGCTGGAACAGAACAGGGCTGATTAAAGCCATAATGAAGGTGTGGCTACATCTAAAGACAGAATGAAGCAAGAGAAAAGAGAAGTTTAGCCATAAAAACATAGGAAGTTGGGCAGAATTTATCAATATGTGTCCAGCACATCCAGGGATTGGTGCCCTGGGCAACAAGTACAATTTTTGTGCCCCTATGTAGGAATATTATTATAATAGAGGTGAATGCATTAGGCTAAAAGATGATGAGGCTGTTAGTCCTTGCCCTGACATGACCATCTAGCTACATTTTAAACTCTTCCTATGTTTCACTTATAGCTTTTTTCCAGAAAGAGAATGTGTTAACTAATTGACACAAATACCTTATGTCCTCAACAGTTGTATTTCAAGTCATAAATTAATAAATCGACACTTTGGTTTATATATCAGTGTCTTGCAAGTTGTTAGCTACAAGTCTATTCCATGAGAAACTGCTATACTCTGGAAATGCTGACACTTTAGTTTCTGAACAAGCAAAGCTGAAGAGCATGGCTATGGCCGTCCTCCAAAGGGCCTTGTCCAACTATCTGGCTGGATTCTGTGGGTCTCCTTCCTTTTGTTCATGCCTTTCAAGCTACAATAGCAATGCAGGGTCATCAGCAAGGTCGACTTCATCGCAAAGGATTAGCCTCTGCTCTAATTAGAAATATGAGACAGTTTTGTAGGTTGGTTTTTTGTGGCCACCTTATACAAAGCAGCCAAAAGGCAAAACACCCTACAGAATTTAAGAGCTGTAATGAGTCCTCATTTCACAAAGAATCTCAAAGAAATCAAATGACTTGTATATGGCCACACATTTTTGGCAAAAACGAAACTGAAGATTCTTGGTTTAAGTCTAGGGTTTTTTCCATTGCAGCACAACGGTCCCCAAAGACCATCAAGGTTATCACCATATCCACCAAAAACCGTGTTTCTACAACATCATTTGAATTCATAGTTATTCTTGTGTGAATTAAATTTGAAAATATAGCCAATCCCAGTCTATGTCCTCAGTGTAGAAATCTGATTGCATTTCGAAGGTGAAATACTCTGATTAGTAACCAAATTATAACTGCTCTTATGTCCTCCATTTCCTTACTACAATGATCCTAAGATTTCATATAAAATTTCAACATAGATCAAGTGAAATCTCAATACATTGTCAATTAAACGTGAGTTCTAATTCTTACATACCACACAGTAAGTTACTGATAAAGTCACAGACTGTCAAGTGTTATTTATTTTGTTATCAGGAGATAATACTATTTAGCCTCTTGAAGAACTCACATGCACCCTTCCACTGGGTGAAGAAAACAATGCTGCCCACGGTATTTTTCTTTTCGTCCTGGCTGATAGGTGACTCAGCAGTAAACATAATGCTCAATCACAGGAGCTTTGCTAGACCAATGTTTTGGTATATTCATGCCTCTCAATCTAAGCCAGCCATGCTGGGCTCAAGCCACATTCAGGCAGAGCTGCCCAAGAAGAAACTACATAGCGGTCATGAAAAGTGGAGAGTTTAGTGATAGGTCACCTATATTATAGGATGAGCTAACTAACTAAAAATTTAGCAAAATGAAAAGCCAGGGAATTAGAATAGTGTATCAGACTGGAGAGAGAAACTACAGACAATAAAATAGAAGTAAAACATATGGTGCCTAGAGATCATGAAATCTAGAAAAGAAAGGAACTGATCAGGGCAAAACTCCTGTGAATTCAGCACAAGTGCTCTGCCATCTTCCTTGTGATTATATTGATTGGTTTCCTAGCCCAGCTTAGATTCCTAAAGAGTTACCTTCCTTTAGCTTTTCACTTTTGTTACTAATCTAATTGTATATGTTAATTTTGTTTTAAGCCCTGTCTATTCCTATATGAAAGCAAGTAGCCAAAGTAAATTAGCTATTTTTAAAATCTCTGATGGGGCTTCCCTGGTGGCGCAGTGGTTGAGAGTCCGCCCGCCGATGCAGGGGACGCGGGTTCGTGCCCCGGTCCGGGAAGATCCCACATACCGCGGAGCAGCTGGGCCCGTAAGCCATGGCCGCTGAGCCTGCGCGTCTGGAGCCTGTGCTCCGCAACAGGAGAGGCCACAACAGTGAGAGACCCGCGTGCCGCAAAAAGACACA
The DNA here is from genome assembly GCF_005190385.1 of Monodon monoceros. Lineage (NCBI taxonomy): Eukaryota > Metazoa > Chordata > Mammalia > Artiodactyla > Monodontidae > Monodon > Monodon monoceros. The sequence goes on from NW_021703777.1 coordinate 88,000,656, forward strand.
AAAAAACAAAATAAAATCTCTGATGATTGCAGGAGCTAACTGGTAATGCACAAACTATATGTGGATGGGTTAGCAACCATCTTTCTTTTAAAATATGACTCTGATCCTAACTCTGGGCAGTCATGTGTCTGAGTGTTGAGAAATAGAAAGAAGGCAAGTGTGGCTGGAGTGGAATGAAGCAGAGAGGGTAATGGGAGATGAGGTCCAAGAGTCTGAATAAGAAGGGGACTGTGTAAGACCCTGTCAATTAGTTAAGCATTTTCACTATTACTCTGTGTGATGTGGAAAGCCATTGAGGAGCTTTAAGCAGAGTATTTATATGATCTGACTTACACTTTAAAAGGATAATTCTGGCTTCTGTAAGATGGAGAAATGAGAAACCAGGTAAGAGCCTGGTCCATTAGTCCAGGCAAAGATGATGGTAGCTTAAACCTAGGTGTCTGCAGACTTATTGGTTGAGAGGGCACAAAAAAAAGAGAGGAGACAAAAATGACTCCATGATTTTGAGCTCAAGTCATTGGAAGCTGGGAGTTGCTGCTAAATGAGACGCTGTGTCAAGGCATCAGGCACACAGAGATGAACAAGACACAGTGGCTTTGAGAACCCACAGTCTAGATGAGGAGATGGACAAGAAAACACATGTCAGTAAAAGTAATTCCATTTCTTAAACACTTACTTTGTACCAGACACTGAACTAAATATTCTACAAATACGACATAATTCAGTCCTCATAATGACTTCATGTGGTTGATACAATTCACCCTATTTTATAGATGAGAAAACTGAAACTCAGCAGAGTAAAATGACTTGTCAAAGGTCTGAGAGCTGAAAGATAGAGAATTGGTTTGAATCCATATCTGCTTAACCTCAAACTTATGCTCTTAAAGAGTACTGTGCTTGAGCCTAACTCTGGCTTGTCCTAATCTGAGGAAATGAGAGGCAGGCCCGTGAGGACAGAGAGCAGTTTACCCATGACAGAATGATTGCACGATCGCTTTTTTTTTTTTTTTTGCGGTACGCGGGCCTCTCACTGTTGCAGCCTCTCCCGTTGCGGAGCACAGGCTCCGGACACGCAGGCTCAGCGGCCATGGCTCACGGGCCCAGCCGCTCCGCAGCACGGGGGATCTTCCCGGACCGGGGCACAAACCGGCGTCCCCTGCATCGGCAGGCAGACTCTCAACCACTGCACCACCAGGGAAGCCCTAGCACGATCGCTTTTAATCCATGAAACAAGAAGGATGGACTCGACGATTTACATGGTTCCTCTCAGCTCTCAAAGCCTGTAATTTTAAAACATGGTGATGCTTCTTTTCAGTCAAGTGAAAGTCATTTTTATTCCTTAAGATTGAACAGCATATAACACAGTTCTCTTATTTACACAAAGCTATTTCAAGCCGGGCTGAATTGAGCCTCAAACCTTACAGTTTGCCCATTTTGAAGTAGAAAGACTATTAATGGTGAAAGAATAGCAGTAAACACAGAAGGGTAAAGAACAAGGCACATCAAGGAAATAAAGGCCTTGTCATAAAATAAGCAAGGGATATAAAAATGAGGTTTGGAAAATTGTCATTTTCCAGAAAACTGAAGGACTTTTTCAACTTTTATACAGAGATCTTGACTGTGGACTAAAAAGTTCAGTAACAACTAAAAAAGCATCTTGCATGTTAACAGAAACTTTAATTTTCATAGTCTTTTTTGCTCCAAATCCTAGTTTGTAATATCACACCTTCAATGTATCACAATAGCAAAATCATATGAACATATTTTCACCCAGAAAGGGCGTAAATCATAAACAGCCGGAAAAAGATAATGCAATATATCTGTTTGCCTTCAGTATGAGATATGTCTGTGAGATTAAACTAAAATGTGGCCTAGATTTAAGGAATCATAAAATTAACTTTGGGTTTAATCAGGATGTAACAAGCAGCATGTTTTTCTCCATCATCATCATCACTAAATTTATGATAGACATCCATAATGTAGGTATCCCTGTGGCAGTAAGCAGCTAGGGGGATATGTCACTTGATTTGCTGACAGTGAAGGCATATGAAGTTACAGTAAAATTATTCCAAAGTGTCTGATTAGCATAAACAGAAAAGGAAAAGTTCTAAACTTTGGTTTTTAAACTATACTTCATGGAACTAGAGTGTCATATCCCACAGGGGAAACTCTCCCTCTCCTCCTCTCTCTCCCTCACTTTATCCTCTTTTGGACACTTTCATATGATGTCATTAATATAATTACATCTTAAAATCTCATTTTGAGCTTTAAAATATGTGTAAAACTGCATCTAAGACTATAAAGAATGGATTCAATGTTAAAAAAAATATAAAGAAAATTGAAGACTTTACCACATATTTTAAAATCATCATTCTCTACATACTTTCTGGAGACTGCTAGGGGAAATGACAATCAGCTATTATAATGGCTGGTATTTTCTTGAAACATATGCTAAACATGAAAACCACAATAGAATGTTTAGAGGACTTGAACAGAAGCCTTACAGAAGAATTTCAGATAACTAATAAATAAATAAAACATTATCTTCTCTAAAATTAAATAAATGTAAATGAAAACAAGAGAAACATACATGCAAATGTAAACATCATTTCAAATTATCAAATTGTATGTTGTGTGTATGTGTGCATTTTAAAGACAATATCTACTATTGGTGAAGATGTGGCAAAATGGGTATCCTAGTAATTATTAAGAAAAAATTTAATTTCTGCAAATCAATTTGAAAATATATATTTAAACAGTTTTAAAAGTTCATACTTTTTGACAGTAATTTTCCATCTAGAATTATATTTTAAGGACATAAACAGAAGCTGGATCAAAAAAATATTTTCCGATGATTTATCATGATTTTATATAAGCTGTCAGTATGAGCACCTAATTCTCCCAATTTCCATATTCCTATAAACATTCTAAAATACACAATAGGTAAAACCTGCATTAATTCTGGAAATCATACAGGATTTGCTCCATTTGCCAAAAAAAAAATGTAAGTTTTCTGGCTTGTCTGCTGGAGAGAGAGGGCAGATGGCACCAGACTGAAGGAAGAACAGAGGGTAGATGGATGTGAACAAGAAGTAAATACAGAACACCCTTGTGGAAGATAACACCCCAGCAGGAAGACCACAGCCTGAATTCCACCTAAATGAGGAGGAAAACAATTAGACCTTTGAAAAGTTATTGCCTTTCATAAGAAAAGAACTACCCCTAAAAACTATAGAAAATGCTTTACTCTAACAGAGACTTATTGCAAGAAAAGTACACATGTTTAAAACATTTCTGTCCTTTTGTCTCAAAATTATATGAGGGTTTATTGCATCTATGAAACTAAAGTAAGTAGTCATGAGATCAGGAAAGAACACATGGAAAAACTAAATTACTGAAGGACACATGGAGAAAATAAATTACTGAATCAAAAATCACCAGGGTGGTGGAAATCAGATAACCAGGCATAGTCAAAAATTGAATTAGTATGGTGGAAGACACAACTGGAAATCTGCCCAAATCTCACCGAAGGGCAAGAAGATTTAACTATAAGGGAAAAAATAAAAGACATGGAGAACAGATTCAGAAACGCTGACACTCTATCTGTAAAAATTAGAATCTCAATTAGAGGCTATGGTACAGATAAGACAGACCTAACTCTCAAAGATACAATAGCATAAAATTTTTGAGAGCTTAAGAAAACCCTGAAACTTTTACTGCAAATGGCTTATTGGCAGGCTACATTAATGAAAAGACAGGAATCATGGGTTACATACCTCAAGAAAAAACAGCTATTCTCATAAGCATCCATGCAAGATGCTTAATCATCTACAACGAAACACAAATCAATTTACAAACTTCGCTTCCACAACAGTAACATCCAGAAGAAAATGGATCAAACTTTTAATTTGAAAAAGAAAGAGCAGAAGGAGAGTTTTAGAGGCATACACATTGCTACTCGTGTGCAAGTGCAACGGAAATGCACTCTCAAACAGATGTCAGAAATGCTCTGAAAACATTACACCTGTATAAAACTCATTCCTGAGTAATTTTCAGAAAGATCCTACCACTTCACAATAGCTCAGCATAAATGAGAACACTGGTCTGAAGTATCTCTTAGAAACTAGGTCTTTTTCAATTCTCAGATCCACAGAGAGTCTATGTTCTATGCAAATGATGCTCCACAAATAATACCATGGAAATTTTTAGATTTCTCTTTAATATAAGGAGATCAAAGCCCCTAAATCAGTGATTCTTAGCATTATCTGCACATTAGAATCTCCAGGGAATTTGTAAAATCCCTAATGTCCAGGCCACACCCCCTGCATTTAAATTAGACTCTCTGTTTCTGCTGTGTATTGCAGCACTATTCACAATAGCCTAGAAACTGAAACAACCTAAGCGTCTGTCTACAAATGAATGGATAAAGAAGATGTGATATAGATATAGATCTCATATATATGTGCATATGTGTATACAATACACTATATATATAAAAAGAATATATATATACACACACTATTATATAAATATACATATATATTATACATATAATATATATTATAATATTATTCAGCCATGAGAAAGAAGAAAATCCTGCCATTTGCAACAACATGGATGGACCTTGAAGGCATTATGCTAAGTGAAATAAGTCAGAGGGAGAAAGACAAATATTGTCAAGATCTCACTTATATGTGGAATCTAAAAAAAGCCTAACTCACAGAAACAGAAATAGAATAATAGTTGCCAGGGGCAGGGAGGGAGGGGATGGAAGTTTGGTCAAAGGGCACAAACTTCCAGTTATAAGATGAATAAGTTCTGGGGATTTAATGTACAGCATGGTGACTATAGTTAATAACACTGTATTGTATATTTGAAAGTTGCTAGGACAGTAGATCTTAAATGTTCTCACCAAAACACACAAAAAAGGCAATTATATGAGGTAACTGAAGTGTTAAGTAACTCTATTGTGGTAATCATTTTACGATATACATATGTATCTAAACATCACCTTGTACACCTTAAAATTACACAATGTTATAAGTCAATTATATCTCAAAAAATGGGAAAAAAATAAAGTATAATCACTGGGGTGGTGGGGGGGAACCAGGTAGAACTCACTATTTTTGAAATCTCCCCAGGCTATTCCAGTGTGCAGCTGAGATTCAGAAGCAGTGCTCCAAATGTTTGCTCTGTATATAGCAAAAAATAGAGTAATAAAAAGAAAGTAATGTCAGAATATGCAAACTTCTATTTTAATATTTTTAATTTCCCAAATTTTTTACTTTTCCAGCTAAGATCCTTTAAACATACTTGCATATCATCCTAAGTGGAAGCTTTAGGCCCCATTGGCTGATCATTCTTAGCCACTCCAAAGCAAAGGCTTGGGAAAGCTGTCTCCATCACACACTCCCTCTGTACTATATCCATTACTCACAGCACATTAATCTAAACTACACTGGGAAAACATAATTTTAAACTGGATTAATTTCAAGGTCAGAAAATGGAAAAGAGACACACACAAAGGGACACTCTCCAGTAGAGGAAATAACTAGGTCCCCAGACTATATGGCAAAGGAATATTTTTAAAGCCTTCCCAAGTATCTTGCATATTTACTAACACAGTAAGGTAAGCAAACATTAAAGATCTGAGGCTGTAATCTACTCAGTGTCAAAGTGGCTCCCAACGTTATAAGTAGCCTAAGGAAGTATGTTCATCTCTCAGGTCACTGTGATAGCATGTGGACCAGTCACTGCAGGAAATATGTTAATCAGATTCTAACACTCCTTTCTGAAGTGTGTGAAAGACAGAAAGGCCAGATCCATGCAACAGCCAAGGTCAGGTCTTTGGCACAGCACAGAGAATTCAGACCAAAATGTTAGGTTGTTAATGTGATATCCAAACATAACCCCCCAAAACTGTTCCATCCAGACATTTATTTATTAATGTTCTCTAGTGCCCTGAAGGAGGTTTCCAAGTCAAACACGTTGTGATTGATTGAGGCAGACTTGACTTTACAGAATTAAGTGTGCTTACTTATAATTCCATGAACTCTCTGCTTTATAATTTATGTTTTTACCATCAGTGAGAATTCCTGAGATCCAATTCTAATGCAAAAATATCTATCCTGACAGAGTTTGATTAAATAAAACCAACACAAGTCATTCTGAGCTTGGGATTCATATTAACTTTAAAGACCAGAAGAGATGTGAACCAAAGGAAAGAAACTCACTTTTCATATGCTATAATCTTCCATGTCGTGAAAGAAAAGGTACTAGATCTTAATTTTTCCAAAAACTAAGAAGAAATAGTTATGTGAGTTGATAGAGGGTGCTAATTATTGCTACCCTGGCAACTGTAGTACAATATATAAATGTTTCAAATCAATGTGTTGTACACATTAAATTTACATGATGTTATATGCAACACAGATGTCAATTTTTTAAAAAGAAAAACCAGCAAAGTGAGAGCTTAAATTCAGGGACAATAGTAGGACTTGGCTATATGAAGTGGTTCTCCGAACCGTGTTCTTCCCTGCTGGGCATAAGTTTAAGTATTACTGGTAGGTTGGTGGTGTTTTGAGACCTCATAACTTTGGACTGCTCTAATGTGGAATTTGTAAGAATGACATCAGGGCCTTGGCTAAAACTCCCTGAGATTCACAGAATTCAGGATTGGAAGGTGATCACATCTAGACAGCTGTGCTTTATATATTTCTGCATTCCCCACAGAAACAGGCACACCATGGGGACTCAATAAATATTAGGTGATTACACACACTTGTGGAATGACCATCCCACATGGGGCAGACATCCTCTGAACATCTTTGACAGATGGGCATCTGGCATCTGTTTTCATGTCATCTATTGACAGGTATCTAATGAACTCCTGAGGACATCCGTTCCCTTACTCAGTCCCACTAATTGTCAGAAAGCCCTGTCTTATGTTGAATCGAAACTTGCTTTCATGTAATGGGCCCCCGCTGGCCTGACCTCTGCCCTCTCCAACAGCACAAAATGAGTCTTTTTAGTCTTTTATGTGATAGCTCTTACACAATTTTAACAAAAATTAACAGGCCTCTCCCTATATGAGATTATCCTGGGCATTCTCTTCTGGGTATGATTTAGATTGTTAATATTAACATTAATGCTTAATGGTGCCACAGATAGAAGATAATATTCCAGATATAAACTGAGAGTGAGGCTATTACATCTTATAATCAGGAGATCTGACACTGTGAATGAAAATTTTAAATGACTAAAACATGTATGTTTAGTATACATGGAGTATATTCAACAATTTCTATCAAGCTTCTAGATTGACTCCTACCAAGTTTCATTTCTAAACCAGGAATGTGATCATGTCATTTTATTGCCTAACATTCTTTGATGGCTCCCCCAACTTTCTTTCAATCAACAGAAATTTATTAACTTCCTATTATGTGCCAGGAACTATTCTATGTCCTAACTAGCCAGAAATGAGCAGGGAAGCCCTGTCCCTTCTCTCATCAAGCTTATAGTCTATGAAGATGTGTTAGGAAACTAGTAAACAACTAAGAAGTACAATTTCAGGTAAAGAAAACAAGTAAAAATTGATTGGAAATGGGGGCCATATATTAGTCAGATGCACAGGGAAAATCTTTGTGAGAAGGTGATATTTAAGCCAAAACCTATTTGATGAATAGGAACAAACCATCATAAAAGGAGAAACAAGCTTGTTTTTGCTCACTCCTAATGAGATTTTTGTCATCCACAAACTTGAAACGCATTCCCTCAACTCTTTACCCAAATCATTGGTTAAAATGTTGCATGGGGCAGGGTCAGGAAGTGAGGTGGATGGACCTAGAATCTGTCGTACAGAGTGAAGTAAGTCAGAAAGAGAAAAACAAATACCGTATGCTAACACATACGTATGGAATTTTAAAAAGCGGAACTGATCAACCCAGTGGCAGGGCAGGAATAAAGATGCAGATGTAGAGAACGGACCTGAGGGCACAGGGTGGGAAGGGGAAGCTGGGATGAAGTGAGAAAGTAGCATTGACATACACACACTACCAAATGTAAAATGGATGGCTAGTGGGAAGCTGCTGCATAGCACAAGGAGATCAGCTTGATGCTTTGTGACGACCTAGAGGGATGGGATAGGAAATGTGGAAGGGAGGCTCAAGAGGGAGAGGTTATGGGGATATATGTATACGTATAGCTGATTCACTTTGTTGTACAGCAGAAACACAACACTGTAAAGCATTTATACTCCAATAAAGTTGTGGGAAAAAAATATGTTCATACTATAGTGTAGTCTAATAAGCATGCAATAGTATTATGTCTGTAAAACAATGTACATACATTTAAAAATACTTTATTGCTAAAAGAGAAAAAGAAGAAGAGAGAAGCTTTAGGCACCTCGAAGTTTCCTGTTAGACTGTTTTGTAGCAACATCTAATTACAAGGACTTTGTAAAGCAAATAATACGCTTTCAGGATATCCAAAGCTGGGCGGAATTCCTCCCCTACTAAACTCCCATCAATAATAGAGAACATCGTACTGCCTGTTGTGGGGTTGTTTCCCTCCCCGGGCAAAGCCACCTAGTGAGGACCAAAGGAACTTTAGATTAACGCATTTCAAGGTATTGATACTTGTAGCACCAGCCGCAGTGGGAGGTTCACAGCTTGGTACCTCAGCCTGATACACTTCAAACTTCCTTTCCCAGAGCAAAGGCAGATATGCCTTTTCCTGCACAACTTGCCTGCCTTAGTAGCACACTGCTGAGTTAGCAGCTGAAGCCTGGTAAAAGCCTGCACTGTATATGTGTTTACACTGAAGAGGCTTGAGGGCAATATTCTAGAAAGGGGGAGATACGCATAACGCCGCCACACGTTATCACTTGTCCCGGCCACCAGTCCTCTGTGATCTGGAAAAAGCGAAAGGCTCGGACATCTTCCTTGTGTTCTCCATTTGCAACACAGTATCTCCAAAGAAGGTGCAATTTTCCCCAGTCCCCACCTTTAGCTAGAAAGACCTTGAGGAAATACAAAGCACAAATCTTCTATTTAGATTCCAGTTGTAAACTCTTAAGCACACTAACTCACCCAAACTCTACACATCCTACAGATGTTCACACCTATAGCATCCCCTACATAAAGGACTGCTGCTTATGTTTACACACGTTGTACTTTGCACAACTCTAGAGAACACCCTTGACATAAAGCCATTGTAGATTTGTTTAGTCTTTGTGACCATTTTCCAGAAAACGTTTTGAGGAAAGGGAGCCTTACTCTAAATGGTACAAAGATACCATTTGGGCTAACCATGGGGCTGCTTCCTAAACTCCCATGTAGGAAATGTCTTTTAAACATATGAGCTACTCAAGGACATTCACTGCAGCACTGTTCGTAAAAGTGAAAAAAAATATCCATCATTTGGACCCCAAAGGTCTGTCAGCAAGCAAACGGATACATAAATGTTGTCTGGTTACACATCAGACTATCATAGGGCCATTATAAAAAATGAATTCAAGCTAAAAGTATTGACATGGATAAATTTTAAACAATGTAATGTTGAAAACAGCTATGTCTAGTGTGACACCATTTATATAAATACTAAGATGCACAAAACAATGTACAAATAGGTCCATGCATTTTGTAGCAAAATGTACATCTAGTGCACAAGTTGATACCCATCATCTTCAGAATTAGGGTTATCCCAGGTAAGGAATGGAAGACAGGAGATTTGGGAAGGGCACAAAGCGGTTTCACCTGGGTCAATCACATTTTATTTCTTTTTTAAAGTAGAATATATGGGGCAAAATATTAACATTTGTTAAATCTGGGTCATAGTTATATGTATATTTGTGTTTTTTCTGTATATGTGAAATATTTTTTTAAGTGAAAGAGAAAAGAAGTGAAGCCTCATTTCCGCAAAGGAGCTACTATTTTTTGTTGTTGTTGTTTTTCCTGTTGTTTTGGGTTTTTTTCTGGGAGGGTGTCGAATTTTTATTTTATCTTATTTTTATACAGCAAGTTATTATTAGTTATCTATTTTATGCATATTAGTGTATATATGTCAATCCCAATCTCCCAATTCATTCCCCCACCACCACCGTCCCCACTGCTTTCCATGCTTGGTGTCCATACACTTGTTCTCGACATCTGTGTCTCTATTTCTGCCTTGCAAACCAGTTCATCTGTATCATTTTTCTAGATTCCACATATATGCATTAATATACAATATTTGTTTTCCTCTTTCTGAATTACTTCACTCTGTATGACAGTTTCTAGCTCCATCCACATCTCTACAAATGACCCAATTTCGTTCCCTTTTATGGCTGAGTAATATTCCACTGTATATATGTACCACAACTTCTTTATTCATTTGTCTGTCCATGGGCATTTAGGTTGCCTCCATGACCTGGCTATTGTAAACAGTGCTGCAATGAACACTGGGTGCATGTGTCTTTTTGAATTATGGTTTTCTCTGGGTATGCCCAAGAGTGAACTGCTGAGTCATATGGTAATTCTATTTTTAGTTTTTGTTTTTTTTAAAACATCTTGATTAGAGTATGACTGTTGTGTGTTAGTTTCTGTGTTAGTTTCTAATTGGTGTGTTACATTTTGCTTTATAACAAAGTGAATCAGTTATACATATACATATGTCCCCATATCTCTTCCCTCTTGCGTCTCCCTCCCTCCCACGCTCCCTATCCCACCCTTCTAGGTAATCACAAAGCACCAAGCTGATCTCCCTGTGCTATGCGGCTGCTTCCCACTAGCTATCTATTTTACGTATGGTAGTGTACGTAAGTCCATGCCCCTCTCTCACTTTGTGCCAGCTTACACTTCCCCCTCCCCGTATCCTCAAGTTCATTCTCTAGGAGGTCTGCATCTTTATTCCCATCTTGCCCCTAGGTTCTTCTGACGATTTATTTTATCTTTTTTTGGATTACATATATATGTGTTAGCATACAGTATTTGTTTTTCTCTTTCAGACTTACTTCACTCTGTATGACAGCCTCTAGGTCCATCAACCTCACTACAAATAACTCAGAGGCATTCCTTTTTATGGATGAGTAATATTCCATTGTATATACGTGCCACAACTTCTTTATCCATTCATCTGTTGATGGACAGTAGGTTGCTTCCACATCCTGGCTATTGTAAATAGAGCTGCAATGAAGATTTTGGTACATGACTCCTTTTGATTTAAGGTTTTCTCAGGGTATATGCCCAGTAGTGGGATTGCTGGGTCGTATGGTAGTTATTTACTTTTTTAAGGAACCTCCATACTATTCTCCATAGTGGCTCTATCAATTTACATTCCCACCAACAGTGCAAGAGGGTTCCCTTTTCTCCACACCCTCTCCAGCATTCACTGTTTGTAGATTTTTTGATGAAGGCCATTCTGATTGGTGTGAGATGATATCTCATTGTAGTTTTGATTTGCATTTCTCTAATGATTAATGATGTTGAGCATGCTTTCATGTGTTTGTTGGCAATCTGTGTATCTTCTTTGGAGAAATGTCTATTTAGGTCTTCTGCCCATTTTTGGATTGGGTTGTTTGTTTTTTTGATATTGAGCTGCATGAGTTGCTTGTATGTTTTGGAGATTAAACCTTTGTCAGTTGCTTTCTTGGCAAATATTTTCTCCCATTCTGACAGTTGTCTTTTCATCTTGTTTATGGTTTCCTTTGCTGTGCAAAAGCTTTTAAGTTTCATTAGGTCCCATTTGTTTATTTTTGTTTTTATTTCCATTTCTCTAGGAGGTGGGTCAGAAAGGATATTGCTGTGATTTATGTTCTAGAGTGTTCTGCCTAGGTTTTCCTCTAAGAGTTCGATGGTGTCTGGCCTTACATTTAGTTCTTTAATCCATTTGGAGTTTATTTTTGTGTATGGTGTTAGGGAGTGATCTAATCTCATACTTTTACATGTACCTGTCCAGTTTTCCCAGCACCACTTATTAAAGAGGCTGTCTTTTCTCCACTGTATATTCTTGTCTCCATTATCAAAGATAAGGTGACCATATATGCGTGGGTTTATCCCTGGGCTTTCTATCCTGTTCCATTGATCTATATTTCTGTTTTTCTGCCAGTACTATACTGTCTTGATTACTGTACCTTTGTAGTATAGTCTGAAGACCGGGAGCCTGATTCCACCAGTTCCATTTTTCTTTCTCAAGATTGCTTTGGCTATTCGGGGTCTTTTGTGTTTCCATACAAATTGTGAAATTTTTTGTTCTAGTACTGTGAAAAACGCTAGTGGTAGTTTGTTAGAGACTGCATTGAATCTATAGATTGCTTTGGGTAGTAGAGTCATTTTCACATTGTTGATTCTTCCAATCAAAAAGCTTGGTATATCTCTCCATCTATTTGTATCATCTTTCTTTCATCAGTGTCTTAAAATTTTCTGAATACAGGTCTTTTGTCTCCTTAGGTAGGTTTATTCCTAGATATTTTATTCTTTTTGTTGCAATGGTAAATGGGAGTGTTTTCTTAATTTCACTTTCAGATTTTTCATCATTAGTGTATAGTAATGCAAGAGATTTCTGTGCATTAATTTTGTCTCCTGGTACTTTACCAAATTCCTTAATTAGCTGTAGTAGTTTTCTGGTAGCATCTTTAGGATTCTCTATGTATAGTATCATGTCATCTGCAAACAGTGACAGCTTTACTTCTTCTTTTCCAATTTGGATTCCTTTTTTTTCTTCTCTGATTGCTGTGGCTAAAACTTCCAAAACTCTGTTGAATAATAGTGGTGAGAGTGGGCAACCTTGTCTTATTCCTGGAAATGCTTTCAGTGTTTCACCATTGAGGACGATGTTCGGTGTGGGTTTGTCATATATGGCCTTTATTATGTTGAGGAAAGTTCCCTCTATGTCTACTTTCTGCAGGGTATTTATCATAAATGGATGTTGAATTTTGTCGAAAGCTTTCTCTGCATCTATTGAGATGATCATATGGTTTTTCTCCTTCAATTTGTTAATATGGTATATCACGTTGATTAATTTGAGTATATTGAAGAATCCTTGCATTCCCAGGATAAACCCCACTTGATCATGATGTATGATCCTTTTAATGTGCTGTTGGATTCTGTTTGCTAGTAGTTTGTTGAGGATTTTTGCATCTATGTTCATCGCTGATATTGGCCTGTAGGTTTCTTTCTTTGGGACATCTTTGTCCGGTTTTGGTATCAGAGTGATGGTGGCCTTGTAGAATGAGTTTGGGAGTGTTCCTCCCTCTGTTACATTTTGGAAGAGTTTGAGACGGATAGCTGTTAGCTCTTCTCCAAATGTTTGATAGAATTCGCCTGTGAAGCCATCTGGTCCTGGGCTTTTGTTTGTTGGAAGATTTTTAATCACAGTTTCAATTTCAGTGCTTGTGATTGGTCTGTTCATATTTTCTATTTCTTCCTGGTTCAGTCTTGGAAGGTTGTGCTTTTCTAAGAATTTGTCCATTTCTTCCAGGTTGTCCATTTTATTGGCATATAGTTTCTTGTAATCTCTCATGACCCTTTTTTATTTCTGCAGTTTCAGTTGCTACTTCTCCTTTTTCATTTCTAATTCTACTGAGTCTTCTCCCTTTTTATCTTGATAAGTCTGGCTAATGGTATATCAATTTTGTTTATCTTCTCAAAGAACCAGCTTTTAGTTTTACTGATCTTTGCTATCGATTCCTTCATTTCTTTTTCATTTATTTCTGATCTGATCTTTATGATTTTTTTCCTTCTGCTAAATTTGGGAGGTTTTTTGTTCCTCTTTCTCTAATTGCTTTAGGTGTAAGTTTAGATTATTTGAGATGTTTCTTGTTTCTTAAGGTAGGCCTGTAAAGCTATAAACTTCCCTCTTAGAACTGCTTTTGCTGCATCCCATAGGTTTTGGGTCATTGTGTGTTCATTGTCATTTGTTACTAGGTATTTTTTTATTTCCTCTTTGATTTCTTCAGTGATCTCTTGGTTACTAAGTAGTGTGCTGTTTAGCCTCCATGTGTTTGTATTTCTTACACATTTTTTCCTGTAATTGATATCTAGTCTCATAGCGTTGTGGTCAGAAAAGATACTTGATACGATTTCAATTTTCTTAAATTCACCAAGGCTTGATTTGTGACCCAAGATATGATCTACCCTGGAGAATGTTCCATGAGCACTTGAGAAGAATGTGTATTCTGTTGGTTTTGGATGGAATGCCCTTAAATATCAATTAAGTCCATCTTTTTTAATGTATCATTTAAAGCTTGTGTTTCCTTATTTATTTTCATTTTGGATGATCTGTCCATTGGTGAAACTGGGTTGTTGAAGTCACCTACTATGATTGTGTTACTGTCGATTTCCCTTTTATGGCTGTTAGTATTTGCCTTATGCATTGAGATACTCCTATGTTGGGTGCATAAATATTTACAATTGGTATATCTTCTTCTTGGATTGATCCCTTGATCATTACGTAGTGTCCTGCTTTGTCTCTTGTAATAGTCTTTGTTTTAAAGTCTATTTTGTCTGATATGAGAATTCCTACTCCAGCTTTCTTTTGATATCCTTTTGTGTGGAATATCTTTTCCATCCCCTCACTTTCAGTCTGTATGTGTCCCTAGGTCTAAAGTGGGTGTCTTGTGGACAGCCTATATACGTGTCTTGATTTTTGTATCCATTCAGCCAGTCTATGTCTTTTGGTTGGAGCATTTAATGCATTTACATTTAAGGTAATTATCGATATGTATATTCCTATTACCATTTTCTTAATTGTTTTGGGTTTATTATTGTAGGTCTTTTCCTTCTCTTGTGTTTCCGGCCTAGAGAAGTTCCTTTAGCATTTGTTGTAAAGCTGGTTTGGTGGTGCTGAATTCTCTTAGCTTTTGCTTGTCAGTAAACTTTTAATTTATCCGTCAAATCTGAATGAGATCCTTGCTGGGTACAGTAATCCTGGTTGTAGGTTTTTCCTCTTCATCACTTTAAATATGTCCTGCCACTCCCTTCTGGCTTGCAGAGTTCCTGCTAAAAGATCAGCTGTTAACCTTATGGGGATTCCCTTATGTGTTATTTGTTGTTTTTCCCTTGCTGCTTTTAATATTTGTTCTTTGTATTTAACTTTTGATAGTTTGATTAATATGTGTCTTGGCATGTTTCCCCTTGGGTTTATCCTGTATGGGACTCTGTCTCCTTCCAGGTCTTGATTAGCTATCTCGTTTCCCATATTAGGGAAATTTTCAACTATAATCTCTTCAAATATTTTCTCAGTCCCCTTCTTTTTCTGTTCTTCTTCTGGGACCCCTATAATTCGAATGTTGGTGCATTTAATGTTGTCCCAGAGGTCTCTGAGACTGTCCTCAATTCTTTTCATTCTTTTTTCTTTATTCTGCTCTGCAGTAGTTATTTCCTCTATTTTATCTTCCAGGTCGATTATCTGTTCTTCTGCCTCAGTTATTCTGCTATTGATCCCTTCTAGAGAATTTTTAATTTCATTTATTGTGTTGTTCATCACTGTTTGTTTGCTCTTTGGTTCTTCTAGGTCCTTGTTAAACGTTTCTTGTATTTTCTCCATTCTTTTTCCAAGATTTTGGATCATCTGTACTATCATTATTCTGAATTCTTTTTCAGGTACACTGCGTATTTCCTCTTCATTTGTTAGGTCTGGTGGGTTTTTGCCTTGCTCCTTCATCTGCTGTGTGTTTCTCTGTCTTTTCATTTTGCTTAACTTACTGTGTTTGGGGTCTCCTTTTTGCAGGCTGCAGGTTTGTAGTTTCCATTGTTTTGGTGTCTGTCCCCAGTGGCTAAGGTTGGTTTAGTGGGTTGTTTAGGCTTCCTGGTGGAGGGGAGTAGTGCCTGTGTTCTGGTGGATGAGGCTGGATCTTGTCTTTCTGGTGGGCAGGTCCACGTCTGGTGGTGTGTTTTGGGATGTCTGTGGCCTTATTATGGTTTTAGGCAGTCTCTCTGCTAATGGGTAGGGTTGTGTTCCTGTCTTGCTAGTTGTTTGGCATAGGGTGTCCTGCACTGTAGCTTGCTGGTCGTTGAGTGGAGCTGGGTTTTGGCGTTGAGATGGAGATCTCTGGGAGATTTTCGCCATTTGATATTACATGGAGCTAGGAGGCCTCTTGTGGACCAGGGTCCTGAACTTTGCTCTCCCACCTCAGTGGTACAGCCCTGATGCCTGGCTGAAGCACCAAGAGCCTGTCTTCCACACAGCTCAGAATAAAAGGGAGAAAAAAAAGGAAGAAAGAAAGAAGAAGATAAAATAAAATAAAATCATTAAAATAAAAAAATAATAATAATTAAGAAAAATACATTTTTAAGTAGAAAAAAAAAAACCAGACAGAACTCTAGGACAAATGGTAAAGGCAAAGCTATACAGACAAAATCACACACAGAAGCATATGCATACACACTCACAAAAAGAGATAAAGGGGAAAATATATATATATTGCTGCTCCCAAAGTCCACTTCCTCAATTTGGGATGATTCGTTGTCTATTCAGTTATTCCACAGATGCAGGGTACATCAAGTTGACTGTGGAGATTTAAACCACCACTCCTGAGGCTGCTGGGAGAGATTTCCTTTTCTCTTTGTTCGCACAGCTCCCAGCGTTCAGCTTTGGATTTGGCCCCACCTCTGCGTGTAGGTCGCCTGAGGGCATCTGTTCTTTGCTCAGACAGGACGGGGTAAAGGAGCAGCTGATTTGGGGGCTCTTGCTCACTCAGACCAGGGGGAGGGAGGGGTATGGATGCGGGGCGAGCCTGCGGCAGCAGAGGCCCACATGACGTTGCACCAGCCTGAGGCGCGCCGTGCGTTCTCCTGGGGAAGCTGCCCCTGGATCATGGGACCCTGGCAGTGGCAGACCGCACAGGCTTCCAGTGGGCAGGTGTGGATAGTGACCTGTGCTTGCACACAGGCGTCTTTGTGGCTGCAGCAGCAGCTTTAGCGTCCCATGCCCGTCTCTGGGGTCTGCGCTGACAACTGCAGCTCACACTAGTCTCTGGAGCTCCTTTAAGCAGTGCTCTTAATCCCCTCTCCTCGCGCACCAGGAAGCAAAGAGGCAAGAAAAAGTCTCTTGCCTCTTCGGCAGCTCCAGACTTTTCCCGGACTCCCTCCCGGCTAGCCGTGGTGCACTAACCCCTTCAGGCTGTGTTCACGCCATCAGTCCTCTCCCTGCGATCCGACCGAAGCCCGAGCCTCAGCTCCCAGCCCCAGCCTGTCCCGCCAGGTGAGCAGACAAGCCTCTCAAGCTGGTGAGTGCTGGTTGGCACTGATCCTCTATGTGGGAACCTCTCCGCTTTGCCCTCTCCACCCCTGTTGCTGCGCTCTCCTCTGCGGCTCTGAAGCTTCCCCCCTCAACCACCCGCAGTCTGCACCAGTGAAGGAGCTTCCTAGTGTGTGGAAACCTTTCCTTCTTCTCAGCCCTCTCCCAGAGGTGCAGGTCCCGTCCCTATTCTTTTGTCTCTGTTTTTTCTTTTTTCTTTTGCCCTACCCAGGTACGTGGGGAGTTTCTTGCCTTTTGGGAGGTCTGAGGTCTTCTGCCAGCGTTCAGTAGGTGTTCTGTAGGAGTTGTTCCACATGTAGATGTATTTCTGATGTATTTGTGGGGAGGAAGGTGATCTCCGCACCTTAGTCTTCCGCCCTCTTGAAGCTCCAAGTCTATTTTTAGTTTTTTAAGGAACCTCTATACTGTTCTCCATAGCGACTGTACCAATTTACATTCCCACCAACAGTGCAAGAGGGTTCCCTTTTATGCACACCCTCTCCAGCATTTGTTGTTTGTAGATTTTCTGATGATGCCCATCCTAACTGGTGTGAGGTGATACCTCATTATAGTTTTGATTGCATTGCTCTAATAAGTAGTGACGTTGAGCAGCTTTTCATGTGCCTCTTGGCCATCTGTATCTCCTTGGAGAAATGTCTATTTAGGTCTTCTGCCCATTTTTGGAATGGGTTGTTGGTTTTTTTTAACATTGAGCTGCATGAGTTGTTTATATATTTTGGAGATTAATCCTTTGTTGATTCATTTGCAAGTATTTTCTCATATTGTGAGGGTTGTCTTTTCATCTTGGTTATAGGTCTCTTTGCTGTGCAAAAGGTTTTAAGTTTCATTAGGTCCCATTTGTTTATTTTTGTTTCATTCCATTACTCTAGGAGGTGGGTCAGAAAAGATCTCTTTGTGATTTATGTCAAAGAGTGTTCTTCCTATGTTTTCCTCTAAGAGTTTTATAGTGTTTGGTCTTACATTTAAATCTTTAATTCATTTGGAGTTTATTTTTGTGTATGGTGTTAGGGACTGTTCTAATTTCATTCTTTTACAAGTGGCTATCCAGTTTTCCCAGCACCACTTATTGAAGAGGCTGTCTTTTCTCCATTGTATATTCTTGCCTCCTATGTCATAGATTAGTTGAGCATAGGTGCATGGGTTTATCTCTGGGCTTTCTATCCTGTTCCATTGATCTATATTTCTGTTTTTGTGCCAGTACCATACTGTCTTGATTACTGTAGCTTTGTACTATAATCTGAAAGCAGGGACTCTGATTCCTCCACCTCCATTATTTCCCCTCAAGATTGCTTTGGCTATTTGGGCTCCTTTGTGCCTGTAAAAAAATGCCATTGGTAATTTAATAGGGGTTGCATTCAATCTGTAGATTACTGTGGGTAATATAGTCATTTTCAGAGTATTGATTCTTCCAACCCAAGAACATGGTATATCTCTCCATCTGTTTTTGTCATCTTTGATTTCTTTCATCAGTGTCTTATAGTTTTCTGAGTACAGGTCTTTTACCTCCTTAGGTAGGTTTATTCCTAGGTATTTTATTCTTTTTGTTGCAGTGGTGAATGGGATTGTTTCCTTAATTTCTCTTTCTGATCTTTCATTTCTAGTGTATAGGAATGCAAGAGGTTTCTGTGCATTAATTTGGTATCCTGTAACTTTACCAAATTCATTGATTAACTCTAGTGGTTTTCTGGTGGCATCTTTAGGATTCCCTATGTATAGTATCATGTCATCTGCAAACAGTGACAGTTTTACTTCTTCCTTTCCAATTTGTATTAATTTTATTTCTTTTTCTTCTCTGATTACCGTGGCTAGGACTTCCAAAACTATGTTGAATAATAGTGGTAAGAGTGGACATCCTTGTCTTGTTCCTGATCTTAGAGAAAATGCTTTCAGTTTTTCACCATTGAGAATGATGTTTGCTGTGGGTTTGTCATATATGGCCTTTATTACATTGAGATAGGTTACCTCTATGCCCACTTTCTGGAGAGTTGTTGTCATAAATTGGTGTTGAATTTTGTCAAAAGCTTTTTCTGCGTCTATTGAGATTATCATATGGTTTGTATTCTTCAGTTTGTAAACATGGTGTATCACACTGATTGATTTGCATATATTGAAGAATCCTTGCATGCGTGGGATAAATCTCACTTGATCATAGTGTATGATGCTTTTAATGTGTTGTTGGATTCTGTTTGCTAGCATTTTGTTGAGGATTTTTGCATCTATATTCATCAGTGATATTGGCCTGTAGTTTTCTTTTTTTGTATTATCTCTGTCTGGTTTTGGTCTCAGGGTGATGGTGGCCTTGTAGAATGAGTTTGGGAGTGTTCCTTCCTCTGCAGTTTTTGGAAGAGAAGGATGGTTGTTAGCTCTTCTTTAAATGTTTGATAGAATTCACCTGTGAAGCCATCTGGTCCTGGGCTTTTGTTTGTTGGAAGATTTTTCATCACAGTTTCAATTCCATGACTTGTGATTTGTCATTTCATATTTTCTATTTCTTCCTGGTTCAGTCTTGGAAGGTTATACCTTTCTAAGAATTTGTCCATTTCTTCCAGGTTGTCCTTTTTATTGGCATAGAGTTGCTTGTAGTAGTCTCTTTGGATTCTTTGTATTTTTTGTGGTGTCCGCTGTAATTTCCTTTTCATTTCTAAAATTATTGATTTGAGTCCTCTCCCTCTTTTTCTTGATGAGTCTGGCTACAGGTTTATCAATTTTGTTTATCTTCTCAAAGAACCAGCTTTTAGTTTTATTGATCTTTGCTATTGTTTTCTGTGTTTCTATTTCATTTATTTCTGCTCTGATCTCTATGATTTCCTTCCTTCTACTAGTTTTGGGGTTTGTTTGTTCTTCTTTCTCTAGTTCCCTTAGGTGTAAGGTCAGATTGTTTATTTGGGATTTTTCTTGTTTCTTGAGGTAGGATTGTACTGCTATACACTTCCTTTATAGAACTGCTTTTGCTGCATCCCATAGGTTTTGGATCATCCTGTTTTCATTGCCATTTGTCTCTAGGTATTTTCTGATTTCCTCTTTGATTTCTTCAGGGATCTCTTGGTTATTTAGTAATGTACTGTTAAGCCTCCATGTGTTTGTGCTGTTTACATTTTTGCCCTGTAATTGATTTCTAATCTCATAGCTTTGTGGTTGGAAAAGATGCTTGATATGATTTCAGTTTCCTTAAATTTACTGAGGCTTGATTTGTGACCCCAGATGTGATCTATCCTGGAGAATGTTTCATGCACACTTAAGAAGAAAGTGTAATCTGCTGTTTTCAGATGGAATGTCCTATAAATATCAATTAAATCTATCTGGTCTATTGTGTCATTTAAGGCTTGTATTTCCTTATTCATTTTGTGTCTGGATGATCTGTTCATTGGTGTAACTGAGGTGTTAAAGTCCCCCACTATTACTGTGTTACTGTTGATTTCCTTTTTTATAGCTGTTAGCATTTGCCTTATGTATTGAAGTGCAACTATGTTGGGTACATATATATTCATAATTGTTATATCTTCTTCTTGGTTATTATGTAGTGTCCTTCCTTGTCTCTTGTAACGTTTTTATTTTAAAGTCTATTTTATTTGATATGAGTATTGCTACTCCAGCTTTCTTTTTATTTCCATTTGCATGGAATATCTTTTTCCATCCCCTCATTTTCAGTCTGTATGTGTCCCTTGGTCTGAAGTTGGTCTCTTGTACACAGCATATATATAGGTCTTGTTTTGTATCCATTCAGTGAGCCTGTGTCCTTTGCTTGGAGCATTTAGTCCATTCACATGTAAGGTAATTATTGATATGTATGTTCCTATTACCATTTTCTTAATGTTTTGGGTTTGTTTTTGTAGCTCCTTTTCTTGTGTTTTCCATTTAGAGAAGTTCCTTTAGCATTTGTTGTAGAGCTGGTTTGGTGGTGGTGAATTCTCTTAGCTTTTGCTTGTCTGTAAAGCTTTTGATTTCTCCATTGAATCTCAATGAGATTCTTGTCGGGTAATCTTGGTTGTAGGTTCTTCTCTTTCATCACTTTAAATATATCATGCCACTCTCTTCTGGCTTGTAGAGTTTCTGCTGAGAACCTTATGGGAGTTCCCTTGTATGTTGTCATTTTTCCCTTGTTACTTTTAATAATTTTTCTTTGTCTTTAATTTTTGTCAATTTGATTACTATCTGTCTCAGTGTGTTTCTCCTTGGGTTTACCCTGCCTGGGACTCTCTGCACTTCCTGGACTTGGGTGGCTGTTTCCTTTCCCATGTTAGGGAAGTTTTCAACTATAATCTCTTCAAATATTTTCTTGGGTCCTTTCTCTTGTCTCCTTCTGGGACCCCTATAATGCGAATGTTGTTGCATTCAATGTTGTCCCAGAGGTCTCTTAGGCTGCCTTCATTTCTTTTCATTCTTTTTTCTTTATTCTGTTCTGCAGCAGTGAATTCCACCATTCTGTCTTCCAGGTCACTTATCCATTCTTCTGCCTCAGTTATTCTGCTATTGATTCCTTCTAGTGTATTTTTTATTTCAGTCATTGTATTGTTCATCTCTGTTTGCTTGTTCTTTAATTCTTCTTGGTGTCTGTTCTTTAATTCTTCTAGGTCTTTGTTAAACATTTCTTGCATCTTCTTGATCTTTGCCTCCATTCTTTTCCGAGGTCCTGGATAATCTTCACTATCATTATTCTGAATTCTTTTTCTGGAAGGTTGCCTGTCTCCACTTCATTTAATTGTTTTTCAGGGGTTTTATGCTGTTCCTTCATCATGTACATAGTCCTCTGCCTTTTCATTTTGTCTGTCTTTCTGTGAATATGGTCTTCGTTCCACCAGCTGCAGGACTGTAGTTCTTCTTGCTTCTGCTGTCTGTCCTCTGGTGGGTGAGGCTATCTAAGAGGCTTGTGCAAGCGTCCTGATGGGAGGGACTGGTGGTGGGTAGAGCTGGGTGTTGCTCTGGTGGGCAGAGCTCAGTAAAACTTTAATCCACTTGTCTGATAATGGATGGGTCTGAGTTCCCTCCCTGTTGGTTGTTTGGCCTGAGGTGAGCCAGCACTGGAGGCTGCAGGGTCTTTCATGGGGTAATGGCAGCTTCTGGGAGGGCTCATGCCAAGGAGTACTTCCCAGATCTCCTGCTGCCAGTGTCCTTGTCCCCACGGTGGGCCACAGCCACCCCCTGCCTCTGCAGGAGACCCTCCAACACTAGCAGGTAGGTCTGGTTCAATTTCCCATGGGGTCACTGCTCCTTCCCCTGGGTCCCGATGCGCACACTACTTTGTGTGTGCCCTCCAAGAGTGGCATCTGTCTCCCCCAGTCCTGTCAAAGTCCTGCAATCAAATACTGCTAGCCTTCAAGGTCTGATTCTCTGGGAATTCCTCCTCCCATTGCCAGACCTCCAGGTTGGGAAGCCTTATGTGGGGCTCAGAACCTTCATTCCAGTGGGTGGACTTCTGTGGTATAATTGTCCTCCAGTTTGTGAGTCACCCACCCAGTGGTTATGGGATTTGATTTTATTGTGATTGCACCCCTCCTATCATCTCATTGCAGCTTCTCCCTTGTCTTTAGATGTGGGGTATCTTTTCTAGTGAGTTCCAGTGTCTTCCTATAGGTGATTGCTAAGCAGGTAGCTATGATTCCGGTGCTCTCGTAGGAGGGAGTGAGCACATGACCTTCTACTCCACCATCTTTAACCAATCTGCTACTATGTTTTTTCCCCTCTGATAATTAGTTCCCTATTAGTCAGTGGGTATCCAATTTTTCCTTTTTTAGCAACAGAGTCTTCTTTTCAAATGAACATTTTTATGGATTTCTGATATATACAACCAATGAAAACTGATGTGCCCCAGAGCCCTAATTTCTCACTTTCTCTCGATACAATCTAACAGAGTCCCCAGAGATATCTCCATGGAACCCAAGGCTTCACAGCACACAGTCTGAATACTACTGCTGTAATGAATGATGAATCCCTTTGCCAGGAAGCTATGTGCCAGTTTTCAAGCTTTCTGTCAACGTCTATGGTCAGAACATTTGTATTCTCCCTTTCCCTCTTGGTTCTGGCTTACTAGCTTGTATTTCTTTTCATCAGGAACCTGAATATATAATAAAATGGCCCATCTTCGATAACTGACAAAAATTAATACCTCTCAACAAGTTAAACTGGCATTTAACTGTTCTCCCTACTATTATTCTGAATAAGAGAGATTTAACAGTGTTTGTATTATTCAAAAAATATTTTTAAAACTAGAAATACAAAAAGAAGATGATTTTTCAAAGAAGCAGATCTCTCTTAAATAAAAGGAAAGCAATAAATGACTTAGATTGAATGCAATTACCCAAATTTATAAGAGAATCCAGCATTAGGAATATCAAGAGTTAAAACACAACTTAGACTTATTTGGGGAATCATTTCACAACATATATACAAATATTGAATTATTATATTGTACACTTGAAACTAATATAATGTTATATGTCAATTATATCTCAACAAAAAAAAATTTAAGTTAAAGAATAAGAAACTTCATATAAACTTTCCTCAACGACTGGCCAATACAAATATTCAATATGACATTTCTGGCATGTATTGGTACAAAAAACCAGTGAAGAGATTTTAACTTCAATTTTATGAACATTCTTAAGTTTTAACATTTTATGTTAACATAAATTCATTTGTTCTGCCTAGGAGCTCTGATTCCATAACTAGGAAAATGTCACATTTTCTTAAAGAAGCCTCCTCAGTAAAAATTGACCATTTTTTTGGTCAATGGTCAATTGATTGCAATTGACGATTCTAATATACCAAAGTTCAAAATCATGGTTCTCAGAAGATTCAGCATAGGCCTATAATGTAAGTATGGTTTGTCAAACATGAAACATGTTTGCAATAGTCAAACAAATATAGGTTTGTTGTGCCTAGAGAAACAGTGATAACATTACCATTGAGTTATTGGTTTTAATATATGCCTATATAAGGAGGAAAAAAAATCACTTTGGGGTGAAATTACACACAGTAGTAGTAATAGGTAGCTTACCTTATCAACTGATCTATGGTTACCTAGTGTGTTTAGTCTCAGAGACAGCACAGGGTTAGAGTGCTAACTATTGCTTTCTGGCTAGCCACCCAGGCTCCCTGTCTTCACCTAGCATGCACCCAGACATTGCCAAGGAAGACCCCGTATTTTGACAGGAGTATCCTCACAAATCCTGGCTTTGTACCAGGACCAACAGTCGCCTGATCTTGGAAAGCAAAATTAACTCTTCACCAGCTACCTGTCCTTGCTCCCCATTTAAAGGAAACCATCACCCTCCTTCTGCAGCCACCACTGTATTCCCTAAGTACTGGGAATGTCAGCTGGGACGTAACGGATATTATGGAAGAGAAGACTGTTGGTTGGAAGGGGGATTTCAGGGCAAAGCAGAGAGTTAAAGGAAGGCAGCATGAGGCCAGACAGAGAAGGACGGATGAATACTATGTCTTACGGTGATCAATTAAACTTCCAAAATCAATCTGCTTGCCTGAAAATCCATCTTACTGAGATCACAAAGAAACTATACATCGATACCTTTTTAAAGACTATTTCTAACACAAGTCAGTTGTTAAGCCATCTTTTAAAGCAGCATGTGACACTACGTGGGGGACCAGACAAATGGGAGAAACGTGGATAATTCAAAGAAGAACCACAAAAATGATTAAGTGCACAGTGAAGTTTTCATCTAGAAGGTTATGTAGCCTAAAAAGCCCAGTGAAAATGTCTAAAACACGATTGGATAAAACTAAAGGTTGATGAAACACCAAGATAGATTGGGTACTAATATCGGTTGAGATGTCCATCTCTAGAAATCCATAGGAAAAGAACGGACAAGGATCAGGGCTAGAAGATTTAGTTACTCATCGGCACAAAATCAGACTGGATGACCAGTATTATGACCTTGTGATCAAAAATATGCAAAGGGCCTTGTGTAGACTCAGACTATTGTTTGAGAATATTTAATGGTTAATTCTACAATTTCCACCAGGCAATAAAGTCAACACGTTGACTCTGAGAATGGATATAAGTCTGTGTGACGTGAACCCACACAGCAAATGCCCAGTTGATCCACAGGGCAGAGTTTGGGTTCCAGCAATACACAATAAACTCTTTATTAGTCAGATAGTCAGGAAATGGAGTGCTCCAGCTAATCAAATATTTTCTGTTAATTGTTACCACATGCAGAAGGATTACAAATTTTTAAAGAATGAGAATATTAAAATACACTGAAACTAAACTGATTATAATTTAATCTTTCTCTAATTATTCAGAATGAATTTCAGGGTCATCAAGAGAAATATAAATTATCAGTGCTTGATGACTGTGCAGGAAGTCACAGTTTTTCTAAAATCCTGGATAATAGATGCTGGCTAACAAAGAATTCACTGCATTTGTTATCATTTGGGGGACTTATGTGCCAAGCATTTTTCTAGGATATGAAGTATATCATTAATCCCCACCAAAAATAACATTTCACAGATGATGAACTGAGACTCATAAAGTTAGGATAACTTGTCCAAGGTTACAAAACAAGACAGGGTGTCAGAGCCAGATTTTGAGGGCAGAACTGTGTCTTTAAGGAATATGTTCTTTCACTATGTCAAACAAGCAAATTCTTGTTATATAAAAGTATTCATAAAATTTTCTGCCTGTCTGTATAAAACTTAAGCACAATCAGTGGGTCATACTCTTTGTTTTTGTTTTTTTTCTTTTCTTTTCTTTTTTGCGGTACACGGGTCTCTCACTGTTGTGGCCTCTCCCGTTGTGGAGCACAGGCTCCGGACGCGCAGGCTCAGCGGCCATGGCTCACGGGCCCAGCCGCTCCACAGCATGTGGTATCCTCCCGGACCGGGGCATGAACCCGTGTCCCCTGCATCGGCAGGCAGACTCTCAACCACTGCGCCACCAGGGAAGCCCCATACTCTTTGTTTTTCCAGACACGCTGAAGAATTTTTCTCAGCCATTCTTGAGATTGCTACCATGTATTCATGAGGGCAGCAAACTCTGGGCATGAAATATTTTTGTTTGTTTGTTTGTTTTTAATAAAAGACCAACTGCTCATTCAAAGGATGAAGAATATAGCCTGAACATCTTTGGAAGAAAATATTTTAAGAGACTAAATTAGCACAGCCTCAGCCACATAACAAAATGATTTACCAATAAATGTATATATTTAATGTACATTCATTTACTCATATTTTATTCAGTGATCTAATTTTTGTGTTAATACACTTATCTTTAACTATAAAATACATTGGGTTGGCCAAAAAGTTTGTTACGTTTTTCCATAACATCTTACAAAAAAACACAAACGAGCTTTTTGGCCAACCCAATATTTGAATTGCCTCGTAAAAGAACATGGTCATTTAAAATTATTTAAGACTTTAGGCTGGATTTACATCTATAAAAGAAATGAATTCAACTTGTTAGGGGAGAAAAAAAGTTATTTCATAAACAGGTGTGGTACATTCCTTCTCCCATCATCTACTTTTTAGTCCCAAGCTCAGTCACAATTTCACCTGAGACATTTATGGCTTCTTGTTCACCTGTATTCACAAGCACCAAAGCACCAATTAACATTCTTCAAGGCTCCAATGCCTCTTCTTCCTCCACACATAATGGTTTCACTTATCTCAAAGCAGACAGTGATTCCTATAATGGAATATCACAAACAAGGAGGGAAAGTGGCTAAACTTTAGAAGGGCATGGAATCATCTCCGGCCATGATACTGTTTCATTAGCTAATCTCATTCACACCAAGAAGACGCTGCACTTCTGAGATGACCCTCATCAAAGAGACTGGCCTTCCTGCTGCATGTAGCATTTCCAGATAAGCCTTAAGAAGACTTAAAAGGAACTATTTTCATCTCTAGCACCATGCTGATATTTTCATTGTATTGAAGAAAATGCTACCTAAACAGTAACTTGGGGTCAAAGGAGCCCTGATTAGAGTTCTCTCTGCTCAAAAATTCAGAATAAAAAAACAGACTTCCCATATATGAAGTCGCTCCCCAGAATTATTGCGGGAAGGTAATTCTGAAATCTGATCCTCCCTTCTAATTCAGGATCTTGCCCAGAGACAAAAGTTTCATGCTCAAGTTAAATTTAAAGAAAGTTAAAATTACTGCACTGCCTAACTGAATTAAATTATGCATTTATGGCAAAGCTTGAAAATCATACTTAACTGTCTTAAAACTTGATACATTAGGTGGTGCTTGCCATGATCCTGTTTTGAAAGGTGATTTCACTGCTCATGACTGTAACTGCCGTGGAGTTGTTCAATTGAGAATTGTCCTCTAATGCTTTGAACTGATTTGTTCATTCAATTTCCTCTCTGAGATTTTACACTCTCCACAGTAACTTCGTAAAACTTGAAGCTGAGGTGACCCTTCTGTTTCTGAACTCAAGGGATAACTCTCTCAGGGGAAGAAAAGTGAGGTTCATTTTCAATACAAATGAATAAAGGAGGAAACACCCAGATTGAAGGTCAAGAAAATGTTACCTGGAAACTGAATCAATATCAATAGAATCAGTTCATTGGAGAGCAAGGTCTAATTTTATGCCCAGATAAAAAAAGTGTTCACATTTCAAATTAAGTAGCTGGATGAGAAGAATGAAGAAAGTTATTTTAAAAAGACTATTAATTATAATTCCTTAGACTTAATTTTTTTTTAAATAGCCTAAGAAATTACTAAGAGTTCTAATAAAATATGATCCTTGACATACCTGCCGAGAAAGAATATCTAGAGGGTCACATAATTCTTAAACTGGAAGGATCCCAAAAGAATAGCTAGTTTAAGTCTTTTATTCTTCAAATGAAGAAACTGAGGCACAGAGAGGTTAAGTGCATTTACAGAAAGGTTAAAAAACTTTAGCATAGATTTCAATTATTGTCACAACACACCCAAGTTTAATGTCAAAAGGGTACAATTAGCACTCATGCCTAATCTTGATGCATGAAAATTGTTCTCATAATAGTAAAAACAATCTACCATTTAAATTCTTTTAAAAAGCAAAATGATGGTATAAATCTAATATTCATTGAAATTCTGGAGAGTAATTCAGTTTTCCTGCTAATGTAGATTCAATCTCCTAGTCACTCATTAAACATTTACTTAGCACTTACTGAATGCTGAGTATAGAACTAAAAACCCCAAAACTGTATTCTGGTTAGAATTTTGTCTGTAAAAAAATGGTGCATAAAATCTTACTACACACTGCTCTTGTCTGTGAATGCTTATACCTTTTAATAACTTCCATTTTCTCCTAAAAATGGTTTTTTCCCTTCCTTTCAAGGATTATAATGGGCATTGTCTTCAAAAACCAAAGTGTTTCCCAAGTTCCATCTATTCAGTTGGCTTATTCAACAAGTATTCAATTGTGACAGGGCTGCAGTTGTACGAGGGTCTCATGAATCAGTTTATGGCACCAATGTTTAATGTTTTATTCATAATATTGTTGATTTTCTTGTATACAGTGTCAGGCTCAATATTGAAAAAACAATATAGGGTGTAGTTAACCAGGAATTTACTCAATGAAAAGCTTGGGAAAGCTGGCAGAAACAATATTTATGTCACTGTAGAGCAATTGTCCAGCATAAGTAATATCAAAGTTATAAATAGGTAAGATAAGACCACAGAGGGGAAGGCCATAGAACTGGTGAGATTAACACTGCTTAAGGTCTAATTAGCAACACTGCAAATCCAGACACTCATTTTCTTAGTGCACCCAGAGCTAATCTCCACTGATGAACTCACAAGACTTTGATTTATAAGACATAATGTCAATGTAATAATTTATAGTGGGGAATATCCTTTTCCAAGATTTGGAAAACTCCAAAAGTTTCCTGAGTTTCCTGAGTAGGAATGGCTAACACCTGGCCATCCACTTCTCCCTCTTCTTTCCAAGAGCCCACAGCTGTCCAACAGAATCCATCTTAACACAGTTATCCAGGCAATCCCTGCCAATCACACTAAGAGAAATTCTACTAGCCTTGTTCCAAAGCAGGTTCTTAGATAACTGAGAGGCCAGGTGGTAATCAGGTTATTTTGGAGATCAGAAAATAAGAGCTTATGTAGACAGACAATTGAGGACAACTTCACCTGGGGAAAACCTGAGATGTTCACCTTCTCTCAATTCCAATAGCCCTCTCAACACCTGAATATTCCAGTATTGCTCTCTCCCCAAACAGGTGAAAAAAGTCATCAACTCTTCAAACTCCTGTTTCCATTTCCTTTGGATATATACCCAGAAGTGGATTTTGCTGTATCATATAGTAGTTCTATTTTTAATTTTTTCAGGAACCTCCGTACTGTTTTCCATGGTGGCTGAATCAATTTACATTCCTACCAACAGTGTACAAGAGTTCTTTTATCCCCACATCCTCGCCAATAATTATCTCTAGTCTTCTTGATGATAGTCAAGAGATATATGAACTCCTATGTTTATTGCAGCATTATTGACAATAACCAAGATATGGAAACAACCTAAGTGTCCATCAACAAATGATCAACAGATCTACAGATGAATGTATAATAATGAAGTTTTGATATATACGTACATACACACACACACACACAAACAGTGGACTATTATTCTGCCATGAGAAGAAGGAAAAAGTAATCCTGCCATTTGCAACAACATGGATGGAACTTGAGGGCATTACGCAAAGTGAAAAGTCAGACAGAAAAATACAAATATTGTATAAAATCACTTATATGTGGAATCTAAAAAAGCCAAAGTTGTAAAAACAGAGAGTATAATGGTGGTTACCAGAGGCTGGGGGTGCAGGGAGACGTTGTTTAAGGGTACAAACTATGAACTAATAGATAAATAGGTAAGTTCTGGAGAGCTAATGCACAGTATAGTGATTATAGTCAGCAATACTGTATTATAAACTGCAAAGTTGTAAGAGACTAGATCTTAATTGTCCCTACTGCCAAAAAAAAAAAAAAAAGGAAATAATAACTCTGTAACATATTAGAGGTTTTAGCTAACACTAAGATGGTGATATTATAATATATATCATAATATATAAATGTATCAAATCAACATGTTGTACACCTTAAACTTATACAATGTTATATCTCAATTATACTTCATTTTAAAAAGCATTATCAAATCCTAATTTTTGCCCCTTTTTCAAGATTCTATTGAGTCTACTCTTTATACTGGAAAAATAGATTTTCTTCAGATAAATTATACTTTGATTATTTTACAGGTCTCTTTTACAGTTATAAAAATACAACTGCACTTCTGTTTGCTGCTACATCAACACAAAAACTACTGGACAGATTGTTCTAAAAATGGAGGATGAGTTTGGAATCATCTAAATAAACTTTTTAAAGGCTGTATAGTAGTATTAAAATTCACTCGGTCTGATGTGGTGGAGAACCTTAAGTAATTATCCCCTCAAAACAGTTGGAACTGAATTAAAAAGAAGCCCAAGGGAATGTCCATCTGTGGGGGCAGAGCATATGTATTAGAATGCTATGGAAATAGAAGATAAAGAATGGTTTCTAATCTGCACAAGGGCAGATGTGTGATTGAGCTGCTTGTCAAATGGGCAACTCCATGAAACCTGTTCCCAGGAAGCAGATGCACCAGGTTCTGTGTTTCTAAGAGGGTGTGCCCGATAAATGGTGTATGTTCCTGATCACATCAGTATGGGCCTCACCTGGATAAGTCTGGTGAAGTAGTTCAACAGCTGTGTGTGTGTGTGTGTGTGTGTGTGTGTGTGTGTGTGTGTGTGTGTGTGTGTGTGTGATTCTGAGCTTTGCCAAGCACCACACCAGTCACTTGGTCATAGAACACGTTCTCTCAAACCCCTAATCTGATCCCACTGTCATAGCCCTTCAGAAACGTGCAGGAAAATAAAAACCATAGAATATGAGAATTGTAAATGTTGACAGGATCTGGATAATGGGCACCAAACACTTCCCTTTGCAGTGGAGAACACTAAGGTCCAGATTATGTATTTTTGGCCAGAGTGATGATGTCCTTAAAGGTGTAAAGTAACTATATCAAATATGAGAATAATATCTAACATTTTAAGGTGCTCAGGACATACATACACATAAATTACTTTATTTTCACAACTGACTTTGGGTTAGGCAGGATGGCAATTAGCATCTGTCCCATTTAACAGGTGAGGAGGTTGACATTCAGAGTCCCAATGAGAACTTCCCCAAGTGCACACCACCAGAACCCAGGACTTAGTCTTCACTCTTCAGACCCTTCAGACTTTCTACTCTGCCACCCTTCATACGGGGGAATGGAAGACAAAGGTAAGTATGCTACTGAACTTTGGGGAGAAGTAGGGGAGAAGCAATAGGGGAAGGTCATCTGGCATATCTCTGCTTAAGGTTTACTCTGTAATCTTTGGCTGCCTGAGTTTATGTGTGGTCTGAGTATGTAGATTGGTGGGATACAGATATATTGGAAATTGTTTTCTTTATGACTTTTCAAGTGCTACAAGTCCGTAAACTAGCACACACAAACGATTCTTGTGCACGGCCTTC
Source organism: Monodon monoceros (assembly GCF_005190385.1). NCBI lineage: Eukaryota > Metazoa > Chordata > Mammalia > Artiodactyla > Monodontidae > Monodon > Monodon monoceros. Next base: position 88,032,402 of record NW_021703777.1, read on the forward strand.
GAATCTCGTTCTTCCTTCTCTATTCCGATCTTTTTTTTTTGCGGTACGCGGGCCTCTCACAGTTGTGGCCTCTCCCGTTGCGGAGCGCTCCGGACGCGCAGGCTCAGCGGCCATGGCTCACGGGCCCAGCCGCTCCGCGGCACGTGGGATCCTCCCCGACCGGGGCACGAACCCGTGTCCCCTGCATCGGCAGGCGGACTCTCAACCACTGCGCCACCAGGGAAGCCCTCTATTCTGATCTTGACTCCTCTTCGCTAGCCCCATCCAGTCCAGCCAGGAGCAACAGTATTAAGTGCATCCAACATTCCACCCCACACGTTCCCAAAGCTGTGAGTTCTCCGTGAGCTATGAGATGAAACTGCTCCATAGGGCTAGGTTGACAAAGGTTTACTTTGAGAAGCAATAAAACAATAGACATGGAGTGATACTCTATATTCAGGTAACTGAGTCTCTATTCTGAGCTTGCAATGGATTTTTAATAGGTTCATTTTTCCAAAAGGTCAATGTGTCAAACTTTGAGATCTTCCCCTAATTCTTAGGATTTTTTAATGCACATTTAGAAAAACACAGGTGCTTAACACATTTTGTCCAGTTAAATGGGTCTCTGTGGTCTGAAACTGACATAGGCAGGTGGCTGCCAGGTCTGCACCACTTTTGGAAATGGATGTATTTCTCCTTTCCTGGTTCTCCATGGGAAGTGAGGGAGGGAGAATGCTGACAGACAACAGCAGGGTGATTCTGCGCTCAGCATCCTGTCTTGGTGGTATACCCAAGCTGCAAGATTTATAACCTTCTTGTTACAATGCATCAGCTTCAACACTTTCAGTGAAGTCTTCAATAAATTTGATGACATCTTGCTGAGGGGTTTTGTCATTAAAAGCCTAAAGCTGGTCATTAACAAATCTTCTCTGCAATCATCTACTACTGTGCTAACTCAGGCATGGATCTCACTGGAAAGTTGGTCTGGCTCAGAAACTTTCCAGAAGGCTGCATTTTTTTTCCTGTGTGGGGTATATTTCTTTAGGGAAAGAAAATACAGTTCCCAATCATTTCATCATTTATTTCTCATTATCCATTGACTAACTCTTCTCTGATAGACACAACCAAATTCAACAAACATGTGTAGAAAGCTACTACATGACAGAAATGGTGCTCTGGGCTGAAGATATAACTATAAAAAAGACACAGCTCCAACTCTCAGAGGGCTCAGAGATGCCCCCCAAAATTAACCATCATTATGGAATCTTTCTTAATGTACCAGACTCTGTATGTAGGCTTGATATGCATTATCTTTTTCATTTTTCACCATGTTTTAGAAGATAGATGTTCTTATTATCCCCATTTTAAAAATTAGATGGCTGAAGTGTTGTTTGCTTAAGACTTTTCCCCAAATTATTGAACTTGTAAGTGGAAGAACTAAATTTCAAACCCATGTCTTGCCTGACTTCAAGCTAGATCTACCCCAAACAGGACTGGGCCAGGAAGAAGGCAAAGACCATGACATTCCAGTTGAGGAAAGATTGGGAACCAAGCCAAGAACAGGCATATATTCAGTAGGTGTGAGGAGCAGGTTGAACCTAACTGGAATCCCCTTTTAGGAGAGTTTAGGTCATGGGTCAAGTATCACCCATTGAGAATAACTTCCCCTGATTTCTCACACTTTCTCACCTGCTCATCAACATTCAGATTATTGAGGTATCCCTTTGTGTGTGATTACATACGAACTTAAACTTGCCTGCTGGCTCCAGAGCAGCGAGGACTGGTGTAAATTTTATGTATATAATAAAGATTCATATCATGTGAGAAAAGCCTAACTCTTTGAAGATCACTGCTCCCTGAGCTTTTCCAAAACTTCCTGTGGCAGAACAATTCCAGGTACCCAGTTGATTGACAGTTGTTTCTGCTGCAATGGTTTGATTTTTCACCTAATCTGGCAACCTCTCCAAAGGAATAACGAATGGAGGGAGGTCCTGGCTGCTTTGTCCTCCACAGGGCTCAATCATAGATAGCCAGAGGGCCAATGTTACAACACTCATTCAGAGGTTTCCCAAAAAGAATGATGGAGAAAATTGCAGACATAGGGGAATGTTCTGCCATAACTTAGAGACTTGAGGGAGGATGGAATTTTTTTTTAATGTCTTGGTATTCTATTTTTTAAATAATAAGGAAAATAACTTGGGGTGATAAATATGTTCTTAAAAATGCACATTTTGTAATAATAATAATTATACCATCTGTTGAGGGCCTACCATGTGCCAGACAATTGCTTGGGGTGTTTAACACAATAGCTTATTAAGCAAAATCTTTTCAACAACTCTGCCAGGGAAAGTGTTACCCCATTTTTATTGCTGAACAAACTGAGAGTTTGGGAGTTTGAACCTTTTGCCCATCCTTGAATAACTGGAACTGGAATGCAAGCCTAGTTCTATGTTATTTACAGTGTTTTTGTCTCCACTGTTGCTTTTCTCTCATCTATATCTGCATTAATTAAAACACAATCTATTTAAAGGCATTTAAATAATGCAATGGTTAAAAAGGTGTTAGCTGATTTTTTTTTTCTTGAAATGACATTTTTCCTCTTTTTTTTTTTTTTTTTCCCAAAAGGAAACAGAAACATTAGCTTTCTTTTTATTGCTCAATTAATTGTGGGATTTTACCTGAAGAGATTAGTAAGACCTCCAGGCAGACGCCGCCATTGATCCAACTATGGTGTCATTATGTGCCTGTCCGGGTGCGTGATGTTGGAGGGAGGGCTTTTTTCATGGGAATCACAAAGCCATAGTCCATCTATGGGCTCCCTGGGTTCTGGAGGGCTCCCACCTGCAGCACTTCCCACAAATGTCTTCCTCGGTCTGTTATTATTTTTAATTGCACACAAGGTGCTTCTTACTAGTAAGGTTCTCACCAACCAAGATCATCAGCGCTACCTTGGAAGAGTCTCAGGAAATCGATCAGTAACTTCAGCTCTGTGCCTCTGACAACAGGCAGGATACAGGGTGTCTGAGTTTTGTCCAAGGTCGTAGGACCTGTCGGCTGTTGCAGAAGCAGCATGAAGCACTTTCAAAGAATATGTGCAAGCCCAGGGCACCAAAGGTGAGGAAAAGTTTGGAGAAGTGTGGTGGGACAAGCAAGCACTCTGAGTCAGAAAGCCCAATACCAACAGTAGTAGTAATAATAATATACACATTCTGCCTTGTTCTGGTAAATACTACTTAGTAACTTTGTGATCTTGAGCAAATGACTTAGCTTCTTTGAAACTCAGTTTGCTCATCTGTAAATTAGGAGCAATGACCTCGTCTCACTGTTTTGAAAATAAAATGAGATGATGGCATCAATTAAGACTTTCTTTGTTCCAAGTGATAGAAATCCAGTCAGAAGCAGATGAAGCAGAAAGAGCACTTAGTTGTAAGTAAAAGTAATGTTTCTCAAGAACACGCATGCAACTGGCTCTGAAGAAAAAGTGGAATTAGAGGTGCAAGTGCCCTCCTGAATCTCTCCCCGTTTCTTGTCTCCATTTCCCTTGGGGCACCTGCAGCTCACCTTCTCACTACCCCTAAGCTTTACATGGCAAGGCATAGCCACCAATGGCCTGCCAAGGTCAACCCAAGCTATGAGACAGACAAACTGATTGGTCCAAGTTTTAAATCCTAGGGCAGAACTGGGATTGGCCCAGCTCATGTCATGTGCCTATATCTAGACCAATCAGTTATCTATTGACAAACAGCAGTATTTTATTCTACTTACATGGCCCTCGGTATGGTGAGTCTAAGGATGGGGGGAGGTGGGTATTTCATAGAAAAAAACGGATTCGTTACTAGGAAAGAGAGTTTCACTGCAGATGAAAAAATTGTTGTCCACTACAACAACATATGAAAAATAGCTATCACTATACCCAGTCCAGAATATACACTTAATATAGGGTTTTTGGTCAATGTGTACATTTCTGCACATTTTGAAAGGCTACATATTTTTTAAAAATCAAAATAAATACAATATTTTGTGTTAATTACAATGAATATAAATTATCTAATGTTAAGAATCAGAAGAGATTGTAGATGCTGTGAAAAATTAATGGTTTAAGTACGTGATACTTTTTACATCAATTCAAAAGTACAATAGAAATTCAACAAGTTCAAAAACAGGATTTTGTTCCTAAACCTATTATTCTCTCCTGTCGCTCACAAACCAAATCTTCTCACATTTTCTACTCTTGCCTTCAGTAACTTTTCTATCTTTAAGTTATCTTAGTTTGACGGTCTTAAAGATCTAAGGGACTGTATAAAGTACTTGAAACAATTTCAGAGAGCAATGAAATGTCCTTATGTTAGCACTAAACAGAGCTGGGAATGAAGAAAGCCAATTTCAATTCTTTCTCTCTTTTCCCTAACATGCACAGAACAATCTTGGACAAGTCGTTTGTGTTCCCTATGGCATCCATAAATCTGATGATGGTAACTAGCCTACTTGTCTCTTGGGGTGAAGCTGGGAACATCAGTGAATTAACTATGAATAGGGTCATTTATAGGGAGAAGTGGGGAGAATCTCAGAAACCTAGAGATTTCCTTTTCTTATCAGATGGGGAATTCCCACACAGAGGATGAATCTGTTTTGTCTGCAACACAAAAGAATGATTTTGCTTGGATCAATCTGTAGGAGTCCAACTGCCCTCTGTCAATAAACTCCAGGCCCAGGTGAGGAACTGAGTCAATATATTTTAGGTTTGGGAAAGAAACCACTTTATGTCACTTTCCAGAATTCCTTCTGGCTGATTCCAGTATGTTACTGATTTATTTTGGAAAGAATCATTCCAGGACCTCTCAAACAGAACGATGAGAAATAACTGTGCCTATCATGGTTAAAGAAAGGAAATTGAAAATCTAATTTTGCATTGAATTTTGTTGCTATGATATTATTGCTTTATAGGGAGGAGAAATTAAATTTACGAAGCAACAGTGTTCCAAGTGGTAGCTAAAAGGGAGAAATTAACTGGGGTAGAAATGTGTGCTACCAGTTAAAGATTATTCCTTCACATTTGTTTTCAAATACGAAAGGAATCCCATCAGGGAAAAGGAGATACCAGAATAATAATATTGTCTTGAAACAAAATTCACAGATTCTATATGACAAAAAAAAACTGTTTCTGCCGCTTGGTAACAGTTTAAATGAAACATGCATTGATAGAAGATGCATACCACTTTAAAGTTTATTGAACAAATACTTAATTTTGGTCCTTTAAGAATTCTGTCAATTCATTTCTTGGTAGTTAGGATATTAAAATATGCAAATAAACATGCTCTAGTTGGTCACAGCTGATCTTTTTGTAATAACTAAGGTTCTCTCCCAACAGCCACCACTCCTTCTATTCATGTCACCTTCACCCAGGAGTCACAAAATGCTGAAGACAGTCGCTTTTTACTTGCTTAAATTTCAGCAGGTTGAAGCTAGACCAAAATCCTCACCTTCCTCTTTCCTAAATACTTTTTTTTTCCTCCCCTCTCTCTTAATTACATGGCTTTACACTGATTTACATGAATTTCAGCTTTCAAAATCATTGGTCTTTCCTGAATGCAAACAGGCACATGGGAAAATTATATTAAGCCTGCACAATTGATCTTTCATCATTTCAAATGGTACCTTTGAACAGTTCCTGAAACGTCTGTCTGAAACACTCCTAGCGTTGAGCATCATCAAAAGATGTCGGGTCACCCTGGGGAAACCCATTCTCTGTGATGTAAATTACAGGGTTATTATACATATCCTGGAACAAGAAAGCAGAAGTTTTATTCCAAACAGATGTTTTAAAAAAAAAAAAGCTCATTATATCAGGTGCATTCCCCTCTACCTTCTCTACAACCCCAAAACTAGTTTTCATCAAATTGCACTGACCCTATTAACTTAATGTTCTGCGTGCTGACCTTTTATAACTAACAATGGAAAAGAAAAACTGTGCAAATATCCATGAAGACAGTCAAATGACTTTTGTTATAATGAGAAGACAGAAGTATCTTTCTTCCATCAGCATCTGCTGGTTGTCATTTCTCCTTAACCCCTGGGTCCCTCCCAGCAGCTACAGCCTCTATCCCCCCACACAGCAGGGATCCTAAAAACTGATAACTTAAAATTTTTAATTTCAGCTACCTGGATGCCATCCAGTGTAACAGAGACCCAAAAAGGATCCAGCTACTTCAACCCTTATTATCCCTTTTAGTAATTCCAGTTGTGACCCCAGCCTGAAAAATATGTCCAAGCTACTGTAGCCACAACTGAATTTAATTTAATTTAGGATTTAATTTAATCCTAAGTTTAATAATAGCTTTGAAGCCCTTTATCAGCTAGTTAACCTCCATCGACTTAAATCCTAATCATCTCTTCCCAGGCCAACAAATGTATATGCTATTGCCTAAATCATTCTTTGTTCGGGTTCTTATACACACAGAAACATGCCCGTCTTCCCATCTTCCCATGTTTGAATACACATGGATGCAAACAAAAGGTGCATTTACCTTAATGTATTTCAGTAGTTTACGTATTCCCCATGGCACACATAGACCCAATCCAAACTTATACAAGATGGGTCTGGAAAAACTTCAACTTCTGCATCCTGGAGTAAACCCAGTTCTCCTTTCTTATTCTCCTGGTACTTGACTCAGCAAGTCGTATAATTCTGCACAGCAAAGAAATCAGCAGTGCCTTTGATCACTTTATTCTCTTCTGTAAATTCTGGAAGCCTGGACGATGGATAAACTTGCTTTTTACTCGTGAGGGCAACCTGCGACTTGACAACTGCAGGATAATCGCCGTCAATAAATATGGGCTTAGCAAAGAAATCCAATTGGAAAGCCACGGCTCTTTTAGCTGCTTCCTGGTCAGACACTGAGTTGGGATCTGCTGGTTCCACCCAGCCAGCAAAAATTGAGAGAGACACCATACCTTTCTGCTCTTATCAGAATAAGGATTCATAGCTGTGCCAGGATCTGGCATGAGCTTTAATCAAATTATGAGCTGCCTGATAAAACTTTAGTTCCAACGTAAGGCACACCAAGAGGAAATGCACCAAACTCATATGCCAGCAGGGCAAAAATATTAGGCTCATTTATAGTGATCCACTGCTTGACTCGATCCCCACATGTACTGAAGCAAAACCGGGCATATTTGTCGAAGGGTTCAACGATTGCCTCTGACAACCAACCTCCTTGGTCTTCCAAGGCCTGAGGCAAATCAAAGTAATAGAGGGTCACTATGGGCGTGACCCCATTTGTTAACAAATCATCAATGATCTTGTTGTAATAGTCAATTCCTAGGAGAAAAATAAAAGAAAGCATAAGAAAAGTTATTTTTAGTACATTGACAGTAAATAAGGATTGGGAGAGGATCAGGAATAATAATATCCTAAATAACTTTAAACCAAAATAAGGTTCATTACTTTCTACCTATAATCAATTAAAGGCTGGGAGGAAACATGAAGAAGTCCAAGGAAGACTGGCTGATCAGAGAGGGAAATGTGATGGGGCAACACGATTGTGGAAGATGTATGTTCTGAAAGGGATTCACTTGGGCAAGTTGGTAGCACTTAACTTTGTGTTATTGGCATGCTTATTGATATTATTTTATTTGTAGGGGGGAAGGATAAATTAGGAGTTTGGGATTAACATATACACACTACTATATATAAAACAGATAACCAACAAAGACCTACTGTGAAGCACAGAGAACTATACTCAATATTTTATCCTAACCTATAAGGGAAATTAATCTGAAAAAATAGATATATATGTATAACTGAATCACTTTGCTGTGTAACTAACACAACACTGTAAATCTACTTCAATTAAAAATTATAAATTTATATGTTCATATTAAAAAAAGAAATTATTTTATTTGCTTGTATGTAGATCAACTCCACTTGAATACAAGCCCCCTGATAATAAGGGCCTTATCTATCTAATTTATCTCTGGATCCCCCAAATCCTGGGACAATCCCAGAAATTTAGTAGAGACTCAATAAATAGCTGTTGAATGAATGAACAGATTTCAAAAGTATTCAATATAAGTAAAGAAATTGGACCCAGTGGCTGCCTTAGTGCTTCTCCAGACCCATCAGTCTCACAAGTCTAGGAAGAGAGACCCACTGATCATGCACAAGGGCTCAGCATCAGTCCCAGAGTGTGGGTTACAAGGGCAGTGAGCCAGGGGCGTGGCACATTAAGGAATGCTCAGTTGGGGAGTTTGCTCTAAATTTCTGACATAGTCCGTGGGAATACACAGCTACCCTTGGCTCTCAGCTGATTCTCCCAGCACTGCCTGTGTGAGAGAGAGAGTTTTTGGATGTGGCAGAGTTCAGAAAAATGTTATTAAGTTGGACATGTTCTGCCTTAGAAACCAATGCCAAGAAGATGCTGGGTCTAACCTAACAATGACTGTCAACTTGGAAGAGACTTTCTGAGGAAAGGCTGATATTAGTTCTTCATTTGATTGTATGTCTAAGAGTATGGAGGGAAACTAAGCAAAGAAAAGAGAAGCTGTCCTGTTTTGAGAGGTTGTGAATACAACTAAATTCATATGTAGAATTGTATTGCATTCAAAGTTTGCATAGAAGCAGGGTCCCTTTATCTCTCTTTTTTTTAACTTATTATCTACCAATTTTAAATATAATAATTTAGATTTTTGCATGTGTTTCATTCATTCAATCATTAATTTATTCATTCCTCAAATACATATTTATAGAGAAACTACTATATGCTGGACTTACAAACGTAAGATAAACATTGTCCTTGTCCAAAGAAAACTTAAATTTTAGTTGGGACTACAGACAAATTCATAAGCAATTATCATACAATGTTATTATTAAAAATAAAGTACAGAATGCTATTTAAACATATGATAAGGAGTCCTTATCCCAAACTGAGGGCATCTGGAAATACATTCAGAAAGCAATGTAGCATAATGGTTTAAAAAGTGAACTATGGTGACAGGCTACCTAAGTTCTATCCCAAGGCCTTCACCCACTAGTTTGGTGACCTCGGGCAAGTTACTTTATCTCTCTGAATTATCTTTCCTTGCCTGTAAAATGTGGACAATAATAGAAATGTATTTCAATAATTGTTGTGAGAATTTAATGAGTTGATAAATCGAATATGCTTAGAACAGTTCTTGGCATAGTTAGCTATCATCCTAATAATGATTATTATTGTCATGAGTGACATCTAAGCTGATTTTCAAAAGATGAAAATAAATGACCCACATAAGGCAAGGAGGAGTGATCCAGGAAGAGAAGAAAGGGAAACAAATGTGCAAAAGTCTAAAGGAGGAATGGAAATAAACAAAGCCCACCCAAATGTGAGCAGCTTACTTATTCCAAGTTTGTTGTAGCAAGGAGTCAGCCATTATCACTTGCATTTGGCAGATAATTAAAGGCTATCAGGGAAGCAGGAAAGCTTTATTATTAAAAAAAAAAAAAATGGGGGAGGATTCAGGTACTTTTGATTGAAGGTTGTTGGCATAGGGAGGCTGGAGGTAGGCTAACTAGAACAAGGGCATCCCAGGCAATCGGTTTGGGAAGCATATTTGGCTTTTTCCGGTTGGTTCTAAGTTCAAAGTAGGGGACAGAGGAGCAAAAATTAGAGAAGCTGGCAGTTGTTGACCACATTCTGACTATTCTAGGCCAACTGCTGCAGTGGGTGTCGTTTGGCTTCCTGAGCTTCTCTTGTGGATCAGAGTTCTATTGTCATGTATGGCCTGGCTTTTGTTTGTTTGTGTATTCATTCTCTTCTGGGAACTGCAAGTTCACCATAGGGAGGGTGTATAGCTCAGCAGAAGAGCAATAAGAATAGTGAGAGGTAAGCAGGGTAAGCAGAAGCCAAATTATGCAAGGTCATGTGTTGTCTGCCTATCTGTCTGTAAGAGCGGGTAATTTTTAACAACAGCTCACTTATTTTGCAAACATGAACATAATGTGAATCGTGCATAACAACTCCATACTTGGAAGGCCCTTTTGTATGCCATTACTCTCTGGGTGGACATAATAAGCTACCACCCCCACCCCAGCCCCACAAGATGTCCATGCAGTAATCCATAGAATATGTGAATATGTTACTTTACTTTTTATGTTACTGCAAAGGGACTTTGCAGATGTAATTCAGGTTAAGGATCTTGAGATGGGAAGATTTCTCTAGATTGTTCAAGTGGGCCCAATCTAGCTGCATGAGTCCTTAGAAGTGAAAGAGGATGGCAGAAGAGTGGATCGAAGAGATGCAGCAACAGAAGAAGAGGCACAAGAGATGGCAGCATGAGAGGGACTCAACCTACTATTGCTGGCTTTGAAGATGGAAGAAGGGAGCTACCAGCCAAGAATGCAGGTAGCCTCTAGAAGCTGAAAATGATCCTCAGCTCACAGTCATCAAAGAAATGGAGACTTCAGTCCTACAACCACAAGAAACTGAATTCTACCAACAAACTAAATGAGCCAAGAAGCAGACTCTCCTTTAGATCTTTGAAAAAGAATTGCAGCCCTGTTAAGCACTGTGGTTTCATCCAGGAGAGACCTGTGTCAGACTTCTGACCTACATAACTCTAAGGTGATAAGTTTGTATTGTTTTAAGCAAGTAAGCTTGTAATAATTTGTTGCAGCAGCCAAGGAAAACTAGTATACCCACCAAAGTTTATAAAGCTTTTCTTTCCTCTCTCACTAAAAGAGCACTCTGCCATCCCATCTCTGGGCCTCTGCAAGCCCACATTTCCTCACTTGTAAAATGGAATATCCAAAGATTTGTATGATGCGATCATCTTGGTACTGGACTGTGTTAAGGTTTTTATAGCCAACGCCTTCCATTGGCTTTGAATATAAAAATAATATCAGCTTTAATGTTTTGCATTCATACTATATGTACATAACATCACACATTTTGTTTAATCCCCGCACTAAGCACAAGAGGTGGGCATTTTTAGTCTCAATAAACATATGAAAAAACTGAGATTCAGAGAGTGAGTACCGGACATAAAGCGACAATGTTGTCAGATGGCACAGCCAACATTTGAAGCCAGTCTGTCTCACTACAAAGACTGAGCTGTTCCCACTACAACATTCCCCTTCTCACGCAAATGTTTCAGATCCAGAAACATGGTGATACTGTTTCCCTAGCCTTAATAATCACCACTTTGGAGCTGATTCATAATATCAGGGTTTTTTATTTTTAATTTCTGGAATAATCAATGATTTATAAGCATCATTAGATACGGCACTATCATTAATGACGGCAATCAATGTAATTCAAACAACATGATGATCTGCAATTGAACTGAAGTCAAAAGTTTTTAAGTAAAACTTTGTTTTACTCGTCAACATGGCAGAGCAACAAAGCATTGCATACTTAATATTTATCATCCCAGAACTGAGCACTTTACTTCTGGTTTGTACAGTTTATTCGGTGTTGTAATGAAACTTTCCCATGAGGCAGTGGAGTGAGGCTTTTAAGAGCAGAGCTCTGGAGTCAGACAATTCAGTCAAGGGACTGTGGACAAATCACGTGGCCTCCCTACACCCACGTTTCCTCATCTGTAAAAGAGGAATATTAATAGTGCCACCTCAGGAGTGTTTAAGCTTTGAATGAGAACAATAGAGAGTGCTTTAGCTTTATCAGACTCATACAATTCAGGGTAACTAATTCTATGCATAAACATGTATTTTTAAATGATCATCTGTTACTAATCTAGGGAGCATGAAACCCCGAGAGGTCATTTGGACCCTGTTCTGCATCTGGATATTTAGGGCTGGGTTATTTTCAGTATTAAAATCTCCACAGCCTTCTTTCATAGTTACTACATCATCTCTGTTTTAATTAAACCCACTTCTTATTTGATCTTTGAAAATATGAAGCATATTTAAGTGAAAGGTCTTTTGGAAATAGGGAAAAGAAGCCCACTCACATTAACTCAAATGTAAAGGTGACATTAGAGGTAGAAGGCTGGTTAGTATGTGATGCAGTGGACATTATTGGAAATGAGTGATGTCAGATACCCAATTACAGTAAAAAAAATCACACTGGAACTTCAAGGAATTAAAGCTGGGAGCTGAGAAAATCTTGCCTCTCAGGAAAAGACTGATGTCTCCCATCCCAACTTCTCTCAACACATCTACTCCATTCCTCTCCTGCTCAAAGAACCAGCTTCCTTTGTGCATCCAATTTGCTATGGTCTCAAAATGGCCATCCCATCTGCCAATGCCACCTCATAACCCTAGTGCCTACCACCCACCAACTCAGCCTCTCAGCTCCTCAATTCCAAACATCCCTGAGAGAGGAAGGCAGTTGAGCAGGATTATCTTTTTTAATGAAGTTAAACAAATTATATGTCACAGGAAAATAAGTCTTTTCCTCATCCAGTCAGCTGTGGCCAAGAGCAGAGCAGGATTATGTAGAACAAAGAAATGGGGAAATTTGCTTAGAAGGGGATGTGGCTGAAACTTGCAAAGATGATGTCTCAGTCCATAAAATAACTACACTGGAACTCTCCTAGTCAAACTGTAAATGTCTTAACATAGAATTAATTTTGACCAAGTGCCCACCATGTGTCAAACACATAACTCTCTAGGTTCACTCCTTGCTAGACCCACACCACCCATTTCTCTCACTGACCTATCTTCTCTTGACAAACTGACTGTGTTAGTTTCCTATTGCTGCGGTAATAAATTACCACAAATGTAATGGCCTAAACCAACACCGAGTTATTATCTTACAGTTCTGGGCATCAGATGTCCAAAATGGTTCTCACTGAGCTAAAATCAAGATGTCAGCAGAGCTGTATTCCTCCTGAAGGCTCTCAAGAAGAATCCATTTCCTTGCCTTTTCCAGCTTCTAGAGGCTCGTGGCCCCTTCTTCCATCATCAAAGCCAGCACTGAAACACCTTGTCTCCTGTCTGACCTCTGCTTCAGTCCTTATATCTTCTCTCTCTGGCTCTGATCCTCTTTCCTCCCTTTTTTAAGGATCTGTGTGATTACAGTGGTACCATCCAGATAATCCAGGATAATCTTCCCATCTAAAGATTCTTAACTTAATCACATCTGTAAAGTCCCTTTTACCATGTAAGATAATATATTCACAGTTTCTAAGAATTAAGACATGGACACTTTGAGGGGCTATTATTCAGCCTACCTCACTGCCCAACTTAGAGTAGGAGATTAATAAATGTTTCTTTAGTTATTTACTTAACTACCATTCCTGCTAACTGTGCTCATGTTTTAAATCTTAAAGTGCAAAAGAAATTCTGCATAACCATTCCTTTTCCTTTTTATTTCCAATACTTGGGTCTTTTGCTAATCACCTGAAACTTACATTTGCGGCAGATATGAAAATGCACTTGAACAGTTGAGAAATACAGAAAAATGTGATTTCAGTTGCCAGCTCAATCTCTTCTTGTTAAACCTCAAAAACTTGACATTTGAAAGAGAAAGACTGTGTAACAGTGACATTTTGTAAAATATTCTTCCAGCTTGGGAACACAGGATTTTACTTACAAGTTTCTAAATGTCCTCTCATCAAGCTTTAAAATAGGGAGTCAAATACAAAAACAGGAGTTTCTTGGAAAAGATAGTGACAAGGGTTCTCTAATTCTTTACATGCTCTTTGAGAAAATGTTTAAACAGAGAAAACAAATGATGGCCTTTCTGATCTAAAACAGTTCCAATTGCTTCAACAGATCACTGCACAAGAATGAGCAACCACTTACTGAAATTCTGCCTACTGGAAGCACTTCCACTGCCCTTTTGTTCATAGAAAAGTCTGTAATGTTAATCAGCTATGGGCTTTACAAAAGCTGGTGCCAAACATGAAAAGCTTAGTGCTGGGAGCACGTGATCCCCACGTGAGAATTGCACAAGTGAATCCTTCACGTTGTCCAGGTGGCCCCAGTGACTCCAGCCACCACCACCACTACCCTCTAGCTTTTCTGCTGCCCTGCTCTTGCATTCCTGATCTACAGTGAGCTCCATGAACTCCTGTGTATCTTAAGTTGGTGTTAAATAACTGGATATGTTGGCGTATTGGTACAGGTCCACAATCCTTTATATGAAAATCTTGGCAGCCATGTGTTCAGAATTTGAGGATTTTTAGAAAAGAAACAGAGTACATATTATGTATTAAGTTTAACACCCCCAGTGGGTGTGGGTCAGTATCCCTTAATATTTCTGCAGTAAAACAGATAAATAATCTCACCAAGCAAAATGAACTGAGATGATAAAAAACTTTCCCATCAACTCAGGTCAGCTTTTGCTGCTAAATCTGTTTTAGAAAGCTTACTAACTTACTAAACCTAAACTTACTAAAAAGGATTCAATATTCAGAACCTTTTGGATTTTAGAACTTCACATAAGGGATTATGGACCTATATTACAAGTTGGTGGGGTTTTCTTTTTTAATTTTTATGTTGTTTACGATCCAAATGGAAGCTCAGTTAAAAACTCCAAACTGCTAGAATCATACGCTAGAACAGTGGAAAGAGTTTTAGTAATTCAGTGCTTCCACCTCATGTTACCAAAAGTGAAATTGTAGCACAAAGAATACTAGTGGTTTGGTAAGGTTGTAAATGTCTCTGGATCCTACTTTTTGACATCAGACAGACCTAGGTTGAACTCAGCTCTAACTAAATTTGTCATCTTGGCAAATTTATGCCCAGCCTTACACCCCAGTTTACCATGATTCCCTCTGTTTAGGGAGGGCCCTCTTTCACAGGGCTGTTCGGAGCATTAAATTTGCAAAAGCAGGTGCAGTGCTTGGCATAGTAAGTTGCACATACTACATGCTCAATAAAAGGCAACCATTACTGCCCTTAGAGTGATCTGTATGGTTATTATTGACCTAATTCAATTAAATTCAGTTAAGTGTTTACTGAATTCATCCCTGCAAGACACTGTTCTAGGCCACAGGGGTGAACAAGGCAGAATCATCTCCTTTTTATCCTGTAAAAAATTCCAGGGATTCTCTTATCTTCATTATGAGTATGTAGACAGAGTCCCTGACACACAGTAGACACTTAATATATGTTTGTTGGGTTGAATTAAACTCAAAGTGCTCACAGTCTAGCAGGGGAATTAATAATGCCAAGAGCAAAGAGTGTAAGAAAGACCCTAAGAGTTTTTCAATGTGCTATGGGAATTTTTTTTTTAAGATTTCTTTTGTCTTGGAATAGGGAAAGACTCTAAAGAAGAGGAAACATTTGTGCTAGCCCTTAACAGTAGAATAAACATTCAGCGGGTATAGTTGGGAGTTTTTGTAAAAGGCCAATCCAGGCAGGAGGAAGAGCTTGGGAAAATTTCTACAAAGGTGGAAAATCGCATAGCATGTTTAGTAAGTAATGGGTTATGTGCTTAGGGCCTTGCGTGGAGGAATTGCATGGACCACATGCATGGGTGATTCAGCCTAGAATGCTTCAGAGGTGAATTAAGACTAAGTCAAAAACTGGAATGATATATGAAGGAGTTTAAATGACAAAAAAGAATTTTTTATCTTGCTTTGCTCTAGCAGGAGATGATGCAAGCCACCATGACTTGGGCCAAGCTTTCAGAAAATTGCTGTGGTGGCATTTTGTATGAAGGATTAAAGGACAAAGAAAGAGGGCGAAAGTAGGTATAACCATCAAGGGTATATCAAAAACATCTAAACCAGGGCAGGGACAGAGAAGAAGGCTAGAAGGGGAGAAGTTAAAAAGGCATAAGAAGAATGGATCATATTTGGCAACCAATTAGATGTAAGAAGCAAAGAAACAAGAAGATTCAGAGATTACTCTTAGTTTTTAATCCTTGAGGGTTATGATGGTGCCAGAGAAAAGAGAGGGTACAGATGATGGATTAGAATGGTGGGAAATTAAGAGTTAACTTTTAAACTGAATAACAAATTACCTACTGTTCAAAGTCAAAAAATAAAACTGGCAGGTGATGCCAAGAAAGTAGACCTTCAACAAAGAGTGGTTAAAAAAAGAGGCTAATGTCTTTAGAATCAAGTCATGAACCTGCTAATCTTGCATTGTCCTTACCTGGGGGAGGCTACTTTAAGGCCATGTGCTACGGGTGAGTGCATAAATTGTGGTTCCATTTCACAATGCAGAGATTTCCCCACCTTACTGTGCAAGTGCACAAGTCCACCTAGGAACTGTTATCACAGGTTGTTCTTACTACGTAGGAAATCAGATAACTTACTCAAAAAGAACCCCTCAATATCTATGCCGGCCCTTTGGGCTGGAGGTGTAGCAAGGCAAGCAGGTGACTTCATGCACAACCTTGCAGTTGTGAGATGCTGAAAGTACATGCCTCTCAAATTTTCCACGTTAGGTCCCTCCTTGCCTCACCTAGTCCCAACCCTGGGAGTAATGTGAAATCTTTTCCAGAACAAAGGAGCCATAACGGTTCTTTACTAAGAAGTCTTTAAATTGTGATGCAGGGGTTACAAAGCTTTTCCTATAAAGGACCACATAGTAAACATTTCAGGCTTTGCATGCTGTACGGTCTTTGCCCCAACTATTCAATTCTACCATTACACTGGGAAAGCAACCAACTATACGTAATGAACGGGCACGGTTGTATTGCAATAAAACTTTATTTAAACAAAATAGGAATCAGGCCAAGTTTGGCCTCAGGTCATAGTCTGCCAACCCTGTTGTGTGGAAGGAGCTAGCCAGACCTTAGGCTTAAATTCCAGATCCACCAAAAAATACAAATTTACAAAATATCTGGATTTGAACATGCACCTCTGTAAAATGTGATACTTATATCTTCCTCATTGATTTGTGGGGTTTAGAGAAAATGTAAGTAAAATGCCTTATAAATAAGGACAGTAGTCTTTTTCATTACAAGGCATAATATGAATAATAACTAACACTGAATGCTTTTACACTATACCAGCTACAACTGTGTAAAGCACTTTAAAAGATTATTTCATTTAATCTTCCAACAACACTCTGAAGTAGGAGCTATTACAGTATCCCTTTCTACTCATGGGGAAACTGAGGCACCAAGCCATGCCCAGGAGATGCTTACATAGATAGTGTGATGTCGCTGGCACTTAATCCCAAGTAAACAGATTCCAGGGGCTCTGGTGCTAACCTCTGTGTTAGTTAATTAGCTCCACTAATTCAGCTTCAATTGAAATGCTCAGAATCTTCTCAAGTTCCGCAGGGCTCTTCATGACTCATCCCAGCATAACACAACTGAAAATCGTTTATACAGAACTTCTGGAAATTCACCTTCAGGTCAACAGTCAAATAACCTCTTGCATAAATAAAACACTTATTCCAACCCCCTTCCTGCCCATCTATTTCCACCCCTCCCAACAAAGATCTCCAGTTGAGGGAAGCCATAATAGTCCTGAGAAAGCTAATGCAAACCCATTTCAAAAAATTTATCCTATAATCACTCTAAAAACTTGCAATTTCAAAGCAACACTGCAGAATAGAATCCTGGATTAATTATGCCAGGCTGTAGCAATAACCTTGAATTAAAGCTGCAACCTTCTATTTTTAAGAAACACTTGCCTTTCTGGTTGATGAAACCTGTCGTCCCATCAGGTAACAGACGTGACCAGGAAAGAGAGAAGCAGTAATGAGTCAATCCAAGCTGTTTGATACATTTCAAATCTTCCTCCCACAGAGTGTAGCTGCCACAAGCTACATCGCCAGTCTGGTTCTTGAAAACTCTGTCTCTTCCCTGATGGGTGAATGTGTCCCAGACACAAGGGCCTTTTCCATCTGTATCCCAGCCTCCTGAGAAAAAGAAGAAAATGAAACAGTTACACTCTTGACATCAAGAGGCATATGTGGAATGTAAATATTTGTCACCCAAAGAACATCCCTCATTAACTCAATGTATCATATTGGTAACTTTAAAATATGCCTTTAAAATAACATGCATGAGTGGGTTATGTGTTCAGCTGTCCTTGATCCCTGAAGCTGACTGGTGGCAAATGAAAAATTGTTGCATAATGCTGTGGCATAGCAGGCTTTCACGGTTCATTATCTGAAGATCTCCCAGCTGGTAACAGAGGCAGGGCTCAGCTTATGAGTGTCTGAATTGAAAACACCTCCTCCTTGTGAACATTTCTCCTGGCCATGACTGACATGCCTTGTCCTTGTTGTGCACAAAGCAGTCTCGGGACCTTATCTTTGACCCCTGACACCTGAACCCTATTCTCCTGTCGTCTGACCATGGAGCCTGAGATGGTCTAGTCAACTATTGTGGAGAGGAGGTTAGTTTTTGCCATTGTTGGGATGATATTGGTATCCTACATTCATTCCTTCATACCTCCCTTAATTCAGCAAATGCAATGTGTCAGGCTCTACGCTAAGCACAGTGGCTATCATGGTGAACTCTGCTGTGCTCCGGGTCCTTGGAGAACTTACACGCAATTATAAAACAGCTAACGTAAGGACCATTGCGTGAAAGCCAGGGAGGGGCGTTTATCCAGATGTGGGCAGGAGTCCGAAGTCTCTTAGAGAAATGGCTTCTAGGCTGAAATCTAAAGGAAATGTTGACTCATCAAGGTGAATTTCTCAGAGGTGGGAGTGGGGGGAAAATTTAAAAAAAGAGGAGCCAGGGTCAGAATAAGCCCAGAGGTAAGAGAGAGTGTCACACATTAAAGGGACAGAAGGTAAAAAATTACATTAGATTTGAAATCCCTATTCACATAGAAATTTTGTTTAAAATTTAGAATCCATTTTATGGTATAAAGGGGTAATGTTAAAAATCTCATGACTCCCTAATTCTACTTCTAAGGGCATACGTTAGAGGAACGTTCATGTATTTTCACAAAGAGATTATATGAGATTATTGAGGCAGAGTTTTCTGTAATAACAAAATCCTGGAAACAACCACCTATTTCCTATCAACAGTAGAACAGATCATTAATTTTGGGTATATCCATAGAGAGGAAACAATAATCAGCTATTAAAGTGAATGAATCAGAGCATAGATACCCTTCTTCTCTGGTCTGAATGTCTGTGTCCCCTCAAATCCAGAGGCTGAAATCCTAACACCCAATGTGATGGTATTAGGAAGTGCGGCCTTTGGGAGGTGCTTAAGTCATGAGAGTGGAGCCCTCCTGAATGAGATTAGTGCTCCTAAAAGGAGACCCCACCATGTTCCCTAGCTCCTTCTGCCCCGTGAGGATACAAGAAGTCTGTAATGTGGAAGAGGGCCCTCACCTGACCATGCTGGCACCCTAATCCCCAACATCCAGCATCCAGAACTGTGAAGAATAAATGTTTGTTGCTTATAAAGCCCCTAGTTTATGGTATTTTGTTAGATCAGTCCAAATGGACTAAGACATCCTCAAAACTATAATATTAAACAACAACAACAACAAATCAAGATTCAAAAGAATGTATACAGGAATGAATACGGGGAGCACAGGAGATTTTTAAGGAAGTGAAACTACTAAAACTGTATATGGATTTTCCACTGTGCTGTGGGTCTGCTCCCCTAACCCTGACTTGTTCATGGGTGGACTGTATTCTGTATGATACTGTAATAGTGGATACATGACATTATACATTTGTCAAAACCCATAAACTATGAACTTTATTTAATACTAATGTATCAATATTCGCCCATCATTTGTAACCAACGTCCCACACTAATGCTAGATGTTAACGATAGGGGAAATTGGAGGAATGGGATATATGAGAACTCTGTACTTTCTGCTCAATTTTTCTATAAATCTAAAATTGCTCTAAAATATAAAGGTTATTAATTTTTAAAAGAATATATGCAGTACTTTTATCATGTTTTATGCAAAATATGTAAAACAAATCATGGATTTTCTGAACATATACCTATGAGGTAAACATACAACAGCATGCCTGGGGATGATCAATTCAGGCTGGTGGCTGCCTTTGGGTAGAAAATGGAGGGAAACGGAAACAAGGAGGAGCCTGAGGGCCCTTTGCATCTCTTCTGTTTCACTCCTTAAGCTGGCTAACAGGTATATGAGAGGCTGTTGATTACATTATCCACAATCCTTTTTATATACCTAAAATAGTTCGTAATGACTTTCATGTAAGAAAGGAGTCACAGCTAGAGTAAATAGACTAAAGCAATTATAGAAAAGTTTTTTAGATCCTCATTTAGCATTTACTTACTCATATTTTTTGCACGATTCTAATAGGATTAGATGTAGTCTCCAGACCAACAAAAAGACAACCTGGGCTATAATTTATGGGAGAGAACCATGAGGAGACAGGAGAGGCTGCTAAAAGAAGGAGCTCTGACAAAAGCAAAAATGACAGTTGATATCAAGGTAGGGTACTAAAGATCTATACAAAGAAATCATGAATATTAAAAATTGTACTCTGGGGGCTTCCCTGGTGGCGCAGTGGTTGAGAGTCCGCCTGCCGATGCAGGGGACGCGGGTTCGTGCCCTGGTCAGGGAGGATCCCACATGCCATGGAGCGGCTGGGCCCGTGAGCCATGGCCCCTGAGGCTGCGCGTCTGGAGCCTGTGCTCTGCAACGGGAGCGGCCATAGCAGTGAGAGGCCCGTGTACCTCTAACTAACTAACTAACTAAATAAATAAATAAATAAATTGTACTCTGGAGCCATGTCAAATAGAGGCAAAAAGTTTTATACATCCCAATGGCTCTCAAGTTATGTCTGTATATAAGGTTTAGAGGGAGGAAGAAAAAGAATACCGGTATTCAATCTTAGAATGAAATAGGTATGAATATTAAAATGCAAGTTTGGCCAAGCATGGTGCTTATAGTTTGGGTTAATAGATTTACAATAAATGAAGAAGCTTAATCTCAGAGAGTTTAGGCATAGCGTATTGGTAAATATTAACAAGTGGCTGTATGTTAAAAATGTATACACCTATATGTATATATGTTTATTATAAATTTTACTGATATAAAGGATGTGTAATACACCATCTCCAAGCAATAATATGCAATGCTCTTTACTGTAAATTCCTTATAGCCAATTGATTCTCATACTATGCTTGTTTAGATTTTTGCCAAACTCTTATATCGGGAGCCAAACTGCAACATACAATCTGACAAGTGTGAGTAGTCCTGTATCAGACTGTTGACTGATATCTTTGCTTAAATTAACAAGCACAATGAAAGGAAAATAACAAAGATGTACCAGAATTTCACTTGTTCATTAGTGACATGAGCAGCTTCTTTGCTGAACTGGATAATAGTTTTCAAACAGCGGAAGACTATTTCCTTGAATTTTTTGTCCTACTCACAATGTAACAGTTACAGACATGACACACAATCATTTACTCTGTATTATTAATATTTTTTCTATAACTTTCTTAGGTCCAGACAACCAACAAAACAATACATCAAATATTGACTTGTAGCACTTGCCAATATCTGTGGTATAAATACTTACACATGCCCAATTTCAAGCAACCAATGTGACAGCACTGAAGGCAGAGTTGCAAAGAGATGAGCAGTGGCACATCATTATATAGTATTTCTTCTACACAGATACAAGAAATCTAAACAGCTTCAAGGGCATAGCTAATAATAAACGTAGTAAAATATTGAGGAAGTAAGGATTTTGAGTATTTATTACCCCTTTTTAATATAAATTATTTACTTATAAGTTTATGTAATTGAATTTTTAATGCTGGCTGTGTTTAAGAATCAGCTCATAAAATTGCTGAAAACTTAACAGTAGGCACTGGTGAGCCAGTACAAGCTGGCTTCACCACATCACTGATTGTGACTTGCCTAAGATCACACTCTTAGTAAGACGCAGAACCAAGATGTGTCTCCAGATCTGTCTGATGTTGAAGTCCAAATCCTTCCATTGGACCACACTGCTTTTAGTAATAATGACTGACTAATGAAGGAAGAGTCAACTGATGCCCGTGCTACTCAATTTATGAAGCCTAAGAAATGCATAACATGACCTACACATTTTGGAAAACAGTCCATCTGAAGTGCTTAAAACAAGTTTTGACAATTTCAAGAGGTAAATGTCATTTAGCAGGAAAACGTACTTATGTAGAGTAGTAGTAGTATACATTCTAGATGTATACTAGATGAGCATGTGTAAACAACATTGTTTCTATGAGAACTAGAATATGAATTGCAAAGTAACCATTATAAGTGAAATTTTGATTTAAAAATATACAGTGGCCTTTAAAAAAATAAAAAATGTCTATAGTGGCCAGTACTTATTAGTACTTGAATGTAAATTTTCCTGAATGAATGATATTAATAACTCATTTGCTCATTAGGGATCTTCTCAAGATGTAATTATGTCCACATATTAAAAGTTCGTTGTTCTTTATGAGGAACAAGACTACCGTTTCCAGGCAGACTACATACCCTGAGCTATCCTTCAAACAACTACGATTGCCAGATGGAATATGGGAAATGTATTGTTAAATGTGCCATCGATCTGGCAGGATGTTAGGGAACCCCAAATCAAAGTGAGAGGTAATTCAGAAGCATAAGTGAGTAGCGATATAGGCTTTTGTCCTGAGAGCATCGGAGAAGCCCAGATGATGTGAGCTTGCATTTTAATGGCCTGTGGGACAAAGGAGAAAAGAGACAAAGTCTAAAGCTCACCAAAATGGGAAGCCTGTGGTAAGATGCTCACATAAGTCTGATGATGCAAGGACTTCACATACAGTGCCAGAATAAACAACAAGCTCTGCCTAAGAAAGAGACAACAAAGCAGTTAGCCTGTGGGAGAGAAATTACTCCTTGATATTTGTAACCACAACTCAGCTCTCAAACTATTAATTAAGTGTGAGAATGGAAAAAGATTTTAGCAGACATACGAGCTCTCACAGGATACTGGGAAAACTTTTTCCTCTCATTGGATGTTACTAGAGGATAAATTTCTCCAAAACAATGATGTAAAACAAGAAAGAGAAAGATCCAGGATCCAGGAAATGAGGAATCTAGCAGAAGAAGTCTGTGGAATGATGTAGCTGTGCAGCAAACCCAAGGAGTAACCAGTCCATGGGAAACCAGCCTATTTCCCATAGCTATGGGAAATATTTCTTCAAGAATATTATACTACTAGAATATTTAGTTTGATTTTTTTCAAATTTTAAAAATTTACTAGAGAATTGTCAACATGCACAATACTACAGTGAAGCTCCACGTACCCCTGGTTCACCTTCCGCAGTTTCCAACTTTCGCCAACCTTGTTTCATCTTTATCCCACACACGCTTCTTCGTTTAATCTACACACATTTCAGTATACCCTCTAGCTGACAAGAATATTTCTAATTGGGGTAAAATACACATCACACAAAGCTTACCACCTCAACCATGTTTAAGGGCACAGTTATGTGGCATTAAGTGCATTCACATTGTTGGGCGATCATCACCATCTATCTCCAGAACTCTTTTCATTGTGCAAAACTGAAACTTTGTAACAACTTAGCAATTATTCCCATTCTAATTGTGCACGGGGGGGTGGTGAAAGTGGGAAGGGAGAGGGAGAAAAAGTGGACAAATGGGTAAATCTTCATCTTTCACAGGGAGAAGTCAATAGATTATGCCTACAACAGGAAAAAAAAACACAAAAACTAGTAATATAAGCATGATATTTAAGATATAGAAGTCAATGCCAAAAGGATTAACCAAAAGAATTAAAAGGGATTTCCTCTAGAGAGAGAAACATGGAAGAGAACAAGGGATTGATGGTTTCTGAAAGTCTTGTTTTGACTCTTTAAATTAGTTTGCTATATTAACTTTAGTTAGCATGAAGATGAACTTAAGAAATTATATTAAACATTAGAAAAGATGGCATAGAAAATAGACATTAAATATGTGGATAATCTAAACAAGCTATTAAAGTATAAACCAATAAAATGTCTGTTTTGTGAGAATTAAAAAGAATAACTAGATAGAACTAAAATGCTGCCCACCCCAAAAAAAAAAAAAAAATATATATATATATATATATATATATATAAGCACCAAGGTAAGAAATCAGAGTTAAAGTGTTCTCAGATTCATATACTGTCTAGAAGGGGACTAACGATATTGATTAACATTTTACTTTGTTATATTTTATACTCAGGTTAAAATTTCTAGGGTAAGCACTTAAAGAAAAAAATGTAATTTCTTTTTAAAGACAAGTCCAACATATATATAGCAAGTCTGTGCCAGGCTCTGTTCTAAGCATTTTATATTGATGCTGTGCAACAATATTATGAGTAACTGCAATTATTATCCCCATTTTTGGGTAAGGAAACTGAGAAATGAAGAGGTTAAATTAATTTGCCTAGATCAGTTTGTACTAAAGCTGAGATTCTATCTCAGACAGTTGAATTCCAGAGCCCATGCTCTTAACCATTATGCTAAATGAGGAAAACTAAATACATTTAAAAGAGGGCAGGAAAATAATAAAAAGTAAACAAAGAAATAAGAAAAATAAAAGCATAAAATAAGATGGTATGACAAGATATATAATCACTTATAACAATATGTCAATGGGCTATACTCCCCAGATAGAAGACAGAGATTGTCAGACTATATATATTTTTTTAAATTCAGTGATATACTGTTAACCAACATACCTAAGACATAAGAATATAAAAACATTGAAAGTCAAAATATAGAGAAAGATATCCACCCCCCAAAAAAGCAAAGGACTTCAAGGAGGGCAAAAAAAGCACTAGAGATAAGGTGGGTCACCACATAGTAACAATGCTGTTTTAAATATGTATGCATCTAAGAATCTGGTTTCAAAACATGTGAAGCAAAATTGACACAACTGAAATGTAAAGTTGACAAATCCACCTCCATAACCCAAAACTCCACCTTGGGTTTTAATCAACCAACGTTCTAGCAAACATTTAAAGAACAAAACCAATAAACTCTACTCTTTCATGAATTATTCCAAAAAATAAGAAAGAAAGAATTCCTCAACTCATTTCACATGGTTAGAATAACCTTGATACTAAAATCTCTCTCAGCAGCTGAAACAAGAGAGAATAAGTATAGCATTTATTAACAAACTTGACCTAATTGATATATATGACATTGCACAATAATGAATGCTACAATTGAAAAATATACGTTGTTTTCATTCAAACAAAAACATCATGAAAGCTGAGCACAAATTGGTCCATAAATAAAGTCGCCGTAAATTTCAAAAAGCTGGAGAAATACAGATGGCAATCTCTGACCAATAATATTAGAATTCAATAACTAAAGAACATTAGCTTTTTCTTTCAAAAATCTGAAAAGGAACATCAGAATAGCTTAAAAGCAAAGATGGCATAATAGGGACTTCCCTGGTGGTCCAGTGGTTAAGACTTCACACTTCCACTGCAAGGGGCATGTATTCAATCCCTGGTCCAGGAACTAAGATCCCGTGTGCTGTGTGGCAAAGCCAAAAAAATTTTTTTCTTAAATGCTAGGGCCTGCTAACACACATATATGAAATCTAAAAAAAAAAAGAAATGGTTCTCATGAACCTAGGGGCAGGACAGGAATAAAGACGCAGACATAGAGAATGGACTTGAGGACACGGGGAGGGGGAAAGGTAAGCTGGGACGAAGTGAGAGAGTAGCACTGACATATATACACTACCAAATGTGAAACACATAGCTAGTGGGAAGCAGCTGCATAGCACAGGGAGATCAGTTCGGTGCTTTGTGACCACCTAGAGGGGTGGGATAGGGAGGGTGGGAGGGAGACGCAAGAGGGAGGGGACATGGGGATATATGTATACGTATAGCTGATTCACTTTGTTATACAGCAGAAGCTAACACAACATTGTAAAGCAATTATACTCCAATAAAGATGTTAAAATAAATAAATAAAATGTAAAAAAATGCTAGGGCTAAAATAATAAAAAATTAATTAATTAAAAAGTAAAGAAGGCATAATAGTGGTCAACAGAAAAAACTAAATCACAAACAATAGTAAAACACTGTGATATCTAGTTAATGCATGCATTAGAAAACAAACAAGACTTATAGCTAAAAAATTATTAAAAGAGTTATAGCTAAAAGCCAAAAGAATATATAATGGAATTATAAAAAATAATCTGAAAAAGAGATAAAAAGAGGGGAAAGAGAATAAAGACAGATGAAACAAATAGATAACAAATAGCAAGATGGTAGATTTAAACCTAACCATATAAATAATATCACTGAAGATGAATGAATCTAAACAACCCAATTGAAAGGCAGAGATTATCAGATCGGTTAAAACACCAGACTCAGCTATATACTGCCTATAAGAAACCCACTTTAAATATAAAGACAAAAGAAGGTTAAAAGTGACAGGATTAAAAAGATATACCATGGTAACACTAATCAAAGAAAACTGGAGTAGCTATATTAATACCAGGGTAGATTTCAGAGCAAGAATATTACCAGGTATAAGGAAAGCCATTTAATAATATTAAAAGGGGTCAATATATTCAGGGGATTTACAATCCTAAATGTTTATTCACCTAATAACAGAGATTCAGTATACATGAAGCAAATACTGACTGAACTGCAAAGACAGATCCACATTTGTATTTGGATAGTTCAATTAAAAAGACCAATAAGATTATAAAAAAGTGGACAAAAGATGTGAATAGTTCCTTCACAGAATGAGAAACACATGGCTAGTAAACATTTAAAAACACATAGGAGATCATTAAAAAACAGGGAAATGCAAATGAAAACCACAATGAGATACTATTCTACAACCACACAGTTGGCACAAATTTAAAAGTTGGGCAATATCAAGCATTAGAGAGATTGTTGCAAAGCAAGAATGTTTATACAATGCTGGTAGGAGAACAATACAGAAATACCTAGTAGAGTTGAAGAAGCACATATATCAAAACCCCATAATTCACATACCACCATATATCCTGTTTCTACAAATGTAGACCAGGAGACATATATAACCATGACTGCAAAGCAGCAACAAAAACCATCACTGGAAACAGCCCAAATTTCCTTTGTCAGGACAACAAATCAATGAATGAATGAATAAACTATGGAATAGTCATACAATGAAAGACTATACAGGGGTAAGAATGAATGAATCACATCTGTATCACCGTGCATAAATTTCCCAAATATAATATTGAGAGGGAAGAAGCAAAAACTACACAAAATGTATTTCCATTTATACAATGTCCAAAACATGTAAAGCTAAACAAGAAATTGTTCAGCTATATAGTCTCCCATGATAAAATCATAAAGAAAAGCAAGGAATGAATAAATGCAAAACTCATCTTAGTGGGTACCTCTGGGAAAAGGGGTAGGAGAAAGTACTGAAGAGGGGGTCCTAGAAATATGGTGAGTATGTGGATATCAGTTTTATTTTTGATTCTCTACACAGAAATTATAAATGTTTTTTGCTATTGTTTTTTGGGAAAAGTTTTCAATTAGCAATAATCGTGCCTCGGATAAACATCATTGGCTACGATACTGCCACTGCACAAAGCCTGCTATTGTTTTTTGAACAAACAAATCTTATAATACATTTCATTGTTCATAATAAGGGCCATTTACTGAGCCTTGGCTTTCTATCACTCCTATATCAAAAACTTACATCGGCCATCTCATTCTTCCCCCGTGACAACCCTTAGAAGATGTACTACTATTACTAATAAGAACAAAAGTATAAAGATTGAGTAACTTTCCAATATCATATAGCTAATAACTGTGACTATCAAAACATGATACCCCAGTCCTACCCTTACTGACATCAACAGTTTAAACTCCTGCATTACTTACAACTTAGGTGAGTCTAGGACAAAATGAAATCTTTCTTTGTGAATTAATGTTTCGTTCCACCTCTACAAATTTCCCAAATAATAGCTGCAATATCTACCTTCCTTTGAGGATCTCACAGTCTAGTTGGTATCAGACAAAGTCTTAGACTACATTAAGATAAGAGCTATATTAAAATCATGTAAAAGCACTACGGGAGAACCAAGAAGCAAGCACTCACGAGCTACTTCCGTCATTGGGAGGCAGGTAGACTTGCCCACGAGAAAACATTTTAAGGCAGGTGCTGAAAGATGAGTAGGACTTATAACAGTGGCTCTGATAAGGGAAAAGCAAACGTGTAATTCGGTGGCAATGGTGGGGGTGAATTGCAGAAAGAAGGCACTAGAAGCCCAAAGACCAGTTAGCAGGTTGTTGCAATATTTTTGGCAAAAATGATAAATTCCTGTATTTTGCTTTTTTAGTAATTTGGAAGAAAATAAAATTGTCTCTGAAATTCTTACCATATGAGGACACAGAAAGGATTCCCACAAAAAAATGTAAACTATTGACATTACCTACAAATCAAAATATCAAAAACTTCCAAGGCTGCAAAGGATTATGGAAAGAGCACAGGCTCTAAAGCTGGCATAAAGGAGTTTCAGCTCCATCCCTACTTGTCTTCTCTGTATATGAAGTGAGAGGATAATATCCACTTTGTAGGGTTCTCATAAAGATCAACTGAGCCAAAGCCAAAGTGTCTACAGGGCGTGTGGCAGATAGTAGGTGTCCAGCAAGTGTTAGTCTTCTAGTCTTCTAGACTCAATGCAATAAATACTAACTAAAAATTTACACAAAAAGTGACCATTTGCTCTTTTTTCTTCTTTCTGTGGCCAGCTCTTGATGCCAGAGTACACATGTAGGAAGCACTGTAACTCATATTTGCAAACTTGCCTGTGATGAAGATTCAGTGTCTGGACCTGCATGATTGGGTCTGCGGGGCCCTCGGCTACCTGGTTTAGAAGCCGTCATTACAAATGGTGTCATGTCACTTTCACTTTTTCCATGACAATGCCGTTTGTGAGGACATAGATCTATACAGACCTCAGTCCTCTGCACAAAGAAAATCATGTCAAGCAAAAACTAAATAAGTGTCTGACGTGTGTATGTGTGTATATATACTTTTCCTTCAAAACCCCAAAATGACATTACTTTACAACCTCTTCTCAAGAGCATTCTCTAACTCTTCACGATCACACCCTCCTCAGTGTACACACTGGACAAATAACACATGGTGTCGAGTCAACATTAAAAACATCTTTTACCTCCTTTGCACTTTGAGCTCTGTCAAGGCAGGGTCCAGGTGTCACTCACTTATTTTTGTTTCTCCAGTAGCAAGAATGGCATATGGGAACAGTGTGTGCTTTGGAAAATGCTTTTTGTGTGGCACGCTTAACATAAAATAGGAATATTGATGTTTGCTATGTCATTGCTTCACAGAAATGTGGAAAAGGTGTCTCCGTGTTTGTAAGTGATTGCAAATTCTTTACTTGAAAGAGGAAATATAGGACTTCCCTCGTGGCACAGTGGTTAAGAATCCACCTGTCAGTGCAGGGGACATGGGTTCTAGCCCTGGTCCGGGAAGATCCCACATGCCGCAGAGCAACTAAGCCCGTGAGCCACAACTACTGGGCCTGTGCTCCAGAGCCTGCAAGCCACAACTACTGAGCCCACGTGCCACAACTACTGAAGTCCGCGCTCATAGAGCCCGTGCTCCACAACTAGAGAAGCCACCACGATGAGAAGCCCACGCACGGCAACGAAGAGTAGCCCCCGCTCGCCGCAACTACAGAACGTCTGCGCGCAGCAGCAAAGACCCAACGCAGCTGAAAATAAATTAATTT
This sequence comes from Monodon monoceros, assembly GCF_005190385.1. NCBI lineage: Eukaryota > Metazoa > Chordata > Mammalia > Artiodactyla > Monodontidae > Monodon > Monodon monoceros. Next base: position 88,061,983 of record NW_021703777.1, read on the forward strand.
TTTTAAAAAACAGGAGACAGTTAAAAATTCAAGTAATTGCCATTCAAAAATTGTGACCTGATGTACTTTCAAATGAAAACATTTATATATTTTTGCAACTAACATTCATTAAGAATATTAGACATAACTATTCTATGTGAAACTTTGAGGTTGTGGAAAGCAAAGATTCCCTGATCTAGAAACAGTGCCCTGTGCCTAAAGCTAATTCAGAAGGGATGAGGGCCCCAAAAGTGATAAGAAAAACCACCATACCAAGTAGAAACGCATTTCACTATCACAACACAGGAGGATGGAGGGTTCCAGAAGGATGTCTCCAAGAAAATAAAAACAAAAGAAACGGATGAAGTATGTGATGTGTTTGAACATGTCAAGAAGTAATTTACATTTCTGGCAGACAGTGTGGGGGTGAATTAGTGAAAGAATCACAGAATAGGAAGCCAACAACAACAAAGTATTAACTCTCAGGCCAAAATAAAAACCGTACAAGAAAAGAAAGTCATAGGATGTTAGGCTCACTTGCACACAATATTTACATAAAACTGTGATGCAAAAACTAAATGATAATTTAAACAAAAATTTGTTTAATTCCCAAATACTCACATTAGAAAATGGAGAAGAGAAAGTTTGCTTTGTGAGCAGATACTGTAAGCAGGCCTAAAAAAAAACTAATCTGACATAATAGGAAGTCAATATGTTATATTTTCAACTAGAACATCAAATAATAGCTGTACATGCATGCTCTTTAGAAACATAAAGTAAATCCTAGAAAAAGTGAAAAGACTCAAAAGCATCGGCTTTGAGGAAAATAAATAAGAAGCAGAGAGGAGTGACATAAAAGACCTTTTTTGTTGTTGGGTATTATAACTCTCACAGTACTATCTGAGTTTTTAAACTATGCACGTATGTTACTAAGATAAAACTAAAAGTTAAGTTAGAAAAATAAAGATAATAAAGAGAAGGAAATGGTAGACCTAGGTCCCAAACTAGTCAGCACCTGTTTGCAGGTAGGAGGGCATGCCACGGAAGGAGGCATGTGGAAACATGCACATGTGCTTTTGACTGTGCCAGTGACTGGGATGCTGCTGCTATTTAGTGACAGGGCCAATAAGAGGTCCTGCTAAGTACAGAGCAGCCACACACACCAAGGAATGGCCAGAACAACTGCCACTGGCACCTCCACTGGAAAACACTGCAGGAGATGGGAAAAAGAGTAAAGAAACATACAATGAGAAGGGGAAACGGACAGAAGAGAGGGAGGACAAAGCAAAAGGAAACTATCACATTAGAAGATATAAAATAATAAAATGGCAGAAAAAAGTTGAACCATATTGGTAACCATAAAAATTTTAAATCCATTAAACAGTCCTGTTTCACCAAAGGTAAAGATTAAGAGGAAAAAAATATTTACATGTAAGTACTGATAAAAAATAAAGTAGATTTAGTAATATTAATATGATATAAAAATGAATACAAGGAAAAAGCATCAAATAAGACAAAGAATAGTAAGCTCATATTAGTAAAGCTTATAGCCCACCAAAACTATAGAGTAATCATGAACTTTTGTGCATCTAACAACAGAGTTTTGAAATATACAAGAAAAAAATCTGCTACAAATGCTGGGATATACTGAAAACTTAATTAAGACAGTGAGAAACTCTCTCAGAAATTGAAAAAGAAAGAAAGAATTTGGTTAATATAGTTTATAAGCTTATTCTCTTATGGACAGAAGTCTATGTATGACTTTACACATATAGGTAAATATGTATGTGTGTGTATATATACATATGAAACACACACATGAACGAGAGAAACAAAGATTGGTAATCAGCAATAGAAAATTATTTTCAAACACGCTTGAAGTATTCACAAGTATTAGAACACATGCAGGCTACATTCTCTAACAATTAAACTGAAGAAGAAAAGAAGGAAGGAAGGGAGGGAGGGAAGGAAGGAGAGAGGGAGGAAGGGAGGAAGATTTTTAACAACCAAAGAATAAGCCAATCTATCCATTTGGATTTTATTTAAAATTCTAACTAAATCTTGGAGTAAACAGAAAATAAAGCAGAATGGTTTTTGAGGAAAAATGTGTTATTAAAATTATCTTAAGAAACGGAAAAAACCTGAAAACAAACATCTTTAATGCAGCTAAATGCTTCTATAAAACAGACTTTTCCTCAACAGATGGGAGCTGAGGCTGAATAGAGAAAGTGATGGGCTGGGGGAGATATGCATTTGTGGTACTCAGATACTGCCCGGTACTCAGATACTGGGGAGGTCTCTGGAAGCCACAGATGTGTCCATGAGAAAAAGAATCATCGAAATATCTGTCAAAATCGGACGTTGTGAAGCCAACCTAAGAACTTTCCTTTTCATTACCTTGCCTTCAACCAGGTCAACCAGGTTTAACTAGGTCAGAAGCTGTGATGAACAATCGGAAATCAGAGAAGCAGGGAAAAAAAGAAGATGAACACACCCTCTCCTCCAATAGAGCTAAGAAAGGAACTTAACCTTAAATCCGATTTGGAGTTTTAACTATTTCATAGATTAATTATTCTAAATACCAAAATGAGACTATGTGTTGCAACTGAAGTGGCCATATGTATCAGCTGGGGTCCCAGCAGGAAACAGATGGCACTCAAACTGGGTAATTGAGGAGTTTTATACAGGGACATTTTACTATGGTGTGAGCAGGGTCTGAGGAAAGCAACAAGGATGGCGCAGAACCTCCGGGCCTGCAGCAGCAGGAAGTCAACAGCACCACAGAAGGTGCTGGGGCAGAAGAGGCTTCCAAAGCCTGCAGAGAGAAGTGGCTTGCTGAGGGCTGCCTGGCAGGAGAGGAGTTCTTTAGCAGAGCCAGCCCACTGCAACCCAGTAGATGGGGGAACAGGAAGAATAAATACTTTGTCTTCTCCCTCCTCCTACCCAGACTCTACCATCTCCTGCTAATGCTTCCTGATGATCAAGTCCAAACTGAAGCCAAAGGACAATGCCATATCCATATAGGTCTTCTCCCAGGGCCAAGAGCAGGGAAAGGTGGAGAGTGGATCCCAATGGACACATAGAAAATATCCAGTACAACAGATAAGCAACAAGGTCCTGCTGTAGAGCACAGGGAACTATATTCAATATCTTGTAGTAAACTGTAATGGAAAAGAATATGAAAAAGAATGTATGTATATATATATATGTAGAACTGAATCACTTCACTGTACACCAGAAACTAACACATTGTAAATTAACTGTACTTCAATTTAAAAAAGAATATATCCAGTACACAATAAGACTTAAGGCCACCAGACAAACAGAGCCCACCTGTGTTTTCTTCTAAAGAGAAGGGGAAAAAGTACCCCCACTAGGTAAATGTAAAGGTACAGTGGGGAAAATTAAGAAGTTACTTTTATGAGCGTGCCCTGAGTGTTGTACTCGTGGACTGTACAAATATAATGTATAACAGAACATGATTATAAGTTAATTACTGACTTAATAATTCAGGGAAGTGATAAATTCTTCTAGGAATAAGTAGTGAAAGGAAATTTAATCCTGGTTCTGGGACTTGACTTTCTGGGCTCCAACGCTGTACTTGTGTTGTTTTTTTTCTGATAATCATAATGTCTTCAGCTACAAAGACTCCTGACTCCCTCTTCATTTACTGTAGTCCTGTTTAACACTTGTCCTTTTTGTCTTAACTGCTTTTGCCTCTGCTATTCTACTGCAATTATTCTTTTATCTTTCAGTTAAGTCTCTTTGCATTCAGGCATTTATGCACAGAATTCCTCCATCTACTGAAAGACACTTTTCTCGCCTTTGAAAGAAAACCTCTCCTCTTCTTTTCATCCATCAGAGCATTGCATTCATCTAGGCTGGCTTCAGCCTCTGATTGTCACTATGCTAATCTGAGCCCCATTTGGGAGGACGGAATGGTATACTGGAAAAAGCATCATGATGATGATAACAGCTATTATGTATTAAGCCCTCAGCAGGGGGTAGGCACTTTGCTAAGCACTTTACATGTGTAGGGTAAAAAATTTTCCTTGACCCTCTAAGGGTCCCTGGCTGGGCCTGAAAATTAAACTGACAAAGACAGATTAACAAGAGAAAAGCATGCAAATTGATGTGATATAAGTTTTACATGACATGGGAGACTTCGTAAGGAAATGAAGACCAGACAAAATAGTTAAACCTGAGTACTTTTATGCTGGGTTTGATGAAGAGTAGACAGTTGTGGAGGAATATGATAGGTCAAGGAGTATGTGCTAACTTGGGGGAAACTTAGCAAGGCCTGCTTATTCAGATTCTTCTCAATGTCCCTCTGTCTTCTGAGATAAGAATGCGCCTTTCCTCCAGGTATAGGGAGAACACCTCTCACATGAATGTTTTATGACCTGTTTCAGGGGCTGAGGATCAGAGAGACCTTCCTGTTTCTGCCACTTTCTCAAACTCCTTCAGTTTCCAAAGTGCCATGTTTTGGGAGAGCGAGAACTTGTCCTGAACCCCATCACATGCTTTCTGCCTTCTGATTCTACCCCTTTTAGCCATGAAGAATCTGAGGTTTCCTTGAGTTTAAGATCACAGAGCTGGTAAGTAGTGAACCTAAAATTGTAAGCTGGTGTAACTGATCCAAGACTGTGCTCTGACTACGCTCAATGGTCTCTCAATTCATATTTTCTTTATGTTAATTTATCTCTACACCTCGCTACCTTTGTGACCTTAGAGAATTCACTCAACCTTTCTGTGCCTCAGTTTCCTTATCTGCAAAATGAAGATGATAATAAACCTGGGTCTTCCTCTTTGGCAGTGTTGTTGAGAAAATTTCTTGGATGTTTATGGGAGTTGAGGCATTTAAAACTGACTTGCTGGGAGGCAGTGTTTCATTGTTGTTGTTGATAAACAGTATTTGTACCTACGACTCCAGGCTACACTCTCTCCTAAGAAGAGATCTCAAAGTAAATAGTCCTTTTAGGAACCCACCTTGACTCCCTGCCCTCCTTGATGACTACAGGGGTTCTCTTTTCTGGAGATGCATTTCAGCATCATCTAGCCTCTCAGTACTGTAACAAGGACATTCATCCTGTTCCAGAACTTTGGGGCAGGGGGCAATGGCTCCTGGACAAAATGCACTATGAAAGCTCTTCCCCTAGAGGCAAGCATTTTTTTCCAGTGGCCTTTTTTCTGTTTCCCTTTTAAAAATAGTAATAATAAAGTTCTCTTATTACATAACTATGGGACAAGGGATCAAACAGTGCTTAAAATGCAAAAAGTGCCCTATATTCCAACTGCTGTTGCCCAGAAGAAACACCCTTTGCAAGACTTAAATAAACCCTTTAACTCTTACCTGCCTCTGATGCATGAAAATTACAAAGCGCACCATGCCTTTATCTGTTATTTCCCAGCGACATCATGTGATAAGCAAAATACCCCAACTCCTGGAATTCTGGCCTAATTCTAGAAACAAATCAACCCAAGAATTTTATAAACACTCATTTGATTTTCATTATTTTCTTATCAAACACAAATTACAGATTTTCATTGCCCAACATAACTAAGCAAAATAATGGGCTCCCTAAATATATTCCGAGAATTAGGCCTAGTAAATCAATTCTGTCAGTTAAATTCAAATGTCTTATTTTAATTAATTCCATTTTGATATATGCTTTTAAATACTTATTTAAACCTGGCACTCATGAAAATGGGCTAATGGCATCTTTTTTTTTTTAATTTTTAATGAAATATAGTTGATTTATGATGTTGTGTAAGTTTCAGGTATACAGCAAAATGATTCGGTTATACATATATATAAATATATATTTTTTTCTTTTTTAAATTTTATTGGAGTATAATTGCTTTACAATGGTGTGTTAGTTTCTGCTTTACAACAAAGTGAATCAGCTATACATATACACATATCCCCATATCTCTTCCCTCTTGCGTCTCCCTCCCTCCCACCCTCCCTATCCCACCCCTCTAGGTGGTCACAAAGCACCGAGCTGATCTCCCTGTGCTATGCGGCTGCTTCCCACTAGCTATCTATTTTACATTTGGTAGTGTATATATGTCCATACCACTCTCTCACTTCGTCCCAGCTTACCCTTCCCACTCCACATGTCCTCAAGTCCATTCTCTATGTCTGCGTCTTTATTCCTGTCCTGCCCTAACTTCTTCAGAAGCTTTTTTTTTTTAGATTCCATATATATATGTTAGCATACGGTATTTGTTATTCTCTTTCTGACTTACTTCACTCTGTATGACAGACTCTAGGTCCATCCACCTCACTGGAAATAACTCAGTTTTGCTTCTTTTTATGGTGGAGTAATATTCCATTCTATATATGTGCCACATCTTCTTTATCCATTCATCTGTCGATGGACACTTAGGTTGGCTTCCACATCCTGGCGGTTGTAAATAGTGCTGCAGTGAACATTGTGGTACATGACTCTTTTTGAATTATGGTTTCCTCAGGGTATATGCCCAATAGAGGGATGGCTGGATCATATGGTAGTTCTGTATTTAGGTTTTTAAAGAAGCTCCATACTATTCTCCATAGTGGCTATATCAATTTACATTCCCACCAACAGTGCAAGAGGGTTCCCTTTTCTCCACACCCTCTCCAGCATTTATTGTTTCTAGATTTTTTGATGATGGCCATTCTGACCAGTGTGAGGTGATACCCCATTGTAGTTTTGATTTGCATTTATCTAATAATTAGTGATGTTGAGCATCCTTTCTTGTGTTTGTTGGCAATCTGTATATCTTCTATGGAGAAATGTCTATTTAGGTCTTCTGCCCATTTTTGGATTGGGCTGTTTGTTTTTTTGATATTGAGCTGCATGAGCTGCTTGTAAATTTTGGAGATTAATCCTTTGTCAGTTGCTTCATTTGCAAATATTTTCTCCCAATCTGATGGTTGTCTTTTCGTCTTGTTTATGGTTTCCTTTGCTGCACAAAAGCTTTTAAGACTCATTAGGTCCCATTTGTTTACTTTTGTTTTTATTTCCATTTCTCTAGGACGTGGGTCAAAAAGGATCTTGCTGTGATTTATGTCACAGAGTGTTCTGCCTATGTTTACCTCTAAGAGTTTTACAGTGTCTGGTCTTACATTTAGGTCCTTAATCCATTTTGAGTTTATATTTGTGTATGGTGTTAGGGAGTGTTCTAATTTCATTCTTTTACATGTAGCTGTCTAGTTTTCCCAGCACCACTTATTGAAGAGGCTGCCTTTTCTCCATTGTATATTCTTGCCTCCTTTATCAAAAATAAGGGCACCATATGTGTGTGGGTTTATCTCTGAGTTTTCTATCCTGCTCCATTGACCTATACCTCTGTTTTTGTGCCAGTAACATACTGTCTTGATTACTGTAGCTTTCTAGTATAGTCTGAAGTCAGGGAGTCTGATTCCTCCAGCTCCGTTTTTCTTTCTCAAGATTGCTTTGGCTATTTGGGGTCTTTTGCACTTCCATACAAATTATGAAATTTTTTGTTCTAGTTCTGTGAAAAACGCCACTGGTAGTTTGATCAGGATTGCAATGAATCTGTAGATTGCTTTGGGTAGTATAATCATTTTCACAATGTTGATTCTTCCAATCGAATTACATGGTATATCTCTCCATCTGTTTGTATCATCTTTAATTGCTTTCACCAGTGTCTTATAGTTTTCTGCATACACGACTTTTGTCTCCTTAGGTAGGTTTATTTCTTGGTATTTTATTCTTTTTGTTGCAGTGGTAAATGGGATTGTTTCCTTAATTTCTGTTTCAGATTTTTCATCATTAGTGTGTAGGAATGCAAGAGATTTCTGTGCATTAATTTTGTATCTCACTACTTTACCAAATTCATTGATTAGCTCTAGTAGTTTTCTGGTAGCATCTTTAGGATATCCTATGTATAGTATCACGTCATCTACAAACAATGACAGCTTGACTTCTTCTTTTCCAAGTTGGATTCCTTTTATTTCTTGTTCTTTGATTGCTATGGCTAAAACTTCCAAAACTATGTTGAATAATAGTGGTGAGAGTGACAACCTTGTCTTGTTCCTGATCTTAGAGGAAATGGTTTCTGTTTTTCACCATTGAGAACAATGTTGGCTGTGGGTTTGTCATATATGGCCTTTATTATGTTGAGGTAAATTCCCTCTATGCCTACTTTCTGGAGGGTTTTTATCATAAATGGGTGTTGAATTTTGTCGAAAGCTTTTTCTGCATCTATTGAGATGATCATATGGTTTTACTCCTTCGATATGTTAAAATGGTGCATCACATTGGTTGATTTGCGGATATTGAAGAATCCTTGCATTCCTGTTCCACATGTAGATGTATTTCTGATGTATTTGTGGGGAGGAAGGTGATCTCCATGTCTTACTCCTCCACCATCTTGAAGGTCTCTCTTGGCATCCTTTTGTAACGAGTAAAAAAATCACAAACTTCAGAGTCAGCTGGATCTTTTTTTGACCATATCGGCAAATATTTATGAATCATACAATGCTTCAGATAATGAGGCACGACTCTGGGCTTTCTTTCTTAGTTCCCATTTCCCAGGAGAAGAGAGAAGAGCTGGGGGTAGGTAGACTTAGAGAGCTAGACCTGAAGAGAGGTGGGTCATATCCAGATATTAGCACCTATAGAATGTCAAACCCACAAGTTAATGGGCAAGAATTCCTTACAATCTGCCTAAGCAGGAATGTGGGTTTATTTTTTTGTCTCTAATTAAAAAAAAATTCTAGAACTCCTACATACTAGTTCACCCTGGACAACTTAACTTCTTTGAATATCTGTCCTTATTTTTTTTTTTTTTTTGGCTGAAAAACTACTGAAGGATTCATTTATTTTATTTACATAAGAAATACTTTTATAAGGCTTAGTATGTGCCTGGCACTATTTTAATCATTATACAAATATTAATTCATTTGATCCTAATAACAACCCCATGAAGTAAATAATACTATCATCTCTCTTTTACAGATGGAGAAATTGAAGCACAGAGAAATTAAGTACTCTGCCCAGGGTCACATAGCTAGAGATCTACAGAGCCAGATATCAAACCCAGGAGGCTGACTGCAGAGCTGGTGCTTTTAACCACGATACAAGCTGCAACTGCTCTGGGAGGCTGAGGAAATGGAACTCAGAAGGAAGGAGGAAATGCAAGAACCAGTGGTAAGAAACTGGTAAATGTCTCAGTTAATCCAAACTTGTGTTGGCTATTTACAACATATAATAATAGTGATAAATCTGGGGTGTGTTAAAAACATGATGAAATTAAAACCATGTATTGATACAACAATAACATGTAACATGAGAGGAGGAGTAGAGTTAGTGTTCTGTTCTATCTTGTTAAGGAGGGGCTTAATTTAACAGTTATGCAAGTTAACATAAAACAAAAGGAGATAAAACGTAAATACTAATCTTGTAGAGGAAAATAAAGGGAGAATAAAGAAAACATAATCCAATGGAAAGAACGAAATGAGAGAAAAAGAAACAAAACTCCCAAAATCCCAATCCAACAGATTTTTTCAAAACTTTTAGCAAGCTGATCCTACAATTTATATGAAAGAATAAAGGGTTTTAAATAGCTAAGACAGTTACTATAAAGCTATATTACTCAAAAATGTGTTACTGGCACAGAGATATACAAATAATCTATTGAAAAGAATACCTGTCTGATAGCTTAGAACATGATAGAAGTTAAAATCCATGACTTTGTTCTAAAACATCAGCATAAAAAAATATCAAAACTGTAATGTTTGGTGAATCAAGCAAATTGCAAAAAGATAATATACAAGATGATGTTACCTATGTAAAAATTTAAGATACCATGGACATACAGGTAATAAAAAAACCAAAAACATACAGAGAAACAACACATAGTAACTAAAGCATAATGGTTACCTCTGAGCAGAGTTGAGAGAATAGAGCATGAGGCTTTAGTTGTATCTGTTGCATTTTTTTTTCCATACCAAAAAGAAAAAAAAAAACTGAAGCTCTTATGGCAAAAAATTTAACATCTACTTAATCATAGTTGAGAAAATAGCTGTTACATTTTCTGAACTTTTCTGTATGTCTGAAATATTTTGTACTTAAAATATTTTTTAAATCTAAAAACACAGAGAAAGAAAATAAAAGGGAAGAGACAGAGAGGAAAAAGAAAGAGGAAGAAGGAAAAGAAACTAATATAAAACCTCAGTGTTGTGAGAATTTTATTAATACCTTCATTCAGTGGTATTTGGGTGCCATCACAGTCCTCAGGGATACCAATCCCCTTTCCCAACTTAGGCCAGTGGTCCCTGGACAGCTCAACTGGCAGTCCTCCTAAAGAGCCCCAAAGCCTTTCTAACCCCCAAATATTTGGCTGTTTAGCAGGGATGCAGAAAAACACATTGCTCTTAGGTGAAGGACTCAGTGGAAATGTTGACCAACTTTCTCTGTTCCCTACCCAGATTTAGAGGTGACACTGGGTCACTGACCTTTTCATAACCTCCACTGGTCCAGGTCTTCCCTTTTCATTGACAGACCCCCAGGCTGTTCTCTAGTTAATTTATGCCTCCTGAAGGGGGTCAAGCTTATTATTGCCTGCATATATGATCCTTCCTTCTATTGGAGGGATAATGGTCCCGCCTGACTTGGGCCACGTGGGGAAATGATGGGGCATAGAGTTGCCTTCCAAGGCCCCTCACAGCAGCTCTTCCACCTCTGGCCCCAACTGGCCCTGATGCCACTGGGGTCCATCTCTACCCACTACAGACCACACTCTGGTTAGCATAGATCTCCAAGGAGAGCCCTGTACTGGAGGTCGAGACACTTGCTGGAGACTTAGGAGAAGCCTTGGGGCTTCCCACCCCCATGAACCCCCCCAACTACCTCCCAGGCACTGTTCTTTTCCTTTTTCTTCTAACCATTCCCTACCGTTTCAGACTTGCTTTCCTCTCCTCTAACTCCCCTCTGTAAACCCTGACCCTGACCCAGCCCCCTTTTTATTAAGCTATCTCTTCTATAGACACTTACCCTGAAGATGCCTCACCTGGGAATTTCTACAATCCATGGTGCAAAGCTCCCAGCAGCCTGATGATATAATGGGCAGGGAGATACTCAGTCAGGAGGCTTCCAGCCTAGAAGGGCACTTTGCCAGGTAAGGGGCGTCTCTCCCAAAAGGAAGACCTTGTTAATCCTTGGCCCTGGATAACTCATTGGTTATGTCTAACATAAACTTCTCTGAGATGAAATATAAAACAAAAGAAGAGCTACTGCTACCAGATTCTGGTGGAGTCCACCTTATGCAGAGGTGGTCAGTCCAGAGCCTGACACAAAACTTCATTAGGGTATACACAGGATTTTTTTTTCCCGAATAGATACACATTTTAATGTATGAGTTTTGACTAAAGTATTTTCACAGCTGATACAGTTTTGGGGGTGTGGATTCTTATGCTGAAGACATGTATTTTTAAATTTACTACACCGATTTAATAATTTCATCATTTATCTCTAAGTCCATTAGTACAATCATCAGGCTCACAGGATTTCTCTCCTGCAGGGACTAACTCAGGACAAAACCCATGATCTGACTGCGAACACACTTTCTAAAAAGGCTTCAACATGTTGACCTTGAAGTCCTTACCCCACTATCACACAAACAGTGGTTCTCTCCCACATGGATTCTCATTCAACAAATATTTACTAGGTGGCTACTCCTGCCAGGCACTGTGCTAGGAGCTGGGGACACAATGGCGAGCAAAGCACACGCAGCTGCCCTCTCTTGGAGCTGCCAGAATCGTGGTAGAAACAGGCTCTCCGGGGAAGGGGGAGATATGCACACACCTACACCTGCATGGTTTTCTCCCACGTGGAGTCAGATGGATGTGAAGGCCTGACTCGCTTCTCACACGCACAGGGTCTCTACCGTGCATGGACTGTGATGTGCATGAAGGTTTGCGCTGTGACGGAAGCCCCAACCACAGACACTGAAAGCAATGGTTTCTCCCCTGCATAGACGCTCTGCAGAGAAGCTCTGTGTTCTAAAGAAACCCTTTACCACACTTGCATATTTGTAACATTGCTCTCCTGTGGGGACTTATGGAACTCAAGGTTAGTGCTCTTTCCAAAGCCCTTACTACACTTAGCACATATAAATGGGTTTTCTCCTGTATTAATTCTTAGATAAACTCGAAGATCTAAGCTCTAACTGAAGAAACACTTATCACACACCCATCACGTTTGCAGTTTCATTCTCTGGAGAACGTGAAGATTCACTGTGATCGAAATCCTTCCCACACTCCTCACACCTACAGGTTTCTCTCCTGTGTGGACTTTCTGATGAGCACGGAAGCTTGTACTTTAAGGGTTTCACATTGAAATGGTTTCTCTTGTGTGGACTCTCTGATGCTCTTGGAGGTCTACGTTCTGTCTGAAGCTCTCACAACACTCCTCACATTTGTACGGTTTTGCTCCAGTGTGGACTCTCCAGTGGACGCAAAGGTTGGGGCTCTGATGGAAGCCCTTGCCACACTCCTCGCACTTAAAAGGTTTCTCTCCTGTGTGGACCCTCTGATACACGCAAAGATTCGTGTTATAACTGAAGCCTTTGCCGCATGTATCGTACACAAAAGGTTTCTTTCTCGTGTGGACTCTGGTGGATGTGAAGGTCTGTGCTCTGACTGAAGCTCTTGCCACACTCGGCACAGTCATAAAGTTTCTTTCCCACTAAGACCAGGTTGCCATAGATCTCCAGCATCACCTCTTTGTACAGGGCCCTTTGTGCGGGGTCCAGCCGCCCCCACTCCTCCTTGGTGAAGTCCACGGCCACATCCTTGAACGTAACAGGTTCCTGGGAACTGGTCATCTCTTCTTCCTCAGCAAGGTCAAGGAGTTAAGGGGGCAAAGCCGAGCCTTGCTGAGGAACGTCCACAGCCCCAGCAGCTCCAGAACCACTTCCTCCTCCAGACCCCGGTCTTGGCTAGTAGTTTTGGCAGGAAGCCTCAGGTCACAGGTGTATCCTCTCAAGATGGGGTCCAGCTGCCTGAGGAGTTGCGGACTTCTTTCCTACCAGCATGGCTTGTTCCTGGCTCAAGCCGGGTCTCGGGTCTCTGGTCTCCCGGCCCGGGGCCAAGCCCGCTGGGGCTGTACTCCATCCTTATTTTTTAAAAGGGAAAGATTATATAGGAAACGTGTTAAATGTCTGGCATGGTGGCAAACAGTATTTGTTTTAAAAAGGCACGTTATTATTGCTATTGCTATTATTCCCGTCATTCCCATGATAGCAAGCTCTTTCTATGTGATTTTTATGTCTTCAAATATCTCATTAAACTTGCAAACGTATATTTAGATCCATGCAATATTTCCAAGTGCATTTAATGACAGGCTGTGTCATAAGGTAACTCTGCTGTGGTTTTTGTCTTTTAGAAAACTGCGGTTCAGAATCAATGTATCATAGAAATTAAAAGCCCAACTTGAGGTAAAATTGAGTCATAGTCCGTTGCCTTAGGCGAGCAGAACCATCCATCCCCCACAGACAGGTCTATGCTTGGTACTGACGGGTCTTACTGAATCTTTACGTAATCTAAGTTTTGTTATACTGGAAATGGTTAATTAAAAGAGGTAGGGGAGTCTGAAATGTCACAGCAAGTTCCTCTTGGCCCACTGCCACGTTTCATGAATTCTTGTGCTGAACCCATTTGGATTAAGCAGTGACCCAATCCAAATAAATTGCTTCTGTGCCTCTTATCTCCTATTACCTATTTATGTCCCAATACATCTGCATTGCGTGGCTCAGTAAGATCCATTAAGTCCTTGGGCAGGGTTTATGGCTAATTTTTTTTTTTTCTTTAAGGCTCAGATTTATCACAATAAAGTGACAATACTGTGCAGACAGTGAGTCAAACCCTTTTTAAAAGAAAGGAAAGAAAAGAAGTATAAGATATGCAATTTCAGTCTGTGAATTCTCAGGGCAACCCTGTGGGTGAGAGACAATCATTGCTTGTAGGTTTTAGGTAAAGATTTAATTTACCTTTATTTGCAGACACAAAATTCTGAGAAAACGTTACTTGCATCAATTCCTCTGGCTTTAAAAATATTTATGAAATTGAAATAGTTACCTGGAGGAAGAGATTTCATTCAATGTCAAAGGTCAGGCACACTGACTAACACCCCAGATACTACTGATGTACTTTCAAAATTTAAAATAATGTTTATACCATTTATTTATTCATTCATATATAGAGCACCCATCCTGGAGTATCTGGGACACTGAACAAGGTTTACATAAATCTGACTGCTTTCTCCTCTGGGCCATTTGGCTCAGTCTGGTAGACCATAAATATTCAATAATACTTTATAATGACAAAGCATCTTTTATGCAAACATCTCTAAGCACATTATTCACCAATATTACAATCTCCTTTTTAACCTACCGGTAAAGTCACAGAAACTAATTGACTTTCTTCAAGGTCCCATCACAAATTGTTTATTTAATAGAGTCCAGGTGTCCTGAGTCTAGCTATAACTAAAGGGAGAAAAACACAAACACATTTTTTTTAGGTGCTTAAGCTGATGACCTACACTAAATATTTCTAAATTGAATCTATTAGGCAAAACGTCCTCCTTAAAGATGTTAAATGTTGTGACTGCATCCAATTGAATTTTACAACTTTTCTTCCAATTTGCTCAAGGCCAGTTACCATTTTCAGAGCCCCAAGAATGACCTATTTTAATTGAATCCTGTTACAAACACTTAAACTTTCACTCTTTAATCAAATCAGTTTTCTAAATAGAAATTAAAGTTGAAGCAGAAAAATAAAACTTTTCATGGAAAGATCCAAGTGAAGTAATAACATAACTACCGAAATATTCAAGCAAAGTCAAAGCCTGGAATTACTGTGAGATTTGGGCAAGTCTAAAAGAGTTCAGGTTACCCAAGCAAAAGGAAATATTTTAAATTCTTTATTTTACCTCTTCTACCAAATGTTACAGTAATGCAGGTTAAATATAAAATATTAATAAAATACCCCCAAAATGGGAAGACTGTTTAAATCACTCAAAACTGTGACTGCCATAATAGCACATTTTGAAAACCCGCAACTCCAAGGAGTGTAATTGACTGAGGGCCCCAGCTACTGAGCCCTGAAATCCATCACGTGTGCTGGAGTTGGCACTGAGGCCCACTTCCCAGGGTTGGTCCCTGCCAATGATGAGCATGGCAAGGTTATGACAATCCTGGACCTGGAAGATGTGGGACTCTTCTGACAGGAGACTTTGCATCAAGGACTCCCCAAAGACCTGGTGAAATTTCTTTGAACTTCACTTACGTCTAAATGCTTCACTCAAACTTCTTTCTTCCTTCCCTTACTCCTTCACTCATCAGACCTGCATCCCAGCCTCTCCTGGCTCCCACTCCAGTTTCTTTCATGGGTGTTTCCCCTAATAAATTTCTTGCATGTTCGATACCATCCTGGCATCTGCTTCTTGGAGGACCCAGACTAACACATCATCTGATGGTGATGGTGATGGTGATGAATGATGATAAGGACTAACAATGATGATAAGGACTAACATTTAATGAGTTCTTTAAAAAATGTCAGGCCCTGGGCTTCCCTGGTGGCTCAGTGGTTGAGAGTCCGCCTGCCGATGCAGGGGATACGGGTTCGTGCCCCGGTCCAGGAAAATCCCACATGCCACGGAGCGGCTGGGCCCGTGAGCCAAGGCCACTGAGCCTGCGTGTCCGGAGCCTGTGCTCCACAACAGGAGAGGTCAAAACAGCTAGAGGCCCGCGTACCGCAAAAAAAAAAAAAATGTCAGGCCCTGTGCTAAGAGATTGCCTAAATTATTTCATGTACTCTTCCCAATAACCTCCAAAAGGTAGATATTACTCACCTGAGGGAAGTAAGCCTTAAAAGGTTAAGTAACAAAAACAAGACTACATTGCTTGTGAAAGTCTAATTTGAATGCTTGTTTTTCCTAAGCCAGTGAAGTGTAGAAGCACTGGTGCCAGTAACTAGCACATTATATCACTTCTCTGTATTACTATTTTGCAGTACAATCTTCTAGTCCTTTTCCTGGATAGTTATTACACAGTTATAATTATACTCAAAATAATAAATGTAATAAGTTAAACTTTTTTTGTAAGAAATTGTATTTTTACTTGAACTTTCTGATTTCTCTAAAATTTTCAGTTAGTCTGCTTCACTTTGGTTACATAGACCTGATCTAGTCATTCAAATACTGTTAGTTAACATATTCAAATATTTTCCATATTTGTATCACATATATGTAGAGCCACTATATCAACTCTGTGTAGTGGGGAATTTTTCCCAAGCCATTAAAACAAACAAAGGTCAAGCAAATGAGCCAAGGCCAAGTAACTTAGACAATCAGAACTATAAAAACATCCAAAATAACAATACTCAGTCTCCAATTTTAGAATTTATTAACAGTATTAAATAGATCACTTTAAATAACAAACTAATAGGCTTTTTCTAAACAAAACAATTGGTACAATAAAATGCACTTACAAAGATTTATATCCCATAAGTGTCTTTCTAAGAAAAGACAGCAGCTTGGAACTTGTAGCAGCTTGCTAATTCCAGAACAGAAATTTCCAATAGCAGCAAGTGTCATTTAGAATAATTTGAGCTTCCTTTGACTCATAAACAAATTGACTTTCCTCAAGGTCCCCCAGGAAACACTGGGTCAGTCTTCAGTCTTGGCAGATTTCAGCTGATACTGCAAAACAACTCCCTGAATACAGAGTATTCTAGAGTTTTCATGTGAGAGAATGATTGTAGTTGCTACAAATAGTTTCTACTACATGCCAGTTGGCAGTATAAAGGTGTGTTCCATCAGCAACCTTCCAAAAGAGTCTTCTTAAATAAACATGCATTCTAATAAGAAAAGCATACTTGCCTTGCAAATAGAACTTCAAGGCAAGTTATCAAGATTTCGCCTCCCAACTAGGTTGTCCTCCCAAAGACCCTCCTCCATGAAAGGAAAGCTACTACTGACCTTCACTTCTCATCCCATCATTAAAGTTTCACTTCTACTGGAATTTGGATGGGGTCTGGGCTATAAGTGCAGTGCAATGTCTATGATAACTTCCTCAGTTTTGTAGAAGTTGGAAAGACCCATTTTCTAACTTTCTCCAACCCAGCACAAACCTTTAGCTCTGACTCTTAAATGGGCAGAGCTAAAGAAACTGAATCCCTGAATCCTTTCTTTTTTAAAAAAATATATTTGCTTATTTATTTATTTGTGGCTGCATTGGGTCTTCATTGCTGCGCACAGGCTTTCTCTAGTTGGGGCTAACAGGGGTTTCTCTTGTTGTGGAGCACGGGCTCTAGGCATGCCGGCTTCAGTAGTTGTGGCACGCGGGCTCAGTGGTTGTGGCTCGTGGGCTTAGTTGCTCCAAGGCATGTGGGATCTTCCCGGAACAGGGCTTGAACCCGTGTCCCCTGCAT
The DNA here is from genome assembly GCF_005190385.1 of Monodon monoceros. Lineage (NCBI taxonomy): Eukaryota > Metazoa > Chordata > Mammalia > Artiodactyla > Monodontidae > Monodon > Monodon monoceros. The sequence goes on from NW_021703777.1 coordinate 88,079,408, forward strand.
TGACAGGCGTATTCTTAACCACTGTGCCACCAGGGAAGTCCCCTGAATGTTTTCTTAGCCTCTTAAAATCTACCACCTCTACAACTCCTTCCCATAATATTATAACTCAGAATGCTAACCCCTCATTCCTTGAAACAATGTACTGTCTTCACCACTGGGCTGGTTCCCTTTTGTTGCTGTGTTTCTTGTGGGTTTTATCACATTGTGTTCCCCCTCAGTCACTAATGAGTTTCATGACATTGATCATGTAATCCATCATCCAGCCTCTATAAAATAAAGGATGCACATCTATGTTTTAAAAGCCATGTTCCCTGGAGAGGAGTCAGGAGTTGACAAGAGGGGAAGAAGCAGTAAAGAAGGGAACACTGGGTGGATAGGCACATGTTCTCCCACTCTTCTCTTCAACCAGAGATGCTCCATCCGTATCTGCTTTATTAAAGTCCTGAGCTAGAGTTTCCTTGAAAACCGAGTTCTGCTGCATTAAAAAAATGTTTTAACACCACTGGACTGGAAGTTTCCTCAAGTTCTTTCTAGTCATCCTCATATTCTGGAAGAATGTCACATTCTTATGGGCTCTTCTGAGTCTTTTAAATTCTTCTACAGCACATAATCCAGACTTTGCAACCTGCTCCTTTTCTGTTTCCCTCTATAACCCTATTTCAAGAATTCTCTTCCTTTATGACTTGAACTATCAGCTACACACTGATAACTAAGAGCAAATCGAATCCGAAATGGAAGTATGAATCTCCAGTGACTTCCCAGGCATTTCCCTTTAAATACACTAAGGGACTCTCAAATCCAAATTGAACCTATTATATATCTTCCAGACAAATTCCAAACCTGCTCCTTCTCCAGTGTATTTTATTTCTATTCACAGCATCATCAGCCAGAAAGTTACCTAAACTGTTACCACAAGAGTCACCTTAGTCTTCCTCCTACTTCCTTCATGCCCTACATCGTATGCTTTTGGTTCTCCCTCAGTGATGTCTCTTTCTGCTTTTTCTCCATTCTGTCCCCTCCATCCAAATTCAGGACTTCATCATCACCTACCTCATCTACTGCAAGAGCCTAACAATTGTTCCTTTGCTTCCACGCCTCCTTCCTTCAGTTCATCCTCCACACTGCAGTCAAAACTCTTCTAATATACAGACTTGATCATAATACTCCCTGTGCTTAAGAATATTTTGTAGGTCCCAAGAACCTAGAGCACATGATCCTAACACCAACTCCTTAGCCTGGTACCTTATGTGCATCAAGACATAGACCTATCTACCTCTCTGGTTTCAGGTCCTACCATTCACCCTGTGATCAGAAAACAGAGCCTGTGGCAGAATTTCTCAAGGCATGAGCCATCCACAACATTATCACACAGAGAACTCACTAAAAAATGTAAATTCCTGGGCCCCATCTGTAAATACCACTATTATATAACCTGGTACTAGGCCCCCAAAGCTACACTGTAACAAGAACTCCAGGTGATTCTAATACATTCTAAAGTATTAGAATTCTAAACCCCTTACCTACTTTGCTAAATGTGACTATATTATTCCCCAAATATAACATAAGCATTCATACTTCTGATCCTTGACTCAAAATGTTTTCTCTGCTAATATGCCCTTCCTTATGTCTTTCCCTGAAAAACAAAACAAAACAAACTTTCCCTTAAAAGCTCAATTTAGATGGCATACCATCTTCCCCAGTTTTATTCTTGTATCCCCACTCTTCCCACCTATGCTCCAACATCATTTTGTTTCTTCTACTGCTAGAGTTGTCACATGATATCATAGTCATTTATATGACGCTCGACCTCACTAGAATGTTGGATTCAAATGATCATTCTATTTACCTTTTACACCTCCAGACTCTAGTACCCACAGTAAACAAATATCTAATTGGGAAGAACTACATAGTAATAATTCAAATAAATATCTATTCAATTTAACTTTAATTACTAATTCATGCCAGGGGACCCAGGTCTCCAGGTACAACATGGAGACAGAACTTTTCTGAATGTTCTTGCATAATTTCTCTCCAATTATTTCTTGGAGAAAAGAAATCTCTAACAAGAGAAAAGTCATCTTCTAACAACAAGCCAACTGTATCATAGGTTTAGTATAGTTGTACCTGGTCTTTCTTTGAGCCACAGAGAGTGTATTGAGATGACCCTGGAGGATGTTTGGCCCAGCTATATAGTTTCTATGCTGAGAACTCTTCCATTTTCCCTTCATCAAATCAACTGGGCAACAAGAAAGTATTATGTGCCTATGTTTGCCAAGTTCTTGGCACTACAAAGAACCAGAGGATACACTAGAGCCCTTACCATCTCCATCCCCATGTCTTGTTCTTCACACAAGCACAATAAGCAATGGCCAAAGCCACTTTGTAATATTTCACCTTTCGAAAGAGCCTTAGTCTCTCAGCCTTAGTACATTCTGGTGCAGAGTGGCTATCGTGCATCCTTAACCTGCGCCTGCCACCTAGACCTGGATGATAATTTATAAGATATATGAAGGAATGGACCATCAAGAGAAAATGTTGCTCTTTCAAAGATCCCCAAGTATGCGTCTGTATGAAGGACTACAATGACTCCAAAGGAAGATTATTGTCTTTAAATAATGCACTCTTTTCCCCAAGTCTCAAAGCCTGTATTTAAATGATTATTCACGGGAGCTGTGGGAGACTTTAAGCCTTAGCTAGGCAATTCCCAACATAAAAATGGATAATGTTTCAAAAACCTTGTTTATGAGTCACCTGCCCAGAAACTCACCATTGCCTCTTACATTATGTTCCAAATTCCCAGGCCAACTCCCAAAACCTATTTATCTCATTGTACACCTGAAAGTCATTCAGTGACACCAATCCCTATTTACAACATTGTTCCTTTGAGAACATGTCCTCTAAATTCCCAGTCAAGTAACATGCAGATGCATTTCTCCCTGTATGCAGGGATGCACTGGGAAAAAGGAAAGGATGAAAATGAGAAGGAGGTGAGATTATATATTTCCAGAAATCAGAATCCTGTTAATCTTACACAAACATTCAAGAAATGCCCTTCTCCACATGGTTATTGCTCACTAGGGACAAAGAATTATAGCCTCCACTTTCAAGAGAGAGATTTTCAGAATTTGAAGTAACTCCCACCCACTCCTTGCTACCTAGTTGAAACATAAGCATGGTTATAAGAGAATTTGACATTGAATCTGGAACTGTCCAACCTCTTGCCTATATTTTCAATTTTTCCCCTACCTCCATTAAGTACATGCTGTGGTCAGTATACATTTTAAACTAGTGCATCCTAGGAAATAGTCTCCTATTTTGAATCAATTTAAAACCAAATATATTTACTGTTACAAAATATAAAATAGGCTCTTTTAGATTAAAAAAGAAGAATATCTAGCTTGTTTTTTTTTCTATTATCAAAACATAAAGGATTTTTAAAATCTCATTTATTTTGTCAATTGGTTCTGCTTGGCACTCTTCAGCTTGGTCCATTCTCAATTATCCATGGTAAGGAAGGGGGATCAGTGGCCTGTATAATCTAAAACAGCAGACAATTTTAAAAGCCCTTGTATTTGGCCCGGGCATACTTTACAATCAAACTCTGCTTATCCACACTAATGAAAGGAAGAGCAGGCACCTTGAGAAAGATCCAAAGCCAATACAGATCTGCTCAGCTGGTTTAGGGCACCTCAAGGCAGAGGCACACATAGCAGAATCGAAGGAAAATAACAGGGGCCCAGCTGCTCCCTTGCCATCTGAAATACAAACACTTAGCTATAATATCCACCTTAATACCATATCAATCCATATCAATACCTCTCATGATATTAGTCATCCTTAAAAGCATGGAGCTATGTCCAAATGTCCCCAGGTAAAAGACATATTATCCATGTTGTTCCAAATAGTTAATAAGAGAATAGATTGTTCATAGGTACTAAAAACTTCTTTGGGGGGTTTCCTTTGCCACACCCCACTCTCAGCCCCTTACTATCTCTACTGTGCTCACATAACACACTTAGAAGAGTAGCATAAAGGATGATGATGAAAGAGGCAGTATGCTGCAGTAGGAAGAAATCCAGCCTGGAAGTTAGGAAGCCTGGATCGGCGTCCTCTGTTGGTCTCTGCTCATGCCAGCAGTCAGGTATGCACTCAAGCAGAAGGAACAGTGCGTGCAATGGTACATGAAGGTCATGGCACATTTAAAGAAGTATTTGTGCTTCATTTTGGTCAAAGAATAAGATACAAATGAAGAAGAAACAAGTGATAAAACTGGGGAAGTAGTCAGAGGTAAAATTACAAAAGTTTTTTTTTATGTCATGCAGGATGTTCAGAAATACTTCTGTAGAAGGTAAGAGGAAAATTAAAAAATTTAAATAATTGTTAAAATGTATTGAACACATACAGTGTGCCCAGTACAAACGTTCTAAGCATTCGATGTTCATAAACACATTTAATATTTACAACAACCCTGAGATAGACACCCTTACTGTTCCCATTTTACAAATGATGAAAAAAGGTACGCAAAGCTTAGCTATCTCCCAAGGTCACACAACTGGTAAGCAGTGGAGTTGGGGTTCAAACCTAGTCTGTTTGATTTCAGAGCTCATGCTATCTCTCAAGAAATGGAATGGTGTGGTCGGAATTTTAAAAGACCATGCTGGAGCAGTGTGCCAAAGAGATTGGAGGAGAGGGGAGGGGAGGGAAGGAGAATTTAAGAGGTGGTGAGTTCTGGAACTAAAAGAAAGGAAGTAGTAATGGGGAAGAGGGGTGTAACCAAGAGGTATAGAGGAGATAGAACAAAAAATAATTAATTAAATAAAGGAGAGATTAAGAAGAAGGGTCTAGCAAGAGTCCCATACTGTCTGGGACACTGTGTGATGACCTAATAATTATTGAAGAATCGCTTAAGCTTTGCACCAGTGAACTTACCTGGAAAGCAACCCCTACCAGATGGGCAGGCCCAGGAAGGAACAGCATAAATAATGCCTTTTTTTCAGTACAATGTTGGCACACATTCATCCAAATAAACAAATGTTCCATCCTAACTGATGAATTTAGCGGTGACAAAATAATTTATGTACAGATTTGTAGGACAATATATAGAACCCTACTCCAAACAAATGTTTGAAATGCAGCAAATTATCTCTTATTTTTCAAAGATACATATATTTACTCACATTTAGCTTTCTATGTAACATCCATGTGTATAGAAAGATAGAGAAGGAAGAAAGGGCACCAGAAGAGGAGAAAAGAGGCAGATGTGTTATAGCCTATCAGGATATTTGTAAGGGTATAACAGAAACCAAAACCATTTACAGAACGTACCTATTAGGGTGAACAGAAGTGCATGAAAGTCTGTGAATGTATAGAAAAAGTACATACTCAAAATCTGAAAATACCTCTCTGGCTGATTTTTTATTTTGCTTTTTTTTTTCTTGTTTGTATATTTTAAATATTCTACAATTATTTTTTAATACATCCATAGTACAAATAAAAATATTTTTCCTAAACATATGGGATAAGCATCCATTCTGTACCTAGAACTTCGCCTATAGAAAAGAATACACAGGCAGGCAGACTGTTATCAATAAATAATCCACATGTACCAACAGTGATGGCAGCAGATACATTTCAGCACTGCCCACGAAGCCAGTGGAGGTACCCGGAAACTTGGTGCATGGAGAATCTGTGTGTCCAGGATAAAGGGAGGTAAGAAACGATGAAAAGTGCAAATGGCTTAGAGCAGCTGACCCCAGAGGCAGGCACCTAGACATATGGCCTTTCTTGGTCATAGTACCCCTCCTCCGCTATGGCTTTCCTCACCCTGTCTCAATATTTCACTTTCTCTTGTTACATTGTCTAAAATGCCATCAATTCCATGTTATCTCATCCTCTTTCTAAAAAGCATAGGACTAGAAAATTTCCAGAGGTTGGATGTGTTAGTGATAGAGGAGGATAAGGGTAAGAAGACAGGGAAATTCACTTGTTAACTTTGAATAAAACTGCATGGTTTATAAGGCACTTATAAACACATATTAATAAGCACTTCCAGTTCAAGATGGGGAGTACAGTGGACATACTTAATTCCTCTCCCTCTCACAACCCCATTGAAATGACAGTAAAAATTTTTTTTAAAAAAAGTTCCACAACAGAGCTGAAAACAAAAAAGCCCCCAAAGAATATCACATTGACTAAAGTATTTCTGGCAAATGGAAAGAAACTAGGGCTGAATTGCCTGAGAAACTAAAGCAAAGGATTGCAACATATACTCACACACTGAAGACGGCTGATAAGGATTCAGAGGGGTTGCCCTAGAGAATCTGCAGGTCAGCCACTGCAGAGAGCACAGCAGGCTCAGAGCAGTCATCACGGTAATTAATTAAAGGATTATCTAATGTACTATTGGCCTGACTGGTTCCTCTCCCCCATAAACAGAGCAGTTAGTGCTGCCTTCACCCCAGGTGGAAGTTCCAAGAAATGATTAATAAAAGTGAGAGATGTGACGGGACAAGATAGCCCTTGCTATCAAGGGCAATGAGACAGTAAAGAAAAGTAGAATAAACTCTAGAACTAAACGTGAACTTGAAGGGTAGTGTAGACGGGAAACAAAAGTCAAAAGCAAACAGACAGAGAAAGACAAATACTGTATGATCTCACTTACATATGGAATCTAAGAAAACAGAAAAACCAAATTCATAGAAAAAGACATCAGATTTGTGCCTTTCAGAGATGGGAGGTGGGGGGAGAGGGAATTGAATGAAGGTGGTCAGAAGGTTTAAACTTTTAGTTTATAAGATAAATAAGTACTGAGGATGTAATATAAAACATGATGACTACAGCGAAAGCTGTTGCATGCTATATTTGAAAGTTGCTGACAGAGTAGATCCTAACATTTTGCATCAAAAGTAAAAAAGTGTTTTCTTTTTTTCTTTTTGTATCTAAAGGAGATAATGGATGTTAACTAAGCTTATTGTGGTAATCAACTGACAATATATGTGTCAAGTCATTATGCTGTACACTTTAAACTTATAAGGTGCTATATGTCAATTATATCTCAATTAAACTGAAGAAACGGACTTAACAAAAACACTTTTAAAAAGCAAGGGACTTCCCTGGTGGTCCAGTGGATAAGACTCCATGTTCCCAATGCAGGGGGCCTGAGTTCGATCCCTGGTCGGGGAACTAGATCCCGCATGCATGCCACAACTAAGAGTTCACATGCCACAACTAAAGAGTCAGCATGCCACAACTGAGAAGCCCACATGCTGCAACTAAGAGTCCACATGCCACAACTAAGATCCCTCGTGCTGCAACTAAGACCAGGCACGAATTGGGAGATTGGGATTAACATATATACACTCACTATTGATACTAGGTATAAAATAGATAACTAATGAGAACCTATTGTATAGCACAGGTAACTCTACTCAGTGCTCTGTGGTGACCTAAATGGGAAGGAAATCCAAAAGAGAGGAGATATGTATATACATACTGCTGATTCACTTTACTGTGCAGTAGAAACTAACACAATATTGTAAAGCAACTAAACTCCAATAAAAATTTTAAAAAATAAGAAAGAAAGAAATGCTAAGTAAAATGATGGGAAAAAATAAGTATAAATAAATAAATAAAAATTTTTTTAAACTACACAAGTGGTAGTCTCTCAAAGGTTGTTAAAAAAATTAATAAATAAAAAGCAAACAAAACATTCTTTCTTAAAGACCCCATTATCTGGCAATTTTTGAGATCTAAATCTTGGCTCCCTTCCTTCATACACATAGTCCATTATGAGAAGCCTGACTGTCAACAGGCCCCACCCACTTACACAGAACCCTGCTTCTTATAGGGTCAGCACTGTTTCAGTTCAACAGAGTTACTTAATTTCAAAGGAAGTCTAACTCAGTTACTACTATCAACATATTCTTTCATTCAAAAACATAAACGGGTATTCAAGGATCACCAGCCATTTGACAAAAACAAATAGCATAAAAGATATGGGCCCAAATAAACAAATAATCCAAAGAGTTCAAATTGATATAAAAAGAAAGAAAGAAAAAGAAAACAAAGACTTAATTTTTTTTAACTAGCATTCTTAAAAAGATTCGAGGGTGACTTCATCTGAAAAAGCAAATTGACTTCCTGGAAATTAGGCAATCAAAGAATAAGAATGTGTTCCTAAAACTTAAAAATATGATCACCATAATTAAATATTCCATAGAGGGACTGAAAAATAGATGAACAAAGCTAACATCCAAATTAATAATCTGGAAGAAAAAGTTGAGGAAATCACCTCAGATCCAAAGAAGTACAAAACATAAGAAAAAGCTCTCCAACACTTATCCAATGACATTTCAAAAAAAGAGGTGAGCATTAGGAATTTTGCAGGTGAGAAATCTGAGGCTAGAAGAAATTAAGTGATTTGACTCTCTAGTAGTTCACAAATAGAGTCTGATATATTCCAGCTGTGTCCCACTCATAAGTCTAAAGCTAAAATTCAGTCAGTTCATGGAAGTGTGTCCCCAGTGGTTGATTACAGCTGGCACCCACTCTGTTTAGTTAATGTGGGTGCCAGGCTAGTCAAATCAGTTGTTGACAGCTGGCCACTACTCTTAATGGTCAATGAAGACACTGATGCTGGTCTGTTCCATACCAGTTGTTTAAGGCTGGCATCTACTCTCAGTTAAGGCAGGTGCCAGTCCAGTCTACACCTATTGTTTACAGTTAACATTGGATTGGCCAGTGTGTCAGCTGATGCATATCTGAATATCATCCCTGCCAAAGCCCATACTCGTTCAATGATGACTACATAATTTCATGGTACATTCAAAAGAAGGGGCAACTTTGAGTTTTTGTGAATCTCAAATTTGAAACTGGGGGAAAGAAATAAGGGTCCTTTCTGTCATCTCAACTTTAATCTGTGAGAAATTTCATGAATAAAGTCTCACCTCTCTTCTTCCTTTTTCCTTACACATCAAGAAATAAATGACCATGCTTTTAAGCCTGCTCCCACTCCTTTCTTAGGTGGTCCACACAAAGGGCAGACCAATCTGGTGAGCTCCGTTCTAGAAAACTACCAAGGGCAGCCAAGAGATTAAGTCCCAGACTGGAATGTTTCCTCCAAAGAGTTTAGTAGGAACTAGGAACCAAGACACACTGCCAAAATTGGTTGAGCAGAGAAAGCAAACAGGAAGCGATCTCAAGAAATATGGGGCTTGTGCTGACATCTATAGCAGGTAGATAAAAAGTGTCTCTAGCTCAGGTTTGAATGGACCAGTTCAGTTTTTAAAAGGTACAGGAAGAAACAGCCTGGATAGAATCACTACAAACCGTACCTAAAACGAAGGAATTCAGCTGCTTTGTTTATTCTCCCACTTTTGTAAGTGCAAAAGTAACCCCAAGCTTCTCAACTATAGCATTCCATCTTTGACACACCAAGACAAACAAATGGCTAAAGTTTGAGGCCAGCCCAATATCTGCCAACATAAAGTCAAAGTCCAAGTTAAATCAAAGTTCAGCATGCAGGGGTGATAATAGCATTCATAAAACTGCGGCCTTTGCCTCCTTAAAAACCACAAACTCAGGGTTCAAGATGGCAGAGTAGAAGGACATGTGTTCACTCCCTCTTGTGAGAGCACCGGAAACACAACTGACTGCTGAACAATCATCGACAGGAAGACACTGGAACTCACCAAAAAAGATGCTCCACATCCAGTGACGAGGGAGAAGCTGCAGTGAGACAGTAGGAGAGGCACAATCACAATAAAATCAAATCCCATGGCCGATGGATGTGTGACTCACAAACTGCAGAACAATTACACCACAGAGGTCCACCAACTGGAGTGAAAGTTCTGAGCCCCACGTCAGGCTGCCCGACCTGGTGGTCCGGCAAAGTGAGGAGGAATTCCTAGAGAATCAGACTTTGAAGGCCAGTGGGGTTTGACTGCGGGACTTCAACAGGACAGGGGGAAGCGGAGACTCCACTCTTGGAGGGCACGCACAAAGTAGTGTGCACGTCAGGACGCAGGGGAGGGAGCAGTGAACCCAAGAGAGACTGAACCAGACCTACCTGCTAGTGTTGAAGGGTCTCCTGCAGAGGCGGGGGGCAGCTGTGGCTCATGGTGGGCACAAGGACACTGGCAGCAGAAGTTCTGGGAAGTACTCCTTGGTGTGAGCCCTCCCAGTCTGTCATTAGCCCCACCAAAGAGCCGGGTAGGCTCTAGTGCTGGGTCGCCTCAGGCCAAACAACCAACAGGGAGGGAACCCAGCCCCACTCATCAGCAGACAAGCAGATTAAAGTTTTACTGAGCTCTGCCCACCAGAGCAACACCAGCTCTACCCACCACAATTCCCTCCCAACAGGAAGCTTGCACAAGCCTCTTAGATAGCCTTATCCACCAGAGCACAGACAGCAGAAGTAAGAAGAACTACAATCCTTCAGCCTGTGGAACGAAAGACAGACACATTCACATTCACATTCACAGAAACACAGACAAAGTGAAAAGGCAGAGGACTATGTACCACATGAAGGAACAAGATAAAACCCCACAAAACCAACTAAATGAAGTGGAGATAGGCAACCTTCCAGAAAAAGAATTCAGAATAATGATAGTGAAGATGATCCAGGACCTCAGAAAAAGAATCAAGGCAAAGATTGAGAAAATGCAAGAAATGTTTAACAAAGACCTACAAGAATTAAAGAACAAACAAACAGAGATGAACAATACAATGACTGAAATGAAAAATGCCCTTGAAGGAATCAATAGCAGAATAACTGAGGCAGAAGAACAGATAAGTGACCTGGAAGACAGAATGGTGGAATTCACAGCCGTGCAGCAGAATAAAGAAAAAAGAAGGAAAAGAAATGAAAACAGCCTAAGAGACCTCTGGGACAACATTAAATGCACCAACATTTGCATTATTGGGGGAGTCAAAGAAGTAGAAGAGAGAAAGAGAGGACACAAGAAAATATTTCAAGAGACTATAGTCAAAAACTTCCCTCACATGGGAAAGGAAATAGCCACCCAAGTCCAGGAAGCACAGAGTCCAAGGCAGGATAAACTCAAGGAGAAACACACCAAGACAAATAGTAATCAAATTGACAAAAATCAAAGACAAAGAAAAATTATTAAAAGCAACAGGGGAAAAATGACAACACACAAGGGAACTCCCATAAGGTTAACAGCTGATTTCTCAGCAGAAACTACAGAAGACAGAAGGGAGTGGCAGGACATATTTAAAGTGATGAAAGGGAAAAACCTACAACCAAGATTAATCTACCCTGCAAGAATCTCATTCAGATTTGACAGAGAAATAAAAAGTTCTACAGACAAGCAAAAGCTAAGAGAATTCAGCACCACCAAACCAGCTCTACAAAAAATGCTAAAGGAACTTCTCTAAGTGGGAAACACAAGAGAAGAAAAGGAACTACAAAAACAAAACAATTAAGATAATGGTAATAAGAACACACATATCGATAATTACCTTAAATGTGAATGAATTAAATGCTCCAACCAAAAGACACAAGCTTGCTGAATGGATATAAAAACAAGATCCATATATATGCTGTCTACAAGAGACCCACTGCAGACCTAGGGACACATACAGACTGAAAGTGACAGGATGGAAAAATATATTCCATCCAAATGGAAATCAAAAGAAAGCTGGAGTAGCAATACTCATATCAGATAAAATAGACTTTAAAATAAAGACTGTTACAAGAGACAAGGAAAAACACTACATAATGATAAAGGGATCAATCTAAGAAGAAGATATAACAATCATAAATATATATGCACCCAAAATAGGAGCATCTCAATACATAGGGCCAATGCTAACAGCTATAAAACAGGAAATCGCCAGTAGCACAATAATAGTGGGGACTTTAACACCTCACTTACACCAATGGACAGATCATCCAGACAGAAAATTAATAAGGAAACAAAGCTTTAAATGACACAGTAGACCAGACAGATTTAATTGATATTTATAGGACATTCCATCCAAAAACAGCAGATTACACTTTCTTCTCAAGTGCACATGGAACATTCTCCAGAATAGATCACATCTTGGGTCAAAAATCAAGCCTTGGTAAATTTAAGAAAATTGAAATCATATCAAGCATCTTTTCCAACCACAAGGCTATGAGATTAGAAACGAATTACAGGGGAAAAAACGTAAAAAACACAAACACGTGGAGGCTAAACAATACCTTATTAAAAAACCAACAGATAACTGAAGAAATCAAAGAGGAAATAAAAAAATACCTAGAAACAATTGACAATGAAAACATGACGACCCAAAAACTATGGGATGCCGCAAAACTAGTTGTAAGAGGGGAGTATATAACAATACAATCCTACCTCAAGATACAAGAAAAATCTCCAATAAACAACCTAACCTTACATCTAAACCAATTAGAGAAAGAAGAACAAAAAAACACCAAAGTTAGCAGAAGGAAAGAAATCATAAAGATCAGATGAGAAATAAATGAAAAAGAAATGAAGGAAATGAGAGCAAAGATCAATAAAACTAAAAGGTGGCTCTTTAGAAGATAAAGAAAATTGATAAACCATTAGCCAGACTCCTCAAGAAAAAAAGGGAGAGGACTCAAATCAACAGATATAGAAATGAAAAAGGAGAAGTAAAAACTGACAATTCAGAACCACAAAGGATCATGAGAGACTACTACAAGCAACTCTATGCCAATAAAATGGACAACCTGGAAGAAATGGATGAATTCTTAGAAAAGCAGAGCCTTCCAAGACTGAACCAGGAAGAAATAGAAAATATGAAAAAACCAGTCACAAGCACTGAAAGTGAAACTGTGATTAAAAATCTTCCAACATATAAAAGCCCCGGGCCAAATGGATTCCCTGGCCAAATCTATCAAACATTTAGTGAAGAGCTAACACCATTCCTTCTCAAACTCTTCCAAAATAGAGCAGAGGGAGGAACACTCCCAAACTCATTCTATGAGGCCACCATCACTATGATACCAAAACCAGAAAAAGATGTCACAAAAAAGGAAAACTACAGACCAATATCACTGATGAACATAGGTGCAAAAATCCTCAACAAAATACTAGCAAACAGAATCCAGCAGTACATAAAAAGGATCATACACCATGATCAAGTGGGGTTTATCCCAGGAATGCAAGGATTCTTCAATATACGCAAATCAATCATTGTGATACACCATATTAACAAATTCAAGGATAAAAACCATATGATAATCTCAATACACACAGAAAAAGCTTTTGACAAAATTCACCACCCATTTATGATAAAAACTCTCCAGAAAGTGGGCATAGAGGGAATTTACCTCAACTTAAAAAGGCCATATATGACAAACCCACAGCCAACACCATTCTCAATGGTGAAAAACTGAAACCATTTCCACTAAGATCAGGAACAACACAGGGTTTCCCACTCTCACCAGTATTATTCAACATAGTTTTGTAAGTTTTGGCCACAGAAACAAGAGAAGAAAAAGAAATAAAAGGAATCACCAAATCGGAAAAGTAGAAGTAAAACTGTGACTGTTTGCAGATGGCATGATAATCTACATAGAGAATCCTAAAGATGCTAGCAGAAAACTACTAAAGCTAATCAATGAATTTGGTAAAGTAGCAAGATACAAAGTTAAGGCACAGAAAACTCTTGCATTCCTATAAACTAATGATGAAAAATCTAAAACAGAAATTAAAGAAACACTCCATTTATCATTGCAAAAAAAGACTAAAATACCTAGGAATAAACCTACCTAAGGAGAAAAAAGACGTGTATGCAGAAACTATAAAACACTGATGAAAGAAATTAAAGATGAAGCAAACAGATGGAGAGATATACCATGTTCCTGGGTTGGAAGAATCAACATTGTGAAAATGACTATACTATCCAAAGCAATCTACAGATTCAATGCAATCCCTATCAAACTAACAATGGCATTTTGTCACAGAACTAGAACAAAAAATTTTACAATTTGTATGAAAACACAAAAGACCCCAAATAGGCAAAGCAATATTGAGGAAGTAAAATGAAGTTGGAGGAATCAGGCTCCTAACTTCAGATTACACTACAGAGCTACAGTAATGGTACCGGCACAAAAACAGAAATATAGATCAGTGGAACAGAATAGAAACCCCAGAGAAAAACACATATGGTCACCATATCTTTGATAAAGGAGGCAAGAATATACAATGGAGAAAAGACAGTCTCTTCAATAAGTGGTGCTGGGAATACTGGTCAGCTACATGTAAAAGAATGAAATTAGAACACTCCGTAACACCATACATAAAAATAAACTCCAAATGGATTAAAGACCTAAATGTAAGGCAGACGCTATAAAACTGTTAGAGGAAAACATAGGCAGAACACTCTGTGACATGAATCACAGCAAGATACTTTTTGACCCAGATCCTAGAGAAATGGAAATAAAAACAAAAATAAATGAATAGGACTTAATGAAACTTAAAAGCTTTTGCCCAGCAAAGGTAACCATAAACAAGTCAAAAAGACAACCTTCAGAGTGGGAGAAAATATTTGCAAATGAAGCAACTGACAAAGGATTTATCTCCAAAATATACAAGCGGCTCATGCACCTCAATATCAAAAAAAAAAAAGAAAACCCAATCCAAAAATGGGCAGAAGACCCAAATAGACATTTCTCCAAAGAAGATATACAGATTGCCAACAAACACATGAAAGGATGCTCAACATCACTAATCATTAGAGAAACGCAAATCAAAACTACAGTGAGGTATCACCTCACACTGGTCAGAATGGCCATCATCAAAAAATCTACAAACAATAAATGCTGGAGAGGGTATGGAGAAAAGGGAGCCCTCTTGCACTGTTGGTGGGAATGTAAATTGATACAGTCACTATGGAAAACAGTATGGAGGTTCCTTAAAAACCTAAAAATAGAACTACCATATGACCCAGCAATCCCACTACTGGGCATATACCCTGAGAAAACCATAATTCAAAAATAGTCATGTACACATTGCAGCACTATTTACAATAGCCAGGACATGGAAGCAACCTAAGTGTCCATCAACAGATGAATGGATAAAGAAGATGTGGCCCATATATACAATGGAATATTACTCAGCCATAAAAAGAAACAAAATTGAGTTGTTTGTAGTGAGGTAGCTGGACGTAGAATCTGTCACACAGAGTGAAGTAAGTCAGAAAGAGAAATACAAATACAATA
Source organism: Monodon monoceros (assembly GCF_005190385.1). NCBI lineage: Eukaryota > Metazoa > Chordata > Mammalia > Artiodactyla > Monodontidae > Monodon > Monodon monoceros. Next base: position 88,094,622 of record NW_021703777.1, read on the forward strand.
TACTAACACATATATATGGAATCTAAGAAAAAAAAAAAAGGTTCTTATGAACCTAGGGGCAGGACAGGAATAAAGACACAGACGTAGAGAATGGATTTGAGGACACAGGGAGGGGGCAGGGTAAGCTGGGATGAAGTGAGAGAGTGGCATGGACATATATACACTACCAAATGTAAAATAGCTAGTGGGAAGCAGCCGTATAGTACAGGGAGATCAGCTCAGTGCTTTGTAACCACCTAGAAGGGTGGGATAGGGAGGATGGGAGGGAGATACAAAAGGGAGGGGATATGCAGATATATGTATACGTATAGCTGATTCACTTTGTTATACACCAGAAACTAACACAACAATGTAAAGCAATTATACTCCTATAAAGATATTTAAAAAAAAAAACTATCCAACCTTACACCTAAAGGAACTAGAGAAAGAAGAACATACAAAACCCAAATTTAGTAGAAGGAAAGAAATCATAGAGATCAGAGCAGAAATAAATGAAATAGAAAAAAAGAAAACAGTAGCAAAGATCAATAAAACTAAAAGCTGGTTCTTTGAGAAGATAAACAAAATTGATAAACCTTTAGCCAGACTCATCAAGAAAAAGAGGGAGAGGACTCAAATCAATAAAATGAGAAATGAAAAAGGAGAAGTTACAATGGACGCTGCAGAAATAAAAAGCATCCTAAGAGACTACTACAAGCAACTCTATGCCAATAAAATGGACAACCTGGAAGAAATGGACAAATTTTTAGAAAGGTATAACCTTCCAAGACTGAACCAGGAAGAAACAGAAAATATGAACAGATAAATTACAGGTAATGAAATTGAAACTGTGATTAAAAATCTTCCAACAAACAAAAGTCCAGGACCAGATGGCTTCACAGGCGAATTCTATCAAACATTTAGAGAAGAGCTAACACCCATCCTTCTCAAATTCCTCCAAAAAATTGCAGAGGGAGGAACATTCCCAAACTCATTCTATGAAGCCACCATCACCCTGATACCAAAATCAGACAGAGATACTACAAATAAAGAAAATTACCGACGAATGTCATTGATGAATACAATGCAAAAATCCTCAATAGAATACCAGCAAACAGAATCCAACAACACATTAAAAGGATCATAAACCATGATCAAGTTGAATTTATCCCAGGGATGCAAGGATTTTTCAATATCTGCCGATCAATCAATGTGATACACCATATTAACAAACTGAAGAATAAAAACCACATGATCGGGGCTTCCCTGGTGCCACAGTGGTTGAGAGCCCGCCTGCCGATGCAGGGGACACGGGTTTGTGCCCCGGTCTGGGAAGGTCCCACATGCTGTGAGCCATGGCCAATGAGCCTGTGCGTCTGGAGCCTGTGCGTCTGGAGCCTGTGCTCCGCAAAGGGAGAGGCCACAACAGTGAGAGGCCCGCATACCGCAAAAAAAAAGAAAAAAAAGAAAAAACACCACATGATCATCTCAATAGATGCAGAAAAAGCTTTTGACAAAATTCAACACCCATTTATGATAAAAACTCTCCAGAAAGTGGGCATAGAGGGAACCTATCTCAATGTAATAAAGGCCATATATGACAAACCCACAGCAAACATCATTCTCAATGGTGAAAAACTGAAATCATTTCCTCTAAGATCAGGAACAAGACAAGGGTGCCCACTCTCACCACTATTATTCAAACTAGTTTTGAAAGTCCTAGCCACGGCGATCAGAGAAGAAAAAGAAATAAAAGGAAGCCAAATTGAAAAAGAAGAAGTAAAACTGTCACTGTTTGCAGATGACATGATACTATAAATAGAGAATCCTAAAGACGCCACCAGAAAACTAGCTAGACCTAATCAATGAAGTTGGTAAAGTTACAGGATACAAAATTAATGCCCCCAAATCTCTTGCATTCCTATACACTAACAATGAAAGATCAGAAAGAGAAATTAAGGAAACAATCCCATTCACCATTGCAACAAAAAGAATAAAATACCTAGGAATAAACCTACCTAAGGAGGTAAAAGACTTGTACTCAGAAAATTATAAGACACTGATGAAAGAAATCAAAGATGACACAAACAGATGCAGAGATATACCATGTTCTAGGACTGGAAGAATCAATATTCTGAAAATGACTATACCCAAAGCAATCTACAGATTCAATGCAAGTCCTATCAAATTACTAATGGCATTTTTTATAGAACTAGAACAAAATATCTTAAAATATGTATGGAGACACAAAAGACCCCAAATAGCCAAAGCAACCTTGATGGAAAAAAATGGAGGTGGAGGAATCAGACTCCCTGACTTCAGAATATACTACAAAGGTACAGTAATTAAGACAGTATGGTACTGGCACAAAAACAAACATACTGATCAATGGAACGGGTTAGAAAGCCCAGAGATAAACTCACACACCTATGGTCAACTAACCTATGACAAAGGAGGCAAGGACATACAATAGAGAAAAGACAGTCTCTTCAATAAGTGGTGCTGGGAAAACTGGACAGTTACATGTAAAAGAATGAAATTACAACACTCCCTAACACCATACACAAAAATAAACTCAAAATGGATTAAAGACCTAAATGTAAGGCCAGACACTATAAAACTCTTAGAGGAAAACATAGGAAGAACACTCTGACATAAATCACAGCAAGATCTTTTTTGACACACCTCCTAGAGTAATGGAAATATCAACAAAAATAAACAGATGGGACCTAATGAAACTTAAAAGCTTTTGCATAGCAAAGGAAACTATAACTGAGATGAAAAGACAACCCCCAGAATGGGAGAAAATATTTGCAAACGAATCAACGGACAAAAGATTAATCTCCAAAATATATAAACAGTTCATGCAGCTCAATATTAAAAGAACAAACAACCCAATCAAAAAATGGGCAGAAGATCTAAACAGACATTTCTCCAAAGAAGACATACAGATGGCCAAGAGGCCAACATCACTACTGCTCAACATCACTACTTATTAGAGAAACACAAATCAAAACTACAATGAGGAATCACCTGACACAGGTTAGAATGGGCATCATCAGAAAATCTACAAACAATAAGTGCTGAGAGAGTGTGGAGCAAAGGGAACCCTCTTGCACTGGGTGGGAATGTAAATTGATACAGCCACTATGGAGAACAGTCTGAAGGTTCCTTAAAAAACTAAAAATAGAATTACCATATGACCCAGCAATCTCACTACTGGGCATATACCCTGAGAAAACCATAATTCAAAAAGGCACATACGGGGCTTCCCTGATGGCGCAGTGGTTGAGAGTCTGCCTGCCAATGCAGGGGACACGGGTTTGTGCCCCGGTCCGGGAAGATCCCACATGCCGCGGAGAGGCTGGGCCCATGAGCCATGGCCGCTGAGCCTGCGTGTCCAGAGCCTGTGCTCCGCAACGGGAGAGGCCACAACAGTGAGAGGCCTGCGTACCGCAAAAAAAAAAAAAAAGGCACATACATCCCAATGTTCATTGCAGCTCTATTTACAATAGCCAGGTCATAGCAATCTAAGTGCCCATCAACAGACGAATGGATAAAGAAGAAGTGGTACATATATACAATGGAGTATTACTCAGCCATAAAAAGGAACGAAATTGGGTAATTTGTAGAGATGTGGATGGACCTAGAGACTGTCATACAGAATGAAGTCAGAAAGAGAAAAACAAATAACATATATTATCGCATATATGTGGAATCTAGAAAAATGGTACAGATGAACCAGTTTGCAAGGCAGGAATAGAGACACAGATGTAGAGAACAAATGTATGGACACCAAAGGCGGGGAGGAATGAATTGGGACATTCGGATTGACATATATACACTAATATGTATAAAATAGATAACTAATAAGAACCTGCTGTATAAAAAATAAATTAATTTAATTTAATTTAAAAAGTAAAAGACAAAGAAAAAAAAGAAACCCACAAACTCAGATCACACCGGGAGGCCTTAACAGAGTAGTCTGGACTTTGTTGATGATTCGCGGGATTTTGTAGAGCACATTCACCCCTTAAGAGATCCTCCGTGAAATCACTGGGAGGTACAGGCTCATAAGAGCTATAGAATCAGGTCCTAAATGTTATTTTCATAGCCCCTCCGTGGCCTACTGAGGAAGTAAACAAAACGCCACTGAGCTACCTGCTGTTTTGGGGCCTCACATTCCCTGCAGCCAAAAGCATAGGCAGAGTCAGTTTCATAAAGGGTTAAAAATCATGGGAATTTTTCTGTACTTTAAAATATTGCATGAAACTCACTTCTGTACGAATAACGATCATCTGCATTTTCTTCCCTGCCTCTTCATCTAACAAATACATTTTTACAGGTTTTACAATATTCTTTACAGCTCACGTAAAACACATAATTTTCCTCCTGTTTATATCACTTATTATTTATTTATCAGATTTATATGGCGCTTTCCTCCAAAAGGCACTACGCAGCCAACTCTGATGAAATAAACATTACATTAAACTCTTCTTAAAAACCATAGTCAGGGAAGTGGCCAGCATGAAGGCCCAAGAGACACGCACAGGAAGAACGAAGAGCCATGGGTCTGGTGAAATATGCAAGCAAGTAGTCAGTATATTAGGAGGCCCAGTGACCGGAAGGCCTGTCCTGTATTTTCTGGTCACTCTACCTGCAAAAGACCCTGAGAGTGTCTTTGATTAAAAGTGACAGAGCCCAAGTATCTCTATTTCTGTGTGGGAGTGGGTGTGGGTCTGTAGGGGAGTGGGGAGGGGGTGGAGTATTATAGCTGTATCTCCAGGCTCCGGAGAGGATGTCTGAAAACAAAGATACCTACACAGACAATGTGTTTTGAAAATCTCTGGAGAAAGATACATAGTGATGTTTTATAACAAATCACCGAGATAGATTTTTTCTGTATAAATACAATTCACGCTCAATCCTCAGTTCTGCTGAGTGTCCATGACTTCCAAAGGCTCTGTAGACGTTCAAAGGCCAGGGAAGCTCAAAAGTGCAAAGATTCTCAAAATCGAAAAGCGACAAGGTGACTTCAGCTTTTAAATTCCGGGCCACATTGATTTGACAAAGCCACGTGTTGACGTCCTGCATATGTGATCCTTGCAGTGGTGGAAGGGGTAGCTAAACAGTAACTCTCCCAGGCGCTGCTGGAAGATCAGGACAAGAATGAGCAAGAAGGGAGTATATCCTTACTTGTGGTCCAAAGAAGAAAGGACCATTCCCAGTAAATGGAGCAGGTGATGTAGCTCTCCTATCAGTACAGACAGTGGGAGAGAATCCAGCCAGGAGAAAGAATAACATCATCATCCTTATTATTATTACTAGTAGTAGTAGCGGGAGTGTTGTTGTTATTGTTATTTCGTGGATATTATGACCCAGGCACTCTTGTGCTCCAGTCATATATGTTGACCTCTTTAATCCCCAGAACAAACCTACAGAGTGGGCATGACCGTTTTCCTAGTTTTACAAATAAAGAACCTGAGACTTAAATAAGTTATTTGCCCAAAGTCACTCAGCCAAGTGCTTGAGCCAGGATTCAAACCCAGCACAAAAGGATAGGTTAGAAAACCAAGGAAACATATAAAAGGCATCTCTGCATTGACAAAAAGAGAAGGGAAGATCAATTTCCCTTCTGAAAGCTGTTGTTAGAGAGCTAACAGCACAATAGCAGGTTAGGGACAACAAATAAAGACCTTACGATAAGGCAGCAGCAAGCCCAGTGCAGACAGAAGAAGTACAGCAATGCGGAGACCCTGTGATGAGAGGAGCTCAGAAAGGACCAGTAATCTTATCCCCAGGGCTGAGTGAGCAGGATCTGGGAGCTGGGAACTGAAACCCACTGTGTTGTCTTGTATAACTGACTGTGTGCTTCAGCCAAGTTCACTGTGGAGTTCTAAAGTGATTCATTCTCAGTAGCCCGTTTGTGACCCTCCCCCACCTAAATATAAATACGATGCATTCAGCACTTACTGAGCATCAAGCATTTAACACACGTCATCTTATTTAAACCTCACAGCAGCACTATAAAGTAGATACCATAATCACCCCCATCTTACTGACAAGGAGGCACAGAGAAGTTGAGTAAATTGCTCAAAGTCATACAGAGTTAGAAAAAGGTAGAGATGGACCCCCAGTCTAGCGAGTCTGGCTCCAGAACCCAGCTTCCTAGTTTCCATGCTGTGCACCTTCTAGAACCTGATTCTGTGCACTGCAACCCCCTCTCAGTTCTGTCTGACCTCTCTTCTGAGAAGGAAACTAGCCAACGTCCTGTTTCTTGTTTTCACTACTAGAAGGCCAGCTTCATCAAGTCACCCACCCTGACCAAGTGAAAATTACCTGGGAACAAATGTAGAAGATACCATAGAGAGAGAAAAAAGTGACGTGGAATTCCTATTAACCTGTACATTCCCAGACATTCTTTTGAAAGTGCTTTGTATCACAGAGCATATGTGTCATAACATACATAGTCCCCATGGAAGATGTCTTCCACATGGCAGTTGTTGCAATTATCATAGCAGAGATTCCTCATTCTCATTTCTGGAGGCCTGGGAAATGGCAACTGAAGCTGGGAATCATAAGCAGCATGGATTATGCCAGGATCAACCTGCACCTTCTCTAGAAAAACCTTCACCAGCTTCAAATGGCTCCCTCCTTCTCGTCCTTAAAGTTTCAGATTAAATGACAGTAATTCACAGAGATCCTCCTAAATCAAAACCTGGTATCACCCTAGCACTTACCATAAGCAGTAATTATATCTTTTATTAATTTACTTGTTTTTGTTGATGTATTTGTTTTCTAGGGCTGCCATAATAAAGTACCACAAAAGAGGTGGCCTAAACAACAGAAACTTATTCTCTCTCATTTCTAGAGCCTAGAAGTCCAAAATCAAGGTTTCAGCGGGGTCATATTCCCTCTGAGACTCTTGCTAGAACCCTTCCTTGCCTCTTCTAGCTTGCGGGAGTGGCCATCGGCCCTTGGTGTTCTTTGGTTTACAGCTGCATCACTTGAGTCTCTGCCTCTATTGTCACATGACATTCTCCACATGTGTTGCTGTGTCCAAATTTCCCTCTTCTTATACGGACACCAGTCATATTGGATTAAAGCCCCACTCTACTCCAGTATGAGCTTACCTTATCTTAGCTAATGACATCTTCAGATGGCTAGCTCTGGCCCCCCGAAGTGTGAGAGAATACATTTCTGTGTTTAAGTCTCCCAGTTTATGGTCATTTGCTACAGCAGTTCTAGGAGAATGCTGCCAGAAATTCTCTTAGCTTTATTTATCCCTGGGTTTCCACATTTATTTGACCAAATAAATATTTTCCCATGATAGCTATTAACAATCCCTAATTCCTTAGGTGGAAAATATATATAGGAAAAAGCTAATCTAATCTTCCTATTTTTCATAGGAAGAAACTGAGACTAGAGGAGGAGACCAGATTCACAAGCTCATGCCTGGCAGGATGGAGACCAGAACTCAGACCTCCAACTCCACTCTGGGTGTGCTTTGCCATCTCACAGTTAATTCTCAGCCACCCAGGAAATGGGGGTGCCTTGAAATAGAACAGGGAACCTCTCCCAACTGAAGAACATCCTTCAGTGATGTCTCTTGGACTCCTTGAAGGTATTTAGTCAATATTTTTCTAACCAATAGGAGAAATTGTTATCATTTTTAGGGAGGTTATGGGAAATGTGTTCAAGAAACCAGTGATGAAAGCAGCTGGTCCAGTGTACACTGATGTCTCAGATGAGCTGGAACGGACCAAAATTACAGCCGCAGAGGGGTCTTCAGCCCCTCGTCACCACCACCCTTGTGCCTAAGGAAAGGGACATGGGAAGCAAGTGTCTTCTGTGTGAAAAGGGATAGTTTCATTTATGCAGTTATGGGCTCTTCAGTGCTTTTGCTTCTCTTCTTTTTGCCCCCTCACCCGACCTTCTTCCCCAGACATACAGAATCCATGAGAAGTAAGCCATTCCAGCTCTGGAGAAGGGGAAGAAGCTTCTCCTACCTTCCACTTGATAAGCTGAGGTGACTGCCCCCCATCCAAATCCTGCAGGAAAATCCATGCTTTCAGAAGACGGCCGACGGGAACACTCAGGCAACAGAGCTGCACCCTTCAGGCAGGGGAGCCCAGCAGCTGTGCAAACAGTAAGTGAACTCTCACCCTGACAGAAGTCTCAGAATGCAAACGAGTATGCAAACAAGAAGGGAACCTGATTAAAGCATCCCACTTGACTGGCCACAGCCTCGATTTGAAGCCAAGACACTTGGTTCAGGGGGACCATTTATACTGTTCTTCTCCAGACACTCCCCGATTTTTAACAGAGTTGGGCCAGCCTGGGGACAGACCAGGTCCCTGCTTTGGCAGGGCACCCATTCATCTAATCTTTTCCCTTTTAATGAAACACATGGACATTGTTTCTTAAAGTCACATAATCCTACTAGAACTTTCCCTTGGCCAATTCCTCCCAATTCCTTATCCCCACTCCCTACAGGCCACCATTTTCAAGTGTTTCTTCTGATATTTATTCCCCTGTTGTCAAATAATAGGCTGAGATTGGTGCCTCTTAATTTGTTTTTCAATTTTAGATAATAACTATTGACTTCTGGATATAAGGGTGGAAGATCCTAGCATGTGTGCTCTCTCTCTCTCCCCTTCCTCCATCGACCCGATGTGGTTGGATTACCTCTTCTATTTAAATAAATATTCGATATTTACATGAATTTGACCGCGTATGGCTCAAAGCTGAGCTGTGTAGTATACCATGCTTACAGGCAACTTTTCATTTTCTCCAGGGTTCAACTGTCTGGATTTTATATTTAAATTCCTCTATTCTTATCACTAATTTATCCCCAAACAGTCTGACAGGACTATGAATCTATGTTTAAACACCTCTGTTTGCTTGCTCCACTCTGCACTGTTTGTTTCTTAGGCAGCCACAGAGCTATGTAGTCTTTAACTTCCCTCACCAGTCTCCTGGGCTTTCTCCCTCTTTTTTTCCTTTCCCTTTTTAGAGAAACAAATCCTTGAATAACTTTCTGATAAAATGGGCATGGGAGGCACGTTTTTTGAAACCCTGTAGTTCTGCAATTATCTTTATTCTAATGTCACACTTGATATGTTGTTTGGCTACTATGGGATTTTATGGTAGAAATAATTTTCATTCAGAATTTTGAAAGCATCGGTTTACGGTTTTCTAGCTTCCAGTGTGGCAACTGAGAAGTCTGATGACAATCCAAGTCCTATTCTTTCATATGTCACCTGTTTTGTGCCCCAGCCCACCCTCCCTGCTCCCCAAGCTTCTGTTTCTGAAATTTCACAGTCACATGCTTGATGTGGAATTTCTCATCCACTGTGCCAGACACACAGCCTGTGGACCGTAGTCATGCAGGATGTTGACAATAGGGGAAGCTGGGAGAGGGATACACGGGAATACTCTGTACTATCTTGGCAGCGTTTCTGTACATCTAAAATTGATCCAAAATTAAGTTGTTTTTTTAATGCCTGTGAAAAGAGGAGTTAGGAAAAATCAAAGTGAGGAGAGTTACTGATTCAGTTCTCCTAAGACAGCAGTAAATCATCCTACACTGTGTCATGACAGAAACACAAGACTGGAATGAGGTATAACTAGGTTGAAATCCTACCCTCTCCAGTTATCCTAATCCTAAGAAGAAAGAAGAGGTTAACTCTCAAAGGAAATGAGGGAAGATATTTAAAGGGTACGTGTTTGGTGAAATAAACATTAAAAATACAGGGCGGAGGAGCTTCAAGATGGCGGAAGAGTAAGACGTGGAGATCACCTTCCTCCCCACAAATACATCAGAAATACATCCACATGTGGAACAACTCCTACAGAACACCTACTGAACGCTGGCAGAAGACCTCAGACCTCCCAAATGGCAAGAAACTCCCCACGTACCTGGGTAGGGAAAAAGAAAAAACAGAGACAAAAGAATAGGGACAGGACCTGCACCAGTGGGAGGGAGCTATGAAGGAGGAAAAGTTTCCACACACCAGGAAGACCCTTCACTGGTGGAGGCTGCAGGTGGCAGAGGGGAGAAGATTCGGAGTCACGGAGGAGAGCACAGCAACAGGGGTGCAGGGGGCCAAGCGGAGAGATTCCCGCACAGAGGATCAGGGCCGACCAGCACTCACCAGCCGGAGAGGCCTCTCTGCTCACCCGCCGGGGTGGGCCGGGGCTGGGAGCTGAGGCTTGGGCTTCAGTCGGATCCCAGGGAGCGGACTGGGGTTGGCGGTGAACACAGCCTGAAGGGGTTAGTGCACCACGGCTAGCCGGGAGGGAGTCCGGGAAAAAGTCTGGAGCTGCCGAAGAGGCAAGAGACTTCTTCTTACCTCTTTGTTTCCTGGCGCACGAGGAGAGGGGATTAAGAACGCTGCTTAAAGGAGCTCCAGAGACGGGCGAGAGCCGCGGCTATTAGCGCGGACACCAGAGACAGGCATGAGACGCTAAGGCTGCTGCTGCCGCTGCCACCAAGAAGTCTGTGTGCGAGCACAAGTCACTCTCCACACCTCCCTTCAGGGGAGCCTGTGCAGCCCGCCACTGCCAGGGTCCCGGGATCCAGGGACAACTTCCCCGGGAGAACGCACGGCGCGCCTCACACTGCTGCAACGTCAGGGCGGCGTCTGCAGCCACAGGCGCGCCCCGCACTCCGTGCCCCGCCCTCCCCCCCCCCCCGGGCCTGAGTGAGCCGGAGGCCCTCAATCAGCGGCTCCTTTAACCCCGTCCTGCCTGAGCGAAGAACAGATGCCCACAGGCGACCTACACGCAGAGGCGGGGCCAAATCCCAAACTGAACCCCGGGAGCTGTGCGAACAAAGAAGAGAAAGGGAAATCTGTCCCAGCAGCCTCAGAAGCAGCAGATTAAATCTCCGCAATCAACTTGATGTACCCTGCGTCTGTGGAATTCCTGAATAGACAACGAATCATCCCAAATTGAGGAGGTGGACTTTGGGAGCAATGATATATATATATTTTTTCCCCTTTTTCTCTTTTTGTGAGTGTGTATGTGTATGTTTCTGTGTGTGATTTTGTATGTATAGCTTTGTTTTTACCATTTGTCCTAAGGTTCTGTCTGGTTTTTTTGTTTGTTTTTTTATTACTTAAAAACAATTTTTTCTTAATAATTATTTTTTATTTTAATAACTTTATTTGATTTTACTTTTTTACTTTATCTTCCTCTTTCTTTCTTTCTTTTTTTCCTTCCTTTTATTCTGAGCCGTATGGAGGACGGGCTGTTGGTGCTCCAGCCAGGCATCCGGGCTGTACCACTGAGGTGGGAGAGCAAAGTTCAGGACACTGGTCCACAAGAGACCTCCCAGCTCCACGTAATACCAAACGGCAAAAATCTCCCAGAGATCTCCATCTCAAAGCCAAGACCCAGCTCCACTCAATGACCAGCAAGCTACAGTGCTGGACACCCCATGCCAAACAACTAGCAAGACAGGAACACAACCCCATCCATAAGCACAGAGGCTGCCTAAAATCATAATAAGGCCACAGACACCCCAAAACACACCACCAGACGTGGACCTGCCCACCAGAAAGACAAGATCCAGCCTCATCCACCAGAACACAGGCACTACTCCCCTCCACCAGGAAGCCTACACAACCCACTGAACCAACCTTAGCCACTGGTGACAAACACCAAAAACAACAGGAACTACGAACATGCAGCCTATGAAAAGGAGACCCCAAACACAGAAAGTTAAGCAAAATGAAAAGATAGAGAAACACACAGCAGATGAAGGAGCAATATAAAAACCCACCAGACCTAACAAATGAAGAGGAAATACGCAGTCCACCTGAAAAAGAATTCAGAATAATGATAGTAAGAATGATCCAAAATCTTGGAAAAAGAATGGAGAAAATACAAGAAACGTTTAACAAGGACCTAGAAGAACTAAAGAGCAAACAAACAGTGATGAACAACACAATAAATGAAATTAAAAATTCTCTAGAAGGGATCAATAGCAGAATAACTGAGGCAGAAGAATGGATAAGTAACCTGGAAGATAAAATAGTGGAAATAACTACTGCAGAGCAAAATAAAGAAAAAAGAATCAAAATAATTGAGGACAGTCTCAGAAACCTCTGGGACAACATTAAACGCACCAACATTCAAATTATAGGGGTCCCAGAAGAAGAAGAGAAAAAGAAAGGGACTGAGAAAATATTTGAAGAGGTTATAACTGAAAATTTCCCTAATATGGGAACGGAAATAGTTAATCAAGTCCAGGAAGCACAGAGAGTCCCTTACAGGGTAAATCCAAGGAGAAACATGCCAAGACACATATTAATCAAACTATCAAAAATTAAATACAAAGAACAAATACTAAAAGCAGCAAGGGAAAAACAACAAATAACACATCAGGGAATCCGCATAAGGTTAACAGCTGATCTTTCAGCAGAAACTCTGCAAGCCAGAAGGGACTGGCAGGACATATTTAAAGTGATGAAAGAGAAAAACCTACAACCAAGATTACTCTACCCAGCAAGGATCTCATTCAGATTTGACAGAAAGATTAAAACCTTTACAGACAAGCAAAGGCTGAGAGAATTCAGCACCACCAAACCAGCTTTACAACAAATGCTAAAGGAACTTCTCTAGGCAGGAAACACAAGAGAAGGAAAAGACCTCCAATAGCAAACCCAAAACAATTAAGAAAATGGTAATAGGAACATACAGATCAATAATTACCTTAAATGTAAATGGAATAAATGCTCCAAACAAGACTTAGATTGGCTGAATGGATACCAAAACAAGACCAACATATATGCTGTCTACAAGAGACCCACTTCAGACCTAGGGACACATACAGACTGAAAGTGAGGGGATGGAAAAAGATATTCCATGCAAATGGAAATCAAAAGAAAGCTGGAGTAACAATTCTCATATCAGACAAAATAGACTTTAAAATAAAGACTATTAGAAGAGACAAAGAAGGACACTACATAATGATCAAGGGATCAATCCAGGAAGAAGATATAACAATTGTAAATGTTTATGCACCCAACATAGGAGTACCTCAATACATAAGGCAAATGCTAACAGCCATAAAAGGGGAAATCGACAGTAACACAATCATAGTAGGGGACTTTGACACCCCAATGTCACCAATGGACAGATCATCCAAACTGAAAATAAATAAGGAAACACAAGCTTTAAATGATACATTAAAAAAGATGGACTTAATTGATATTTATAGGACATTCCATCCAAAAACAACAGAATATACATTCTTCACAAGTGTTCATGGAACATTCTCCAGGATAGATCATATCTTGGGTCACAAATCAAGCATTGGTAAATTTAAGAAAACTGAAATCATATCAAGTATCTTTTCCGACCACAATGCTATGAGACTAGATATCAATTACAGGGAAAAATCTGTAAGAAATACAAACACATGGAGGCTAAACAACACACTGCTTAATAACCAAGAGATCACTGAAGAAATCAAAGAGGAAATCAAAAAACACCTAGAAACAAATGACAATGAAAACACGATGACCCAAAAACTATGGGATGCAGCAAAAGCAGTTCTAAGAAGGAAGTTTATAGCAATACAATCCTACCTTAAGAAACAAGAAACATATCAAATAAACAACCTAACCTTATACCTAAAGCAATTAGAGAAAGAAGAACCAAAAACCCACAAAGTTAGCAGAAGGAAAGAAATCATAAAGATCAGATCAGAAATAAATGAAAAAGAAATGAAGGAAATGATAGCAAAGATCAATAAAACTAAAAACTAGTTCTTGGAGAAGATAAGCAAAATTGATAAACCATTAGCCAGACTTATCAAGAAAAAAAGGGAGAAGACTCAAATCAATAGAAATAGAAATGAAAAAGGAGAAGTAACAACTGACACTGTAGAAATACAAAGGATCATGAGAGATTACTACAAGCAACTCTATGCCAATAAAATGGACAACCTAGAAGAAATGGACAAATTCTTAGAAATGCACAACCTTCTGAGACTGAACCAGGAAGAAATAGAAAATATGAACAGACCAATCACAAGCATTGAAATTAAAACTGTGATAAAAAATCTTCCAACAAACAAAATCCCAGGACCAGATGGCTTCAGAGGCGAATTCTATCAAACATCTAGAGAAGAACTAACACCTATCCTTCTCAAACTCTTCCAAAATATAACAGAGGGAGGAACACTCCCAAACACATTCTACGAGGCCACCATCACTCTGATACCAAAACCAGACAAAGGTGTCCCAAAGAAAGAAAACTACAGGCAAATTTCACTGATGAACATAGATGCAAAAATCCTCCGCAAAATACTAGCAAACAGAATCCAACAGCACATTAAAAGGATCATACACTATGATCAAGTGGGGTTTATCCCAGGAATGCAAGGATTCTTCAATATACGCAAATCAATCAATGTGATACACCATATTAACAAACTGAAGGAGAAAAACTATATGATCATCTCAATAGATGCAGGAAAAGCTTTCAACAAAATTCAACACCGATTTATGATAAAATCCCTCCAGAAAGTAGGCATAGAGGGAACTTTCCTAATCATAATAAAGGCCATATATGACAAACCCACAGCCAACATCATTCTCAGTGGTGAAAAACTGAAACCATTTCCTCTAAGATCAGGAATAAGACAAGGTTGCACACTCTCACCACTATTATTCAACATAGTTTTGGAAGTTTTGGCCAGAGCAATCAGAGAAGAAAAAGAAATAACAGGAATCCAAATTGGAAAAAAAAAAGTAAAGCTGTCACTGTTTGCAGATGACATGAAACTATACACAGAGAATCCTAAAGATGCTACCAGAAACTTACTAGAGCTAATCAATGAATTTGGTAAAGTAGCAGGATACAAAATTAATGCACAGAAATCTCTTGCATTCCTATACACTAATGATGAAAAATCTGAAAGTGAAGTTAAGAAAACACTCCCATTTACCATTGCAACAAAAAGAATAAAATATCTAGGAATAAACCTACCTAAGGAGACAGAAGACCTGTGTGCAGAAAATTATGACACTGATTAAAGAAAATAAAGATGATACAAATAGGGCTTCCCTGATGGCGCAGTGGTTGAGAGTCAGCCTGCTGATGCAGGTGACATGGGTTCGTGCCCTGGTCCGGGAAGATCCCACATGCCACGGAGCGGCTGGACCCGTGAGCCATGGCCACTGATCCTGCCCATGTGGAGCCTGTGCTCCGCAACGTGTGAGGCCACAGCAGTGAGAGGCCCACGTAACGCAAAAAAAAAAAAAAAAAAAAAAAGATTATTCAAATAGATGGAGAGATATACCATGTTCTTGGATTGGAAGAATCAACATTGTGAAAGTGACTCTACAACCCAAAACAATCTACAGATTCAGTGCAATCCCTGTCAAACTACCACTGGCATTTTTCACAGAACTAGAACAAAAAATTTCATAATCTGTATGAAAACACAAAAGACCCCGAATAGCCGAAGCAATCTTGAGAAAGAAAAACGGAGCAGGAGGAGTCAGGCTCCCTGACTTCAGACTATACTACAGTGCTACAGTAATCAAGACAGTATGGTACTGGCACAGAAACAGACATATAGATCAATGGAACAGGATAGAAAGCCCAGAGGTAAACCCATGCACATATGGTCATCTTATTTTTGATAAAGGTGATAAGAATATACAGTGGAGAAAAGACAGCCTCTTCAATAAGTGGTGCTGGGAAAACTGGACAGCTACATGTAAAAGAATGAAATTAGAACACTCCCTAACACCATACACAAAAATAAACTCAAAATGGATTAAAGACCTAAATGTAAGGCCAGACACCAACAAACTCTTAGAGGAAAACATAGGCAGAACACTCTATGACATAAGTCACAACAAGATCCTTTTTGACCCACCTCCTAGACAAATGGAAATAAAAACAAAAATAAACAAATGGGACCTAATGAAATTTAAAAGCTTTTGCACAGCAAAGGAAACCATAAACAAGACTAAAAGACAACCCTCAGAATGGGAAAAAATATTTGCAAATGAAGCAACTGACAAAGGATTAATCTACAAAATATACAAGCAGCTCATGTAGCTCAATATCAAAAAAACAAACAACCCAATCCAAAAATGGGCAGAAGACCTAAATAGAAATTTCTCCAAGGAAGGTATACAGATTGCCAACACACACATGAAAGAATGCTCACCATCATTAATCATTAGAGAAATGCAAATCAAAACTACAATGAAATATCATCTCACACTGCTCAGAATGGCAATCATCAAAAAATCTACAAACAATAAATGCTGGAGAGGGTTTGGAGAAAAGGGAACCCTCTTGCACTGTTGGTGGGAATATAAATTGATACAGCCACAAGGAGAACAGTATGGACGTTCCTTAAAAAACTAAAAATAGAACTACCATACGACCCAACAATCCCACTACTGGACATATACCCTGAGAAAACCATAATTCAAAAGGAGTCATGTACCAAAATCTTCATTGCAGCTCTATTTACAATAGCCAGGACATGGAAGCAACCTAAGTGTCCCTCAACAGATGAATGGATAAAGAAGATGTGGCACATATATACAATGGAATATTACTCAGCCATAAAAAGGAACGAAACTGAGTTGTTTGTAGTGAGGTGGATGGACCTAGAGACTGTCATACAGAGTGAAGTAAGTCAGAAAGAGAAAAACAAATACCGTATGCTAACACATATATATGGAATCTAAAAAAAATAAATGGTCATGGAGAACCTAGGGGCAAGACGGGAACAAAGACGCAGACCTGCTAGAGAATGGACTAGAGAACATGGGGAGGGGGAAGTGTAAGCTGGGACAAAGTGAGAGAGTGGCATGGACATATATACACTACCAAATGTAAAATAGATAGCTAGTGGGAAGCAGCCGCATAGCACAGGGAGATCAGCTCGGTGCTTTGTGACTGCCTAGATGGGTGGAATAGGGAGGGTGGGAGGGAGAGAGACGCAAGAGGGAAGAGATATGGAGACTAATGTATAGGTATAACTCACTTTGTTGTAAAGCAGAAACTAACACACCATTGTAAAGCAATTATACTCCAATAAAGCTGTTTAAAAAAGTACAGGGCATGGTATTAAATTAAAGTCCTTATAGTCTTTCAGTTGTGAAGCAATCATATGTTGAATGAAAAATAAATAAATATTAAAATATTTTCATTATGATACACTAGATGGCAGTATTGTAATTTTTTAGGTTTACAAATTGCTGGATGAAGTGTTATTAAAATTTAGTTATCCCACCAATGGCCATCTACACCATAACCCCTAGCTAACTGCTCTTCTAATGATTTTTCTCTAGAAAGAAAAACTATACTTTCTCAGTTCTCCACATTCTCTGAAATTATTAGACCACAAATGGCCGAATTTAATTTTTCTCAGCTCTGATGGAATTCTCCAGTCTAGCACTCTCAAGAATTTTGGTGTCAGGACCTCTTTACATTCTTAAAAAGAATTGAAACCCCTAAAGAGCTTTTTAAAAAGTAGGTTGTATTTATCACTATTTACTGTATTTGAAGTTAAAACTGAAAATTTAAGAATATTTACTTATGACTTCATTTAAAACAGCAATAAAAAGCATGTGAGCATAAATATTTTATGAAAAGTAATCATATAATCATAAACAAAGAATATTTAGTGAGTAGAGTGTTTTGCATATTTGCAAATCTCTTTTATGCCTGGCTTAAGAGAAGACAGCTGGATGTTTATATCTACTTCTCATTCGACTCGTTGCCTCTGGAGAACTCTACTGTACACTCATAGAGGAAAGAAAGATGAGAGTGAAAAAGGCAAATCTTGTCTTAGTATAAGTGTGGGCCCCCAAAAGGGTCTTGAGGGGCCCAAAGGAACCTTAGCTCTCCCAACACTCTCTCTAGTAGCTTCCGTTGCTGCCCACAATCTCTCTGTATTCTCACCTTACAGAGAGCTCATTCCACTAACACTCCTGCATTAAAGCCCTTCTGACTGTAAGACCTATGAATTCGCAGTCCCCATCTTGAGTAAGAAAAAAAATTATTTCTTTGTTTTCTTTATACAAAAAGAAGTCTGGGGCTTCCCTGGTGGCACAGTGGTTGAGAGTCCGCCTGCCGATGCAGGGGACACGGGTTCGTGCCCCGGTCCGGGAAGATCCCACGTGCCACGGAGCGGCTGGGCCCGTGAGCCATGGCCACTGAGCCTGTGCGTCCGGAGCCTGTGCTCCGCAACGGGAGAGGCCACAACAGTGTGAGGTCCGCGTACCGCAAAAAAAAAAAAAAAAGAAGTCTGATTTCATGGCCTCATCTAGCAAAACTGGCTGGTAATTTAATTTGTCACTGAGTCCCCTCCACTCCATTTTAGGGCCATACAAGATAATTAAGGTCTTGTGAAGAGCAAATTTTTTTTTTTAATGCCTAGTGGCCCCATTCTCTCACCTCCCAATTTTGGTCCCTACTGGTTAATGCCAACATGTCCAGTACCCAGTCTCCACGCCTGCCATTGTCCCTTCCAGTCCACTGACTCTCTGCTTTTGAGGCATGGGAATACTTTAAGGGTATAAATCTGAGCCCTTAGGTTCAACTCCCTTTCAAAACCACAGGGTAATCCCTTTGAGATCCTGCCACCTTCCCAGGGTACTGCCTCAGAACAGCACACCAAATCCTGCTATTCAGGACAGCCACCAAACTCTGTCCACATTCCAAGCTGGAGGGAAATGAATATGTTACTTGCATTATGGGTTTGGCTACTAGTGTGCTCTCTCTAGAAGTCCTGGAGTGCACAGAGACTATAAATGCAGTGCCCTCTGGGGTAAAAATATATCTCGCAGAAACTCTTTGTTGACTGCAATACAAGCTGTTACTCAATAGGGATTCAGCTCCATCAGTCAAGACTTTGACCCTCCCAATTTGAAATGCCAAGATTCAAAACTCCTGGCATTCACAATGTTCCTGTGTACCTGTATCAGGAGAAAAGTATGGTTCTAAATAAGCATTTTTCTATCTGCGGCAAAGATTACCATGGGTTAGCCAAATCCTGGTTCCTTTTCCATCTGGGCACACAATTAGACCACATGTGTCACCTCCCTTGCAGTTAGTGGAATGTGGGCAGAAAGAATATGCACCATTTCCAAGCTAGATCACTGAAATCTGCCCACACAATCATCCGTGTTTTGTCCATATGTCATCATTGCCCTTCATCCACAGATCGGATTTAAAGGTGCCACTGGAGAACTCCGATGTCCTAGGAACTCCTTAGATAGAAGAGGCCTGGTTCCCTATATCAACGCGTAGAGCAGACCCCAGTACCTACCCCACAAGCAGCCCACTTTGCAAAATGTTTACTTTGCTAAATCACTGAGATCGGGGACTGGCTGATAAATACACTCTCTGAATACCGAATAATGACTATGTTTTAAACCAAAAAAGCCAGAGGAAAAAGTTTGGTGACTTCCAAATACTCTTTTCCAGCAGGGGAGCCTCTTGGTGATATCCTATCACTAGAGGAAAAAGGAAGTGAAACAGGAAGTGAAGGAGGGCCAGGTGGGGTGAGGCACACCAAAGGGCAATTCTACCCTCAGTTGTGTGTGCAGAGAAGTATTCATCTTGATTTTCTACCTTTGTCAAGAAAGATCTGCTCAAACCCTGACCTAAGGATGTATATTTTACAAAAGTGACCCCAAACAAGGCCCTGGACTCCTGAGGCTCATCAAGCTATTTTTAATATTTCAGTATTTCTAATTGCAATTGTATATTTACTTCCTATCAAGTCTCCCAGGCTATCTAAAACATCCATTTTATTGCTTTAGGCTGAATTATGTAAACTCATTGTGGTAATAATACTAGTTTCTCATGCATGAAAATGCAACAATGAGTTAGTTATAACAATGCTCTCAGTTTCTTAGCAGATAGAATCTGTCAAAACATGAAGTCCAGAAAGTAAATCAGTTATAAAAGAAATCTTCGACTGTGAAGATTCTGACAACTGTGATGTATGTGTGGAAGCCAGCAGCTGAGGCATTTCTTAATCTGGACCATCTAGAATGCAGTCAACTCTCAGGATTCTCTTAGTAACCGAATCTGATTTTCCTTTGGGTATCTGCCTCTCCCCTCTGCAGACTCTGTGCTTCTGGACATGCTGACACTGCACCCCACCCAATAACCCACAAGCTCCAGGGATTAATTTAAGGCCATTTTCACATCTCATCATTAGTTACTGGGATTAGATAAGAGCTGGGCTTGAAACCCAATGAGACATGAGAAAATGTATGTTAGGGTTTCTGAGAAAGAAGCTTCTCACTCTTTCATAGAAACTGTCTAAAAAGTCATGCTCTTCCTGCTAATGTGGAAGGTTTTGGCAGCCATTTCATAAATATGAAGAGGACTAGCTTTCGGATCTGGAGGAAAGATGGAAGAAACCAAAACTTTGAGAACAAATAAATTCCTTTTATGGTTTAGGTCTATTTGGATCGAGTTTCCTGCTACTTGCAACCAAAGGATTCGTATACAGTACACATATATATTTGAGGTGTGTGTACCTGTATCTATATATACATAGATACATATATATGCATATGTGTCATATCTATAATATATATTTGCATGTTTATGTCTATTTATCCACACATGTGGTTTTATGTAAATATGTATAAGTGAGTATAGACCTAGGTACATGAAAGTGGATGTGTGTATACATACATGATTCATGTGTCTCTACAGATCATAAATCCCCTCCAAATAAAGAAACTTTAGTGGATATTTTTTTCTAGCTGTCTTGAATGTTGGCCCGTATCACCAGCCCTGCAATGAAGATATCTGTGAGATAATTAATGGCAGACTCAAGTGGGATTCCATTACATCATTTGCATTTATTGATTGAAGGCCATACACACCATAAGATTTAGCATGAAAGCAACATAAAACAACAGCAGTGCATCACTCAACATTTCAAAAAGCCATACGGCTATATAATTAAGGATTTATTATTGAGTAATTTTCAGAACAAACAGAAAATGCTCTGCCCTTCAAGGTGCTGACAGGCCAGTACTAACAATGGCATACAAGTAATCACAAGAACCACTCAATACTACTCAAAGCTCAACCGTTGAGTTTAGAAGCACTAAGAACAAAAAGCACTCAGCAGAGGCAGAGCCCTTAGAAAGCCTTCTGGGAGCCTTCCAGCTCACGCTCACAGCTGTGGTATCAGATTCTAATAGCAGCGCTTCTTGGGACAATATTCATAGCGCAGCTGCCAGGGATTCTGTCTACCTCATCGACATGATTTAAATTCACCAGAATTGTTATCCCACCAACACAGATTTAGCCACTCAGATCATCCTCCTAAAAACACCCCTCCATCAAAACGATCTAAACTCCACTTACATTCCTATGAACTATTTGGAGACGTGTTAAACAAAACTGGAATTAGGATGAAGCAAGTGAGGGGCCCAGGATGCAAAATTCAAGGAGGTGTGTGCTCTCAGCTTTGGCCCAGGTGTTAAATACCAGAAAGAGAACATTCAGGTTCGAAGGCCTTGCTGCAGATCACGAATGGGTTTTATTTCTAAACTGTTTGTGGCAATGCACAGGCGTGTCATATGCCTCAGGACTAAACTGTAGCTAATCCACCTAAATCCCGTGAGGGTTTGTGCGTTTGAGAGTGTCTTTGATTGTTCATCTTGCTTCAGGGATTGGTTTGGGAATTCAGAAGCATTTTCTTCCCACAGTGAAAAAAGCAATGCATTGGAGACCCACAATCTGGAAAGGAAGCATCAAAGAGTGGAATTGAGCCAAATAAAATGGAAAATCAGATTGAAAGAGAACAATTTCGGTGATCATCAAATTATTTTAGATGAGCTACATTGGAGAGCAAGCACAGCCTTCTGTGTGGCATGGGATGGACGGTCTAGAAGAACCTGCACAGACCTCTCTCTTAGATCCTCAATCCAAGACCACTGCATGGCCTAGATACCATCCTGAGCCTTTCTCTTGTCTTCCTCTCCTTCCTGCCACGTGCAGCCCACGTCCAAACACTGTTGACTCTAACTCATTGATATGTCTTACATATGTCAATTTCCATTCATCCCTGTGGCCTCTTCTCTGTGCAAAGTCAGTGGAAATCCTCTTAAGTCTGGAAACGTCCGAATGGACTCCCAACCAACAGATTCTACTGCAGCCTGAGCCATCTTTCTAAAATACACATTGGGGCTTCCCTGGTGGTGCAGTGGTTGAGAGTCCGCCTGCCGATGCAGGGGACACGGGTTCGTGCCCCAGTCCGGGAAGATCCCACATGCCGTGGAGCGGCTGGGCCTGTGAGCCATGGCCGCTGAGCCTGCACGTCTGGAGCCTGTGCTCTGCAACGGGAGAGGTCACAACAGTGAGAGGCCTGCGTACCGCAAAATAAATAAATAAAATACACATGGTTCGGAGATTGTCCTCTGCCCGGAAGTTCAAACTTGTTGATCTATACAAAGCCTGTGTGACCTGGTTGCCTCCTCCCTTCCCTGCACATTCACACCAGTGTTCCTCACATAAGCTCTTTTAGCCTTTTTCAGCTTTCCAAGTCTACCATGCTTCGAGCTCTTTCTCCACGCTGATTCTTGGCAAATGGTGCCTTCTCTGCTGGGAACTTTTTCTCATTTTATCTGGGCTAACTCTTACTCCTCTTTGATTGGCCAGCTGAAAGTTACTTTTTTAAGGACATGTTCCCCCAAACAAGCTAGGTCCCCCTGCCCCATGTTCCCTTGTACCTTGTGTACCTCTTATCATAACACTCATGGTATTTTATTAGCTGTCTGATTTCCCCATCGATTTATAACTTTTCTGAGAACAGGGGTTGCCTTAACCATGCAAGCTAAGATAATATACCAAAGCTCATTTGGTATATTTTGTCCCTAAATTCATTGATTCATTTACCAAATGAATAATAGTCAGCATTTACAATGAGTCAGCCACCATGCTAAACCCTATGAGGAAACAAGTGAACCAACCCAACAAGTCAGTCCCTGAACATACTGTCAGGGTTTGAATCATTTTCCAATCTACTAATTAAAGCACCCCAACTTTGTTTTGAAAGCATCCCATTTTTACTCTGAGTTACTCAGGGAAGAATCAAAGAGTAAGTAGAGAGTTACCTGTAGTTTTCCTAAACGTATTATTGCCACCCCTTCCCACCCCTCAATTCCTTATAGATTCAGAGTAGAGAAAGGAGATGGTTAGGAAGGGAGAAAGAATATAACCAATACTACTTCTGCTCTGTTTGCCTGTGAGCTCACCAAGGGAGAAAGGAACCCTCTGAGACCACTGGCTGAAGTGGATTTAGGATTTAGGCTCAGGGAGCAGACAGTAAGGCTGTTCCTCAGAGAACTCCACCTGAAAAGTTGTCTGTGAAACTTCTGGGTCTTAGAGTAGCTTGCGCAAAGATCCACCCGGCCATTGTGAAGTACTAACGGTGTGGGGCATCTCAGCCTCTGACCAGGAAGCCCTTCTCCCTGTCTTCCAGAAGGTAACACCATACTGGACCTACAGTCCTTCTATTTGGGATCCCCTTTCCTTGGACAACACCAGCCTTCAACTCATGTTTCTGTTCATAACATTTAGAGCTAAAATATACTTTGCTCACTTTAAGTGATTATAAAAGATTATTATTCTAGCCTCATTTCATGGGTGTTTTATGTTGTTGCATTCTTTTTTTTTTAAAGATTTATTTATTTATTTTTGGCTGCATCGGGTCTTAGTTGCAGCATGTGGGATCTTTGTTGAGGCATGCAGGATTTTTCGTTGCGGCGCTCGGGCTTCTCTCTAATCATGGCGTGTGGGCTCTCCCTCTCTAGTTTCAGTGCACGAGCTCTAGGGCGTGTGGGCTCTAGTTTGAGGCACGCAAGCTCAGTAGTTGTGGTGCGAGAGCTTAGTTGCCCTGTGGCATGTAGGATCTTAGTTCCCTGACGAGGGATAGAACCCATGTCCCGTGCACTGGAAGGTGGGTTCTTTACCACTGGACCACCAGGGAAGTCCCTGTTGTTGCATTCTGATTAAAGATTTCTTGCATTATAACCTTCGTATATAATAATCAAAATGGATATAAAGAATGAGCAATTTATTAATATTACTCCTGAAATCAAGGTGAAGCCATTAAAATAGGCCAAGACAGTTAAGGTCAGTAAGAAGGAGCTTGTGACAAATGAGAATTTTTCCTAAGGACCTCTTTTTATAACATTCATTTCCCGTGCTTAGAGTTTCATGGAAGAGATAGATACTATGCACACAAACCAGCAAACAAACAAAAACACAGAAATCTATTTCTAACTATGATAAAACAGTTCTAGCTTCTGATCGTGACAGAGTAGCTTGCGTCAGAATTATCCTTTTGCAAATTTCAGTCGCAAACTCTTAACACCAAAGACAACTTTTTAAAGGCACTGAAGATGATGCAAGAGTGGTTAGCAACTGGGAAAGAGTCAAAACATGAAAGAAGGGAAGTGAACCAGAGTGCCATTCATTTTTCAAGATGTTTACCCTGAGGATACTCCTAAGAGAATTCAAACAGAAAACCTCTGTCCTTCCTGTGTAGTGGGACAGAGAGAAAGGAGCTTGAGGGAGAAGAGGGGCTAGAAACTGAGGGAGGAAATCCAAAAATGGAGGGAGCTAAAACTTAAAGTTGCCATGTTTTCATTATATATATTTTTTGTTACGTTTTACTTACAATACATGATGCTAGTTTTCCATACAGCACCATGATATAAGTTTTTCTTTATAACTACATTTTTAACTTAAAAAAAAAAGAAGATAAGTCCATGTAAAGTAAGTAGTAATGTAGGTATTACAAAGCTACAGAAAAAATGTTAAAGGTGGTATCCAAAGGTCTGAAATTTGTGTAGCTCTTAGGCCATTATTTTCATCCATTTTCAACCCATGCCCAAACAATAATTTTCCCTCTATCTGACATGTACTTTGACAATAAAGAAGATGTTGATTATCTTTCCCTTTGATGATTTTTATTGGGAAGGAAATTGGAATATTGAGTATTTAAAACTACAGGTAATCTCTCTTTTCTAAAACAGTGAGTAGCAGAAGTATGTGGGCTTGGGTGTCAACCCATGGGCCCCATGTGAGTATGGCACAGTGTTTGCTAGGTGCGTAAGCTTGGATGCACTTACCTCTCTGAACACAGTTTTCCCATCTGTAAACTAGTGAGCATTCTTAGTTTAACCCTGTTGTGAGCATTAAATGAGACAATATATGCGAAGCAAAAGAAAAGTGCTAGGCCCACAGCTGACACTCCATCAAAAACTGTCATGGGTAAGACATTGTTATGTATTCAAGGTAGAAGTTTGAATAGCATGTAATTCCACTCTCAGTTCTCTTCTGTGAAATAACATAATTATAAAATGAAGAACCGATTAGGGGCTGCCTGGGATTAGGGATAGATGCTGGCTATAAAGGGACAGCAGATAGATGGGACCCTTATGGTGATGGTAAAGTAGCGAATAATGGTGGTGGTTACTGCATAGAGTCACACGCACACGTACACACAATGAGATATGTATAACTGATGATAATGGAATTGTACAATATCAATTTCCTAGTTTTAATATTGTACTATAATGTGTTACGTAAGACATTAACATTGCAGGATGCTTGGGGAAGGGCGCACAGGACCTCCTTGTACATTTCTGTGCAACTGCCTATGGATCTACAACTATTTCAAAATAAAATGCGAAAAAAAAAAAGGTAGCAGTTTGCCATTCAGAGAGCTATAAAGACAGCCATAAACTGGGTTGGGCAGGGATTCTTTTAGATATAACAGCTAAAGGAAGCTAATTCCCTCAGTCCATTTAACTTGGCAGTAGGAGGGGGGCTGGTGGGAGGGGCCCATCTCCAGACTTAAAGAAAGTGTTAAAATTTACAATTATGAGGTATAGAGGAGCAATATTTTTCCACAGCTCACACAGGTAAATGAAGGTCTTCTCTCATTAGCACAACCTCTCTGAAGTGGATTCTTCCACTTTTACAAGTGCCTGCTCTAGTTTACACACATCTGGCCAAGGAATTGAGCCAGAACAGAAGTCACATGGGCATATGGAAAAATGTCCCCTGCTAACTCGTTCCAATTAGCGTGAAGCTTTAGGTGCCCCTTCTTTTGCTGGACTTGTGGCCTTTTGCCATTTGTTATTCCAATCAAGTCCCAGTGTGATCCAACAAACACTGTGAAAATAAATATCTCATTTGTCTAGAAAAAACTCACTGTTTTCCTTTACTCTCACACTCACAAGACTTCTGATATCAGATGTGAGGGTTTTCCCACACCCACCAATTATCTAATGCCAGCTGGGTAACGGGCAATTTGACCCAGTCCTGACACAGTCTACTCAGAGTTGGCATCAGACCCCACGAGTTACATGCTCAGTCCCACAGGCGGTCCACATTTCAGAGGCCAGTCAAAAATCCCAGATAGTCACCTGTACTTCTGACCAACCAGCTATAAATTGGGGTTCCCACACCTGCCTTCTTGGGTTCTATAGCTTGTTAGAACAGCTCACAGACTCAGAGAGACAATACTTATGTTTATCAATGTACTCTATAATAAAGGCTATGATCAAGGATAGAGATGAACAGCCAGACGAAGAGATATATGGAGTGAGGTCCAGAAGGGTTCCGATTGCAGGACCTTTTGTCCCCATGGAATTGGGTGTGTCACCATCCCAGCTTGGACATGTTCACCAACCTGGAAGCTCTCCAAACACCATACTGTAGAGATTTTTATGGAGGCTTCATCACACCGGCATGATCGATTATTATCTCCACTTCCAGGCCCTCTCCCCTCTCCAGGGGTTGGGGGATGTGTGTGTGTGAAAATTCCAAACTTTTAATCATGGCTTGGTCTTTCTCATGACCAGACCCCACCCAGGAGCCCGCCAAGAGTCACCCTGTTAGAATAGGAAACTACAAGGATTTTAGGAGCTCTGTGTCAGGAACTGGAGAGAAAGAAGCAAATATATAATCACATCAGTGTTTTTTTAAATTCACAACAGTATAATCAAAAAAACATGAATTCTTGGGATCATTCATTTCTATATTCCAAGCAATATTTGCTACATTTGCTACAATTAAATGTCAGTCCAGCAATACAGTTTGAGAAGTTCTTTATATAGTTTTGTCATGGGTTGGCCTTATATTCTTTAGAGAGGCATTCAGAAACTATAAAAGTGAGAGAAGCAATAGGGAATATTAAGGCAGAGGTGTGGCTCCCTCCATTTTAGTGCATTTGGATATTACTTTTGTTAGGACAAAATACCAGCATGTGTTGCCACATCCTTTTCTGGGTCACTTTTTCCAGCTTGCAGCTTTTGTTTTATTTCTGCCTCTGTTATTTAGAAGCCTGGAGGCTTCCACTTAAAATAAAAACTTTATTTTATGGCATAATGGCTAATACAAAAGACAAATATTTTGTCTGGGGTGTTTTTCTTTCCACAAACCAATTGATCCCTAAATCTGTAATTTTTTTTTTAATTGGATTGTCAATGATTGAATGTAAAACATTGTTAAATTCCCCCAAATTGCCTTTATTTCCCTACAATGTTCATTTATTCCATTTCGCCTATGGTCTGTTGAGCTATATCTACGCTATTTTTTTCTCATTCTGTCTTGTGGTTTTCTTTTCTCTTCCTCTCATGTATCTGAGCTTCCAATAACTCTAGTGACTGGAATTTTGTGGCAATAGAAAGCACAGGCTCCCCAAAGATCTTTTTTTCCTTCATGGCAATCAACCAAACACCTCCCCACTAAGACTTTTAAAACTTCACCCATTTAAAAGGAACACAATTCTTTATTTTACCTACTTTTTAATGCCTTAAGCAGAACTGTCAATTTTGCCAGCCTGAAGGGAAAAGACATTTTTATTTTCAACATTTTCCACAAATATTCTACATATGGCTTTTATAGTTAAAAACACATCATCTCCTCCAAGTGTAAATATTTTCTTGGGATGAGAAATCCAATAAAACCACAGGTCCCTGGCCTTTGTGGTTGCTATAAACAAGCACTACTTTTAGAGCTTTCAGTCTCAAAATGTGACAGCCATGATTTTATTTTAAAGGTTACATTTTGCATTTTTTTAAGTGTTTGCAAGATTTATTCATATGTGATTAAATGTTTCCATGTCTCTGAAGTCACCTGCTAGGACCAGCCTCACTTTACATATGGGAAATCATTTATGGGAAGTGAACAATATTTCCTTTGTCTCCAGCCACAAGCTGGCTCAGCATCACCTTCACAGTTAACTAAGTTTCCAAAATTATTTTCCTGATGTGCACTGTGATTCTTTTCTTCTCTCAGAACTAAAGAACAACACTGCCTTATCCCAAGTCCTGACTTTAGCTTTTGAGTGTCAACAGTGCTTTCACTCTTCTGAAAGATTTAACTGAGCCCCGGAGGAAGTGTAGTGTAGTATAAAGAATCTGTACATGTCGCAAAGGTTGCTTAACTTCTCCAGGTCTGTTTTCCTATGTGGATGTATGTGTCTCCTACCTCCCAGCTCCCTTTGGCTTCTTACTGATCTATTTCTTATGAAATCTTTTTCCAAAATGTAGTTATGTCTTGGTGTTGAAGTTATGATTCTGATGGACAATAGGTATACGCTATAAATATATCAGAAGGAGGAAAACATTTTTCTTAAAATGAGACAACATGAGGAGTTAGAGAAATTCTACCAACCATCACCAGACCCTGACTCAAACCACTAATATTCTTCAAATCAAGTTGTGTAAGCATCCCTCCCCACCCCTTAGGAGAGAGAGAAAACAGAGCTACACAGGCCCACTGTACTCTTTTGAGCACTTGCAACAAATGTTTTGAATGGCAACATAGATGCGCTGAGTAATAATGTCACAGCTGGCTGCCAATCGTTGGGGGTTAAATAAAGCAAACATTCCAGAGGCTCCAGCCCTTCTACTCCGTGGTCTTTCTCTGTCCACTTCCACACATCGTATTTTTTTAGGAATAAGAAATTCTGGTAGTACAGCTGTTCTTTGCGCCAGATGGCAGTTAACAACCCAGAGTCCCTTTCCAGACCTTTCTCCTCCCTTTCCACACAGTGGTGAAGTGGAAGTGAGACCTTCATTCAGAATCATAAAGCAGAGAACTGAAAAGGCCCTATACATGGAGTTTGGACAGGAAACCTCAGTTAGGATCATGGAGTCTTCTGAGTTGGAAATCATATTAAAGGTCATTTAGGTAGATGCAATCATTTATAAATGAAGAAGATGGCCAGAGACTTGCCTGGAAAAGCACTGTTATAAATCAGCAAAGCAGGAACTCGGGTCCAGGTGTTTCCATTCCAAGTCCTGTCTCATTCCAGCAGTTCCATTCCATTTGGAAATAGAGTTTTATTACTATTCTAGAAAGCACAACACATTTCTACCATAAAGCCCTTGTATTAGAAGAGCTTCTCTCAAAATTTCTTTAATTTTTTTCTTTTTTTTTTTAGCTTTTTACAGGCATTTGTTTTTACTTGGTCTCTCCACTTTCTAACAGGCATAGAGCTAACCATAACCCAAAGGATCATGAAAACTCCACTCCTGGCCAAAGTTTCTTTACTCCATGCATTTTTTTTTAAATCATCTCCTCTACTCTTTCCCTCTCTCTCCCTTGTATAAAAGTAAAAATGGCAAAGGGAGAAACAAATCTGAAAATATGTGTTGATATATACCTGGCACTGGGTTTCACACACTGAATAAAGGAAACTCATGAGATCTCAGCACACCCAAAATGAAGTGGTAGCACCCTGACTGGAAAACGGGGAACCGGGTCTCCAAACCAGGAGGGAGATTTCAAGTGATCAGCACATTTTGGACAAATAACTCTTGCCAGGGTCAACATGCAACCAGAATTCTGGCACTCCATTTTGTTGGACCAACATTATGCTTAAAAAAAAATAATGCGTAAAAATTTTTTTCCATGATTTAAATGATTCTATATAGAGAAAAAGGATAATCTATACTTGGGTAAATTTATGCAGATTAGAATAATACTTTTTTTTTCTTTTTTTTTTTTTTTTGCGGTACGCGGGCCTCTCACTGTTGTGTCCTCCCCCATTGCGGAGAAGAGTCTCTGGACGCCAGGCTCAGCCGCCATGGCTCACGGGCCCAGCCGCTCCGCGGCATGTGGGATCTTCCCGGACCGGGGCACGAACCCCTGTCCCCTGCATCGGCAGGCGGATGCATCGGCAGGTGGACTCTCAACCACTGCGCCACCAGGGAAGCCCCTAGAATAATACTTTTTTGAAGATAGCCAGATAGCTTGCCTTCGACAGAGAGGGGAAAAGTCATGGTTCCCTCAGTCAGATCTGATTGGTTCTAGCACTTGAGTTTCCCCCTTCAGCTTGGACTCATGTTCCAAAACACAGCCTGATTCTAGAAGCTGTACTACAAGGTCAGTTTTGTATACAAGAGTACAGTAGGTTTTCCAAGCCAAGAACTGACCATTTACCTTTCTCCTCGTTTCTCTCTCCACAAACACCTAACACAAGTGCAAGAAATTCACAAATAAACTACGGATGTTTGGAGGAAGGAGGAGAGGTTGGAAAAACAGAGATATTCTTTCAATGACTATTGGCAATATGTATGGGACTTGGGTTCACAATGCCCAGACCTATGGCAACTTTAACCACTTCACTCTGTCTTAAAGCTCTTCCCATTCTTCACAGTGAAATGAGGTATTTATGAGGAAGGGTAAAGAAAACCAACAGGTGTAGACCAGGCATCATCTTATACCTACTTTGCCAAGCAAACTTAGTTCCTCTTCACAATCCTGAAGACCAAGAAGTCTTATTCTCTTTCTAAAGATTAAGAAATGGAGGGTTATCAAGGTTTAGCAACTTGCCCAACTTGCTCAGTTCGAAGTTGAAGAAGAGTGGCATGGGGATCTCCTTGACAGTAAGACCTATTGGCTTTGCCCCAAATCATGACACTCAAAACTAATCTTCAATGTGTGAAGAATGTGTGAAGATTTTAGCTCTTCACCCCTAGGCAAGAGGACAAGCCTCAGGCCCATACCTGTTCTTTCTGTGAAACTGAATTCTTAAAATATCAGTATTTTTCATTTTGGGAAAATCCAGGCTCTTCTAAGCAAATGTTGGCTGGGAAGGAGTAGGCTTAGCCCCTGGGGTGGGATTGTGAATTCATATTGATGTGTGAGAAAAAAGAGCCATGTGGAGTGGGGGGACTCTACCTGATTTCCAGTGTAGTAGTCACTGAGACAAAAGCCCAAGAAAGCCATCTATATACATATATACATCTATATGTGTACATATATACACATATACACACACACATACACTTATATATGTATGTATATATTTATATATTTGACATTCAATATTATATTAGTTTCAGGTGTACAACATAGTGATCCAATACTTGTAGATATTGTGAAATGATTACCAAATAAGTCTACCTACCATCTGTCACCATACAAAGTGATTACAATATTATTGACTATATTCCTCATGCCGTAATTTACATCCCCACAACATTTATTTTATAATTGGAAGCTTGTACCTACCCCCTTTACCCATTTCACCCCACCCCCATTCCCTTCCCTCTGGCAGCTATCAATTTGTTTTCTGTATCTATGAGTGTGGGTTTTGTTTCTTTGTTTTGTTTTTTAGATTCCACATATAAGTAAAATCATGTGGTATTTGTCTTTCTCCGTCTGACTTATTTCACTGAGCATAATACCCTCAAGCTCCATCCATGTTGAAGTAAATGGCAAGATTTCAGTCTTTTTTATAACCTAGTAGTATTCTACTGTTTATAAATATCACATCTTCTTTATCCATTTACTCATCAATGGACACTTAGGTTGTTTCCATATTTTGACTACTGTAAATAATGCTGCAATAAACATAGGAGTGCAAATATCTTTTCAAATTAGTGTTTTTATTTTCTTCAGATTGATACCCAGGAGAGGAATCGCTGGATCGTGTGGTAGACCTATTTTTTACTTTGTGAGGAACCTCCGTACTGTTTTCCATAGTGGCTGCACCAATTTACATGCCCACCAACAGTAATAAAAGAAACTGAAGAAGACACAAATAGATGATATTTGATGCTCATGGATTGGGAAAATTAACATCATTAAAATGTCCATGTTACCCAAAGCAATCTACAGATTCAGTGCAATTCTTATCAAAATTCCAGTGACATTTTCCATCCTCCCTTTTTATTAGATATCAGCTGTTGGAGAGATCATTTCCTTTAGAGCTTCAGACTTCCTGGACTATTAACACCTTCATTTTAAAAAACTCTACCTCCCAGGGACTTCCTTGGTGGCGCAGTGGTTAAGAATCCACCTGCCTACATGTGAAAGAATGAAATTAGAACACTCCCTAATACCATACACAAAAATAAACTCAAAATGGATTAAAGACCTAAACGTAAGGCCAGACCCTATCAAACTCTTAGAGGAAAACATAGGCAGAACACTCTATGACATAAATCACAGCAAGATCCTTTTTGACCCACCTCCTAGAGAAATGGAAATAAAAACAAAAATAAACAAATGGGACCTAATCAAACTTAAAAGCTTTTGCACAGCAAAGGAAACCATAAACAAGACGAAAAGACAACCCTCAGAATGGGAGAAAATATTTGCAAATGAAGCAACTGACAAAGGATTAATCTCCAAAATTTACAAGCAGCTCATGCAGCTCAATATCAAAAAAACAAACAACCCAATCCAAAAATGGGCAGAAGACCTAAATAGACATTTCTCCAAAGAAGATATACAGACTGCCAACAAACACATGAAAGAATGCTCAACATCATTAATCACTAGAGAAATGCAAATCAAAACTACAATGAGATATCATCTCACACCGGTCAGAATGGCTATCATCAAAAAATCTAGATAAATGCTGGAGAGGGTGTGGAGAAAAGGGAACACTCTTGCACTGTTGGTGGGAATGTAAACTGATACAGTCGCTATGGAGAACAGTATGGAGGTTCCTTAAAAAACTAAAAATAGAACTACCATACGACTCAGCAATCCCACTACTGGGCATATACCCTGAGGAAACCATAATTCAAAAAGAGTCATGTACCAAAATGTTCATTGCAGCTCTGTTTACAATAGCCAGGACATGGAAGCAAGCTAAGTGTCCATCAATAGATGAATGGTTAAAGAAGATGTGGCACATATATACAATGGAATATTACTCAGCCATAAAAAGAAATGAAATTGAGTTATTTGTAGTGAAGTGGACGGACCTAGAGTCTGTCATACAGAGTGAAGTAAGTTAGAAAGAGAAAAACAAATACCATATGCTAACACATATATATGGAATCTAAGAAAAAAAAGGTCATGAAGAACCTAGGGGCAAGACGGGAATAAAGATGCAGACCTACTAGAGAATGGACCTGAGGATATGGGGAGGGGGAAGGGCAAGCTGTGACAAAGTGAGAGAGTGGCATGGACATATATACACTACCAAACATAAAATAGATAGCTAGTGGGAAGCAGCCGCATAGCACAGGGAGATCAGCTGGGTGCTTTGTGACCACCTAGAGGGGTGGGATAGGGAGGGTGGGAGGGAGGGAGACGCAAGAGGGAAGAGATATGGGAACATATGTATAACTGATTCACTTTGTTATAAAGCAGAAACTAACACATCATTGTAAAGCAATTGCACTCCAATAAAGATGTTAAATAAAATAAAATAGACAGCAATCATTTGCCAAAAAAGAAGAATCCACCTGCCAATGCAAGGGGCAATGTTCAATCCCTGGTGCAGGAAGGTCCCACATGCCACGGAGCAACTAAACCCGTGCACCACAACTACTGAGCCTGCATGCTGCAACTACTGAAGCCTGCGCACCTACAGCCCGTGTTCCGCAACAAGAGAAGCCACCACAATGAGAAGCCCAAGCACCACAACAAAGAGTAGCCCCCGCTCGCCGCAACTAGAGAAAGCCCACGCACAGCAACGAAGACCCAACGCAGCCAAAAAAATTATTTTTATTACTCAGCCATAAAAAGGAACAAAAGTGGGTCATTTGTAGAGATGTGGATGGACCTACAGACTGTCATACAAAGTGAAGTAAGCCAGAAAGGGAAAAACAAATACTGCATATTAACAAATATTTGTGGAATCTAGAAAAATGGTACAGATGAACTGGTTTGCAAGGCAGAAATAGAGACACAGATGTAAAGAACAAACATATGGACACCAAGGGGGAAAGGCAGGGTGGGATGAATTGGGAGATTGGGACTAACATGTATACACTAATATGTATAAAATAGATAAATAATGAGAACCTGCTGTATAGCACAGGGAACTCTGCTTCACTTCGATGAACAGTAGAAACTAACACAACATTGTAAAACAACTATACGCCAATAAAAATAAATAAATAGGGCTTCCCTGGTGGCACAGTGGTTGAGAATCTGCCTGCCAATGCAGGGGACATGGGTTCGAGCCCTAGTCTGGGAGGATCCCACATGCCGCAGAGCAACTGGGCCCGTGAGCCACAACTACTGAGCCTGCGTTTCTGGAGCCTGTGCTCCGCGGTAGTGAGAGGCCCGCGCACCGTGATGAAGAGTGGCCCCTTCTTGCAGCAACTAGAGAACACCCTCGCACAGAAACGAAGACCCAACACAGCCATAAATAAATAAATAAATAAATTTAAATCATATGGGCTTAAAAGAAGACCTCTGCTTAAAATAAATAAATAAATATAAATAAAATCTCCTAAAAAAATAATAAATAAATAAAAATAAAAAACTCTACCTCCCAGAGACTGCTTCCTATGTATAACAGAGGCTTGCAGTCTCTTTCCAAAGGCAGATTTTAAGCTCATTGAGTACTTGGGCCCTGTCCACACTGACTTGACATCTACAAAGAACCTGAACTTGCACGTTGATAGTTCTCTTGAATAAGGCAGGCAAGTAGGGGAGGGAGGATTAGAAGGAAAGAGACAAGTTTTGGCTAACAAAAAAGAAAAGAGGGCTTCCCTGGCGGCACAGTGGTTGAGAGTCCGCCTGCCGATGCAGGGGACACGGGTTCGTGCCCCGGTCCGGGAAGATCCCACATGCCGCGGAGCGGTTGGGCCCATAAGCCATGGCCGCTGAGCCTGCGCGTCCGGAGCCTGTGCTCCGCAACGGGAGAGGCCACAACAATGAGAGGCCCGCGTACCACAGGAAAAAAGAAGAAAAAAAGAAAAGAAAAGGGGGAAAAAAAAGCTACTGCTTTTCCAAGCTTTCTAAGCTCTGCCACACATTTTCAAATTCATTTTCCATGAATCATCTTGGTTATTCTCTTTCTCATCTTGATGCCTCCTTTTATCTTTTTAAAACCGTAAATGAGATAGACGATTACTCAGATGTGGCTCAAATTATTCCATCAGCAAAATTTAATTTTCTATTAGTAGACAAGCCCAGACCCTAAGATCTCATGATTTGTGACCTGTTCATGATTATATAAGTCACTCTGGGAAAATAGTTCAACAAGCTGGATCTGATGCCCGTGGCAGGTATCACATCAGTGGGTGGATGTACCTATTGATATAATGATGTAAAGAGAAAGCAGATAAAGAGAGAATACTGGATGCTTTTATCTACAATCAGAAAGTTTCTTAGAGATTATTTCTGCTTTCTTTATTTTATAAAGAATGAATTTAAGACACTTGCTACCAACCACTAAGACCAATCGGGATAGATCCTAT
The DNA here is from genome assembly GCF_005190385.1 of Monodon monoceros. Classification (NCBI taxonomy): domain Eukaryota; kingdom Metazoa; phylum Chordata; class Mammalia; order Artiodactyla; family Monodontidae; genus Monodon; species Monodon monoceros. Next base: position 88,130,324 of record NW_021703777.1, read on the forward strand.
AAAGCATTGCCTTCTTCTCACTCTCACCAGTGCACAACTCTAGGTTGGCTAGAAGGTACTCATAAAGGGATCAAAATGTTACAAAGATCATCTCAACAGCCCCTGGAAAACCTATAAATCTGAACTGTTACTTTCAAATAAATCACTGTATAGATTTATATTATGATTATTATTGCGAAGTATTGTTATATATATCCTGTCAAGCCCGGAAATAATTCTGTTGTCTTTAAAATGTTGCTTATTTTGCATTTATATTAACCAAACCCTCAAAAAACTCTTGCCCTTGGAAAAATAGTAAGGCACAGTGATACAATACACACAGAAGCCCTACTCCATGAGTTCAAACCCAGACTCTGTCACTTAATAGCTTCAAGTACTTTGGGCAAACTATAGAATGGAAAAGTTACCTACTTTGGATAGTTGTTACGATTAATTTATCTCATTCACAGAGAACATTTATCATTGTGCCTGATATATAAAATAATCATTAATATTAGCTTTTATCATTTATGTTGAAATAGACATTGCAGACTTTTATCAATTTCTTTGTGGGAAGAACAAGATGATCTAAAGAAGAAAAGAAAGAAATGTAAAATGCCAATGCCTACCATAACAATACTCAGAAGATAGGGAACTTGGAGTCAGAAGATCTGAATGCACTCTGTAAGAACAGGGTGAGTTTTGGAACATCTCCTAAAATCTCTGTTTTTCAAGGTTCCTCATCTGCCTGCATCCAAAATTGCTTAAGGATCAAATGAATCCTTAGCTGAAACAGGTCATAAACTAAAACAGGTGATACAAAATTCAGTTCGGTTATTTGTCTTAATGTTAATTTTTACCAAGTTATTCCAACAATGGCTTTTATTAAAGGGTGTTATAAATTAATTCTATATCAACTTCCAACATCTTAAAGCACAGTTGTGTTCATGTCTCTCCTCTGGTGATTTCTACAAGTAAAATAAAATTCCTGTGCCCATAGTCAAGGCTTTCCCGGATCTGGCAAAGTATCCTTCTCAGTCTTATTTCCCCAAGTCTGGTCAAACTGAGTGATTAGTCATGATTTCTGCTCACAGACTGAATATTTATTTATTCCCTTTCTAATATTATTCCTGACATGTGGAATGCTTTTTCCTCTCCATCTCCATCTGTCCAATTCTTACTCATCCTCCAAGGCTCAAATGTCACTCCTATGAGATCTTACCTAATTCTCCTAGAGTCAACATTACTTTCTTAGCTTCTCTGAACTGTGCCAGTGCTTTATTTATGATGTCGTGGGAAACCAAAGCTACTGCATGTCAACAGCTGTAGCAAATGACAGGCTCTTCCCCAAATCAGCTCTAGTTTTCTCTCCTGGGAGAGTTTGCACATGCTGACTCTACAATCTGAGATGCCCTCCATCCTCTCATTCACTTACTGGGCTTCTAATCCTGCAAACCTTAGTCCAAGAGCTACTTTGTCAGCCAGGACTACCCCAGGAAGGGTTGAGTAAACCCCTCCTATCATCTCATAGCACCAAAGACTCCGAGCCCTTCAAAAAGCAGTAGAAGGTAGTTTTTTTGTTTGTTTTTTTGCGGTACATGGGCCTCTCACTGTTGTGGCCTCTCCCGTTGCAGAGCACAGGCTCCGGACGCGCAGGCTCAGCGGCCATGGCTTACGGGCCCAGCCGCTCCGCGGCATGTGGGATCTTCCCGGACCAGGGCACGAACCCGTGTCCCCTGCATCGGCAGGCGGACTCTCAACCACTGTGCCACCAGGGAAGCCCCAGAAGGTAGTTTTTGACACTTGACAACCCTGTGTTTGAATCCTAGCTCACTCACTTATTACTCTGATAATTTTAATTGTCAGTTAAACCTACTCTAAAGTCATTTCCTCCACCAAAAATAGAGCAAGAGATTGAAACAGAGAATATTAATGTTCAGAAGCGACTACTACAATAACTTACAAAGTCATGAGAATTTGCAGCATTGTGAATAAAGCACATGCACATTTAAAGAATAAATAAATCATACATATTTTCACATAACTCCGTGTTAGTTCCTATCATACATCACAATTGCTTTTTTATTGGTGTTCCTTCTGTATCATGAGCCCCCGGAAGGTAGCTATCATGGAGTATAAGTGTCTTAGAGCCTGACAAACACACACCTGGGTTTAAATATCAGCTCTGTTACTTATGAGCTGTGCGTCACAGAGCAAGATGCCTCATCTCTTTATGCCTCAATTTTACTACCTGTAATATGCAGGTAATACTACCTATGTGGGAAGATTGTTGTAAGGATCCAATGAGTATAAATAAGAAGCTTGGGGGAAAAAGTATAGGACATAGAGACTTCTCAACATATGCAGTTATTATTTCTTTGTTACAAATAAATATAGTATATAGTAGCTAAATATAGAACATAGAAGATGCTAAATAAACATTTCTTAAATGAAGAAATGAGTAGTCTGTAAAATACTCTACAGATATTAATAATTATTCTATTGACCTGATGAGATTACTTCAGCTGCAAGAGCCTGTTCTCAGCTTTGCTTGGGCAGGAAATTTGATTCCATCATTCACTCCAGTCCCTGTGAACTGAGCTCCAGGATGCAGATAAAAGAGATTCCATCTTTTTTCGAAATGTGCTGAAAAATGTATCTGGACCAATAGTCAAAATTTCTTTGTATGCAATGAAATAATCTATCAAATTCTCTATCAGCAATCTCCCTATCAGTCAAAACAAAAAATATTGCCTCATATATTCTTGTGGATATTTTTCCCCCTAAAAACCCTTCTCAGTCTCTACAGTCAACCAAGATATTTGTTGAGGGTCTCAAGTTTGGCATTTGTAAAGCAAGACCTTTTTACCTAACTCTTTTCTAAGAGTCCCTCTGGGACTTCAAAGTGTTCAGCACCTTGCTGGGTTCCACGGAGAGATGACAAAGTATGAGGCATGTTCCTTTCCTTCAAAGAGTACATAATATTCAGAACTATATTTTTAAATTAAATGGGAAATAAAGAGGAGCTGCTCTTTAGAATTAGAGTCCATTGGTTCTCAGTTTAAGCCTGAAAACATGGCGTATTCTTACTCTGAGCCACTGTTTTTCATTATTCCCCAGTATTCTATGTATTACAATATCACATATTCAATTTCAACACCAAGTTTTATAGGAAAGACATTTTCAATGGGGTCATCTCCTGACTGCATCTTGCTTATGGTCCTGACAGCTAACAGAGGGTGTCACCTTCTGACATGTTTCACTTTCTGTAGATTCTAATGTCTTTCCCAGTCCACATTATCTTGGACACTTGTCGCTTCACTCACTTCAAATATGGCTGCATTAAACGTAACAGTGAGTTTTAGTGTTAACAAGCAAATGACGCACCATATTATTATTTTTGACTCTCGCTAGAACAGCTTTTAGGATACAATTTAGTTTTGAATTTTTGAACTGTAAATTACCTATTTCATAAAATGTATGCTACTGGGTGCCTTCCTGAAAATGTTCTTAAATAACTGATTTTTTGTAACTATTTCATTTTCATTATTTTTCACTTATATAATGTTAATTTTATACTATTTAAATGATGTGTATATTCATCCTACCTCCCCTAAAAACAGCCACCATTGTTAAGTGCTTAATATGTATCAGACACCACTCTCTATCATTTAATCCTCACACAACAACCATATAAGAAAGGTGTTATTATTATTAACTCCATCCCACAGCTGAGGAAACATAGGTTTATTAAGGGTACATAATTTGCCCTAGGACCTATAGCCAGGAAGTAGAAGGGCAAGATTGGAACTCGGCTCCTCTGACTCCAAATCCTTAATCTTTCATTACTATATCTTAGCAGCTTTCCTACCAGGTTGAATATTTCTTTAGAACAGAAACAATAAATTGCTCTGATTTCTTTATCTCTTTCTAATGCCTAGTACAGAACCCCTTGCCTAACAGCTAATAAATTCAGAAGAAGAAGGAGAAGGAGGGGAAGAGAAAGAGGAGGAGGTGGAGGAAGAAGAAGAAGAAGAAGAAGAAGAAGGAGGAGGAGGAGGGGGAGGAGGGGGAGGAGAAGGAGAAGGAGAAGGAGAAGGAGAAGGAGAAGGAGAAGGAGAAGAAGAAGAAGAAGAAGAAGAAGAAAAGGTGGTGGGAGGGAGGGGGAGGGAGACATGGATTCCAAGAATGGTATAGTGACATAATATGGTTTCTTCTTTCTTGAAGGCATCCCTCTGCTTCTCTCAAAACCTTGGGGTCCAGCCAACAGTGCCCACTCACTGAATGGGGGATGAGCATGGGAGGTGGATGGGCAACACATTTCTAATTTTCTGCATAAATGCCTTAGTTACTATTAAGAGATTGTCAAAGGGAAGTAATTTCAAAGAAGAGAAGCTAGCCTGATTAAGAAGTTCGATCAAGATTGACTTTTGAAGTAAACTCAAAATGATTAAAGACCTAAATGTAAGGCCAGACACTACAAAACTCTTAGAGGAAAACATAGGCAGAACACTCTATGACATAAATCACAGCAAGATCCTTTTTGACCCACCTCCTAGAGAAATGGAAATAAAAACAATAATAAACAAATGGGACCTAATGAAACTTAAAAGCTTTTGCACAGCAAAGGAAACCATAAACAAGACCAAAAGACAACCCTCAGAATGGGAGAAAATATTTGCAAATGAAGCAACTGACAAAGGATTAATCTCCCAAATTTACAAGCATCTCATGCAGCTCAATAGCAAAAAAACAAACAACCCAATCCAAAAATGGGCAGAAGTCCTAAATACACTTTTCTCCAAAGAAGAGATACAGATTGCCAAGAAACACATGAAAGGATGCTCAACATCACTAATCATTAGATAAATGCAAATCAAATACTACAGTGAGGTATCACCTCACACCCACACTCTGGCCATGGGTCAGAATGGCCAGCATCAAAAAATCTGCAAACAGTAAATGCTGGAGAGAATGTGGAGAAAAGGGAACCCTCTTGCACTGTTGGTGGGAATGTAAATTGATACAGCCACTATGGAGAACAGTATGAAGTTTCCTCAAAAAACTAAAAATAGAACTACCATATGACTCAGCAATCCCACTACTGGGCATATACCCTGAGAAAACCATAATTCAAAAAGAGTCATGTACCACAATGTTCATTGCAGCTCTATTTACAATAGCCAGGACATGGAAGCAACCTAAGTGTCCATCGACAGGTGAATGGATAAAGAAGATGTAGCACATATATACAATGGGATATTACTCAGCCATAAAAAGAAACAAAATTGAGTTATTTGTAGTGAGGTGAATGGACCTAGAGTCTGTCATACAGCATGAAATAAGTCAGAAAGAGAAAAACAAATGCCGTATGTTAACACATTTATATGGAATCTAAAAAAAAAAAATGCTTCTGGTGAACGTGGGGGCAGGACAGGAATAAAGACACAGATGTAGAGAATGGACTAGAGAACATGGGGAGGGGGAAGTGTAAGCTGGGACAAAGTGAGAGAGTGGCATGGACATATATATACTACCAAATGTAAAATAGATAGCTAGTGGGAAGCAGCCACATAGCACAGGGAGATCAGCTGGGTGCTTTGTGCCCACCTAGAGGGGTGGGATAGGGAGGGTGGGAGGGAGGGAGATGCAAGAGGGAGGAGATATGAGGATATATGTATATGTATAGCTGATTCACTTTGTTATAAAGAAGAAACTAACACAACATTGTAAAACAATTATACTCCAATAAAGATGTTAAAAAAAATATATAGGGGGCTTCCCTGGTGGTGCAGTGGTTGAGAGTCCGCCTGCCGATGCAGGGGACACGGGTTCATGCCCCAGTCCGGAAAGATCCCACATGCCGCGGAGCAGCTAGGCCCGTAAGCCATGGCCGCTGAGCCTGCGCGTCCGGAGCCTGTGCTCTGCAACGGGAGAGGCCACGGCAGTGAGAGGCCCATGTACCACAAAAAATAAATTAAAAAAATAAAATAAAATAACTATATATAGTGACTTTTGAGAAAAATTAAAAGCTCAGAGGAAAAAGAAAAGATTAAGGTTGGGAGCCGTTAAAGGGAGCCCTCAGAAACCAGAATGGCAGAGGGCTGCTGCCCATTGACGCAGAGCACAGAGCCTTTACACTAACATCACCTTTAATCATAGCAAGCACAACACAAGTGTGCACTGTCAGCCTGCCCAAGGCCAAGCACGTCCATATCAGCTCCGATTCTAATAAATTTGGAGCCTCTTCAGAGCCTGGAGGTCCTCATTTGAATCACACAGGCTCCCCGCTTACCTCGTCTCTTGATGGCCCACTCAGGACTTGGAGCCTAATTGTAGCATCTAGTCCCATTCCTTTGATCCTGTGTAATAATTTTTTCTCTCCTTAGAGATTTGCTGAGAACAAAGTAGACACTCTAACCACCTCTCACTTAAACAAGAGATTTATTACTCTTAACCTACCATATGTCAAACTCCTGGATGGTGGAGTCCTTGGCCAACTGTCCTGATTCCTCTAAACACACTTTTCCTCCTGCCAGTGCTGCCCAGTAGCTGATGGTCTGGTTTCTGGCCTCAGGAGTATAGCCAAGAAAGGATGGCAATGACTGATCCCCTGGGGAGATCTCAGAGACAGGTCCTCTGTGGAAAGCTGACATATCGGTCCAAACTCCTAGACCTCTGCAAATTCTACCTGTTTTCATGTCTGGGTTTTATATCTTTGGCAGCATTTGAAAACTGTCACTCAAAATGGACTGTGGCTATTCATTCTTGGTCAGTCCAAATGTAATCTAAATGTGCTTTTAACATTAACAAGTAAGAATAAAGCTGTCAGGTTGGTCATTAGCAGAGCTGCAGCCAGTAGGAAATGCCTAGAAAATTCTACTACAATTAAAACACTGGGCATCCCTGGGAGGGACAGAGACTAGAAAATTGGAATTGGCAGGGAACTAGAGGGTTCCTTTCAGGTTTTTTCTTCCTGATTTTCCTCAGAGTAAAAAGCAAAGTCCTGAGTTTCAAAATCCCACCCTTTTACAGAAAAAGGGATAATGATATTGCCACCCTAGGAGTTTATACTGACACATGGAAAGGTTTTGTGTTACAGTACATGTGTGCTCAATGTTTATGGAATTTTCACCTGATGAGGAAGAGAAATAATGGTTTCCTCCATTTACTCTGAGAAATGTGAAACTCAAAGTGACAACAGTTTGCAACTTGTCACTTACCACCACAACTCAGGTAATAATATTGTACTTTTAGAAACCTCGAAAAGTATGTATGCGTGAGGAATGAGGGTCAGTCCAGAAATACACAACATGTCTTGGAATTAGACCTTAGAGTAACATTATGTTCTAATGTTACATCTGCCTTTCTGAGCTCAGTAAACCCCCCAATAATTCTACCTTAACACTTGTCAGTTTCTTTTGAATGCCTGTCTACGTGCATGTGTGTGTGTGTTTTAGTCAACTTAAAATAACTTTTTTTCTTATTTCTAAAATAAATGAAGAATTATTGTAGATACATGAGAAAGAATAGAGAAACAAAAATAAGAAGAGAAAATCCCACTCACGGAGGTAGTTAACATTTAACATCTTGGAATACATCTTGTCCCTTAGTGTGTTATGTTTTGTTCATTTAAACATAAGAAGCCCATTTCGTTACATCTTTCTTCACAGTATCCTTCCGTAAAACACAAAATGACTTTTTAAAAACCCACTTCTAATATCTACAGAGTAGATCCGAGGGAGCAAAAAAGATGGGACCCAGTACCCGTTTGTATTTGCATGTGTGTAGAGAGTCAAAGAGAACATTTAAAACTAAAGGGGACTTAAAATTAAATATGATGAAGTGAATACTTATTTACTTTGTGCTCAATGCATGCTTCTTTTCAATATCCTATGAAATAACAATGTAGGGATAAACTCACAAGGTCAAAAGGAATGGAAAAAGAGATAGTAGCAACAAAGTTTAAGAAGATAGAAAGCAAATGGACAAGTTGTAACAGACTTAACAAAACAAGAGACATGGAAGCCAGCCCAGAAGCAAGCTGATTTAGTCCTTGGAATTCCAAAATATAAAAATGACATTACAGATAGGGCTGAAAACTGGAGAGTGTATTGAAAGGTTTTCTAATAAGAAGCAAGAACAAACAGTGTGCAGTACCCAGCTCTCTACTTGCCCCTGTTCACTACCCCCAACACACACACACACAAAGCCCTGTTTACCAATTTTCATGGTGTAAATACTCCCATCATGGGTAATTTCAAGCTACTAATATAATGTTACCGAACTCAGACTTGGGAAGAGATGAACACACCACCTCTAGAGAGCTGATTCACGCTGGCTCCAGCACACCTCCGGTTAGACCCAATTAAGCAGTAGAGGATTTATCCTTCTTTTTCTGCAGCTATTCTATGAAAACATTCCAGAGAGACATAGGACTTGGAGAACTGAGGCTTAATTAGGGAGGAGGCACAGCACTGAAAAGGAGGACTACATGGAAATATATTTATGGTACAGCCCCTTTTTCCTCTTGGCTGGAGATTGGAGAATCCTTTGTGAGCAAACTGAAACCCAAGAAGAAAGATCAATAGACAGGGCATTTGGGGAGTTTCTCAATGAAACAGAGCAGCCACATCACACCAAAGTGAAGCCCATAACTGGAATGCTCCACCCTTGCTCCAGAGCTTCCAGTCAGTGTTGCAGTGTATCACCTTTGAAAATGAATGGAAGCAGCCTAAGTGTCCATCAACAGATGAGTGGATAAAGAAGATGTGGCACATATATTCACTGGAATATTACTCAGCCATAAAAAGAAACGAAACTGAGTTATTTGTAGTCAGGTGGATGGACTCAGAGACGGTCATACAGAGTGAAGTAAGTCTGAAAGAGAAAAACAAATACTGTATGCTAACACATATATGTGGAATCTAAAAAAAATGGTCAAGAAGAACCTAGGGGCAAGACGGGAATAAAGATGCAGACCTATTAGAGAATGGACTAGAGGACACAGGGAGGCGGAAGGGTAAGCTGGGACGAAGTGAGAGAGTGGCATGGACATATATACACTACCAAATGTAAAATAGATAGCTAGTGGGAAGCAGCCGCATAGCACAGGGAGATCAGCTCGGTGCATTGTGACCACCTAGAGGGGTGGGATAGGGAGGGTGGGAGGGAGGGAGACACAAGAGGGAAGAGGTATGGGAACATATGTATGTGTATAACTGATTCACTTTGTTATAAAGCAGAAATTAACACACCATTGTAAAGCAATTATACTCCAATAAAGATGTTAATAAAATAAAAAAACATAACTTTAAAATCTGAAAAAAAATGAATGGAAAATCATACTGGTGTTGGTAGTATTAATATTGCTATTATTAATATTATTATGGTAAGTGAAATAAGTCTGACAGAGAAGATAAATGTGGTATGATATTGCTTATATGCGGAAGCTAAAATACAACAAACTTATTTGTGAATATAACAAGAAGGAAACAGACTCACAGATATAAAGAACAAACTAGTGGTCACCAGTTGGGAGAGGGAAGAGTGTAGGGGCGATAGAGGGGTAGGGATGTAATAAGTAAAATCTATTATGTATAAAATAAGCTACAAGGATATATTGTACAACACAGGGAATATAGCCAAAATTTTATAATAACTATAAATGGAGTATAACATTTAAAAATTGTGAATCACTATATGGTACACCTGTAACTTATATAATATTGTACATCAACTATATTTCAATGAAAAATATTGCTATTATGAAACTACTGGGTGTAATAGGGGATAACACACAAGTGTACTGTGGGATATTCAGCCATCCTCTGTGTCCTTGAGAACTAGAATTCCTAATGTAGGAGAAAGGAGATTAAATGTAATATAGAAGAAGTTGAACCCTTGCATTAATGGTCAAGAGATCTGGGGGCAAAGATTTCAGGGCAAATCAATGGAGAAAGGAAAGTGCCAAGACAACTGGATACTCATATGCCAAGAATATAAACTTTGGTTCATATTCACACCATATATAAAAATTAATTCAAAATCCATCATGGACATAAATGTCAGAGTTAAAACTACAGAACTTCTAGAGAAATCATAGAAGGTAATCTTTGAGATTTTGGACTAGACATATATTTCTTAGATATGACACCAAAAGTAGAATCTATAAAATAAAGAATTGATAAACTGGATATTTTTCACAAATTTCACCAAAATTAAAACATTTTGGTCTTCAAAATATGCAGCTAGATAATGAAAAGGGAGCACACAGACTGGGATAGAATATCCATAACACATAACTGACAAAGGGCTTTTATTCGGGATGTAACATGGATTCTTGAAACTCAATAAGGTGCCAAGTAACCCAACTAAAAAAAAAATAGACAAAAGATTTGAATAGACACAAAGAAAAATATGCACATGATTGATAAACACATGAAAAGATGTTCAACATCAGCAGTCATCAGGGAAAGAGAAATTAAAACTACACGAACTACTACTACATAGCAACTAGAATGGCTATAATCAAAAAGACTGTACCAAATATTAGCCAGAATATGAAAAAAACTGGATCTCCTGTGCTTTGCTGGTGGAAAAATAGTCTGGAAACTCCGGGAACCAACGTGGCTGTTTTTTAAAAAGTTAAACATAGACTTACCATACAACCCAGTAATTCCATCCCTAGATACGTACTTGAGAGAAATGAAAACTTACGTCCACCCAAAGATGTAAATGACCATAGTAGCATTACTCATAATAGCCCAGAACTGGAAAGAGTCCAAATATCTATCAACTGGTAAATAAACAAACAAAATGTGGTATAGCCATACAATGGAACACTAGTCACTAACAAAAAGGAATGGATTACTTTTACATACTACTACATGAATGATCTTCAAAAACATTATGCTTAGTGAAATGTCAGACACAAATGACTTAGAATATTGTATGATGTCAATCGAACTTCCAGAAAAGCAAATTCATAGAGACAGAAAGCGGATCAATGGCTCCCTGGGACTGAATTGGACAGTGCAAATAGATACAGGGGAACTCTTTGTGTTGCTGAAAATGTTCAAAAGTGAGATTGTGTTGATGGTTGCACAACTCTGTAAATTTATTAAAAATTAGTGAATTGTAGTTATAATGGGTGAATTTTATGGTATGTAAATTGTACTTTGATAAAGCTGTTAAAACATAAAGAGAGAGATAAAAAAAGCATATTAGGGCTTCCCTGGTGGCGCAGTGGTTGAGAGTCCACCTGCTGATGCAGGAGGCACGGGTTCGTGCCCCAGTCCGGGAAGATCCCACATGCTGCAGAGCGGCTGGGCCCGTGAGCCATGGCCGCTGAGCCTGCGCGTCCGGAGCCTGTGCTCCGCAACGGGAGAGGCCACAACAGTGAAAGGCCCCCGTACCAACAAAAAAAAAAAAAAAAAAAAAAAGCATATTAAATAAGTGAGCAAGAACGAACTGTGATACCTAGCATGAAGTTTTTAGAGATGAATCTAGAAAGAAATATAAAGAAGTGATTATTATTCCACTTTTTCATTTTACATTTAATTTCACTAAAATTCCCTTAGTGTTCATATCCCACTGGGTAAAAAAGACATCATACTAACAGATGGCCCAAAGTTTCTAAACTTAGAACTATCTGTTCCTACTGGATTCCCTGATTTCTGCAAAGTCTTCCATAATTAACTCAAAGTCCATGTAAGTATCTCACTGAACGCATAAACTGAACTCTCAAACTGAATTATTGGGTTGGCCAAAAAGTTCGTTCGGGTTTTCCATAAGCTGTTATGGAAAAACTCAAATGAATTTTTTGGCCAACCCAATACCTCATGGTATCAACAATATTCTTCCTCTCATTGTCCAACTCCCTTGTAATATCCATGTACGAGCTATAAAATAAATTATGAGACATGGAAGCGACCTAGGTGTTCATCAACAGATGAATGGATAAAAAGAGATGTGATATATATAAACAATGGAATATTACTCAGCCATAAAAAAGAATGAAATCTTGCCATTTGCAGCAACATGGATGGACCTAGAGATTATCATACTAAGTGAAGCAAATCAGACAAAGAAAGACAAATATTATATACTATCACTAAAAAATCTAAAAAAAATAATACAAATGAACTTATTTATAAAACATAAACAGACTCACAGACATAGAAAACAAACTTATGATTACCAAAGGGGAAAGGGCAGGGAAAGGGATAAATTAGGAGTATGAGATTAACAAATACACACTATTACATATAAAATAGATGAACAACAAGGATTTACTGTATGGCACAGGGAACTTTATTCAAAACCTAGTAATAACCTACAATGGAAAAGAATCTGAATATATATATATATAAAATTGAATCACTTTGCTGTTCACCTGAAACCAACACAAAATTATAAATCAACTATACTTCAATTTTTAAAAGTTATGTCATTTTAGTGATTCTACACCTTAGATAATTGCTCTTAAAGTCACATTTAAAACGGATATTGTACACTATAAAGATGAATGGCAAAATCTATGCTAATCATTTAAAATTTCAATTTTTCTTCACTTAGGAAGACATGAAATATGGAAAATAAAAAACACCATGAAGGTTTAAGAGAAAGCCTGTGGAAGAAAGGAAAAAAACTTCCTATTTTATCACCTTTAACATTTTTTTCCAGCTTTTTCAAACAGACCTTGTATTTTCATTTGCACTTGACCCCCACAAATTATGGACCTGGCCCTGACCTGAAGGTACCATTTTGATTCAGACAGTGGTGCTCTGGTATGACAAGAGAGATCAGATACTGGTAACCTGGGAGGCTGCCCCAATATCAGGATTTTTACCAAAGACCCTGGGACTTGTGCACAGTTCCACTCCTTATATTTGCAGAGTGAAGGACAAGAGTAAAATTGGAGGGCCACATATGACATGGCTGAATATTAGAAGTTGTAAGAAATGTTAACAATGTCTTAAAGAAAATAAAACATGTTCTGCCCTCTCACCTTGAAAAAAATATTCCTTTGTAACTACTGGAAGGCGAGTCTAAGACTTAGAATTCTGTTCCATAGGGATTGTCGACCCTGGCTCCCAGTTCCCAGCTGTGATGTGATCCCATTTTCTTTCCACCCCTAGCTTCATCCCAGACCCAGAGGGTTTCATGCTAGTGTGTGTAGACTCCACAGCCCACACATTCAAGCTCTGTCTACACCTCACAGCCACCCTTTGCTTCCCTTTCCCTTAATCCTAAACACTGAGAGACTGAATATACCAACAGATAATGGCCAGACCAGGTATAAAAATAGAACTCTGACCCACACCCTTCAGCAACTTGCCCAGGAGATCAAGCCCCTTATCTACAATAAACAGCCCAGGAAGCCAGCCTTCTGTAAGTCAGACTTGCAGAAAGTCAGATTGTTATCTCCAGTGACAATCCAGGAAGCTAAAATAAAAATCTGTAATGGTCAGCCCCAAGTGGTCAGGATTCGAATAATAACTGACAGCTTCCCTACTTTTTCCCCTGCTTCCAACCTAGGACCAGGCAGAAAGAGTCCAATATGCAGGGTGGAGGGCAGTGGACGGATACATCAAGGCTAGTCCAACTTGACAGGATCCTTAGGGAAGGCAAGCCACGGTAATAAGATATTGAGGATGGGGGATAAGAAATTTGATCAGTTATCAAAGGTGGAGGACTTTTGCTAAACTGACCCAGGAGAATTCTTGCTAAAACTGGGCTGAGCAGGCCCAGGACAGATTCCCCAGGTCAGAGTCAAGTCAAAAGAGGACTCAGAGGAACCTGACTCAACTTTGATCAAGGAACAAGTCTTTGTCAAGTAGACTACACTCTATACACTTTATTTTTTTAATTTCTATTTATTTATTTTTGACATATAAAAAGTATATATATATATATTTATGGTATACGATGTGATGTTTGGTATAGGTATACATTGTGAAATAATTACCACAGTCAAACTAATTAATAGATCCATCACCTCCCGTAGTTACCATTGTGTGTGTGTGCAGGGGGTGAGGGGTGAAGACCTGAAACCTACTTTTAGCAAATTCAAGTATACTATGCATTATTATTAACGCTATAATCACCATGCTGTACATTATGTCTCCAGAACTTATTTAACATTTTAACTGAAAGTTTGTAGCCTTTGACCAACATCCCCGCCCCCCATTTCCTTCACCTCCCACCCAGCCCCTGATAACCACTATTCTACTCTCTGTTACTGTGAGTTCAACATTTTTTTGATTCCACATATAAGTGAAATCGTGCAATATTTGTCTTTCTGTGCCTGACTTGCTTTAGTTAGCATAATGTCTTAATAATAATATCATAATACACATGATATTTTCTTTATCCATTCATCTGTGGATGGACACTTAGATTGTTTCTGTTTCTTGTCTACCATGAATAATGCTGCAAAGAACATGGGAGGACAAGTATCTTTTCGTGATTTTATTTCCTTTGGATATACACCCAGAAATGGGATTGCTGGATCATATGGTAGTCTTATTTTTAATTTTCTACAGGACCTCCATACTAATTTCCATTGGCTGTACCAATTTACACCCCCACTAGCAATGTGCAAGGATCCCCTTTCCTTCACATCCACACCAACACTTGCTATCTTTTGACTTTTTGTTAATAGCCATCCTAACAAGTATGAGGTGATGTCTCAGTATGCTTCTGATTTGCATGTCCCTTGTTGACCTAAAAGAAATAGACCACCAGGTATTTCTCCAGCAAAGGTGGGTTTATTCAAGATCAGCAGAGAATGGCAATTCGAGGTCTGCAACAATGGCAAGCCATATGCAAGTTCCCACATGGCAAGGGAAGGAGAACACTTTTATAGAAAGGAAAAGGAAGTTGGGAGTCTATAGCATACTATACTCTATTTACTATTACTCTATAGTAAATAGAGTTCATGGCTTTTTAGTGTCTGAGCTCTTGCCAGGAAAGAAGAGGAGAATTTCTTTTTCCTACTGGGCTCTACTTCTTCCTATTGCAGGTCTTCTAACTCTATTTAACTGAAGTTTCTGTTTATTAGTATTTTACTCCCTGATGATTAGTGATGTTGAGCATCTTTTCATATACTTAATGGCCATTTGTCATGTCATCGGCAAACAGACAATTTTACTGGTAGTGCAGGTCAGTGGCTAGAATCAGGGCCAGATCTGGGCTCAGAAGCAGCTTTGGGGCAAGATCTGAGCTCATGCACAGTGGTGAGTACCCTTGACAAGAGTCAGGGCCAATAGCATGCCAGTCTCTGGCTGCAGGCATGTGGCAGTGAAGGCTTGTGTCAGGAGTCAAGACCAGAGTCTGATTCATGAGCAGTTGTGGGGATCTGAGCTGCTGATGTGCACTTGTGTGGCTGTAGGGTTAGCCACGGGCACACGAGTGGCAGTGAGGGTTGGCTGTGGGGACCTGGATTGGCATCGTGCACACACACAGCTACAGAGCGGAGGCTGGCTGTCTGCAGCAGAGTGAATACAAGGACCCAGAGCCCAGGGCATCTCTGGCAGCGCTGGCTGCGGGGGGGCTCTGGCAGGAGGTGGGGAAAGGGAGGGACTCAGGTTGCTGAAGTCCACAAATGCAAAAACCCATGGAACCCTTGAGGATGAAATCTGCAGGGGATCCACAGTGGCTTTGCTGGTCATTGCTCTCCTCGGTGGCGTAAAGCTGCTGGAGTCCTCTGTGAAGCAGTTCCCTGGAGTCCGTGATGGAGTCCTCAGGGGTGAGATATACAGAGGATCCACAAGGGCTGTTGAGGTCCTCAGTGGTGAGGGTTGCTGGAGTCCTCTGCAGAGCGGTCCACTGGGAGCTGCAGTTTCTCAAACCCTGTGACTGATACTGGTAACCTCTGACCTTCTTCCTTGATCCTATCCATCTCTAGATGTCTCACTCTGCCAGTCTTTGAGGAAGGTGAAACAAAAGTGGGTCCTTCAGGCAGTGCCCAAAACACTGGGGAAGGGGGGAGCTCACCCTGATGAGGGGAAGTCTCCTGGTCCAGGAAGTTCCCTCTTGGCACTGGACAGTGCCATCTGGGGGATGGGATGATGCAGGCACAATGAAACTGTTCTTCCTACCCTTTTTGTGTGGCTATTCCCAGGTTTTTTGCTCCATTGTGACACTGAAGTTTCTTAAGTGGACTCCAGAGTTCTCCTAGAGCTCTTTCATTCATGGGTAGCTGTCTAGTTATTCTTCTTTATGGGAAGGCAGAGGCTGGGGTCTCGTACTCCACCATCTTGGTGACATCATCTGACAACACTCTTTTCTCACCCTCTGTTCTGCGTTAGGTTGTGGACCTACCCAGGAGCCCTATTGCTGCCAAAGTCATCCCTTGTCCCCTCACTTCCATAGTTGGGGGAAGGAACAGAGCTTGCAGCTGGGTGACCAGAGTTTGAATCTGGGCTCCACTACCTATAGCTGTAGGATCTTTTGCAAATCATCTCACCTTGTTTAAATCATGTATTCTTTTTTTTTTAAATTTAAGAACATTTTTATTGACGTATAGATGATTTGCAATATTGTGTTAGTTTTAGGTGTACAGTAAAGTGATTCAGGTATATATATCTATTATTTTTTCAGGTTATTTTCCACTATATGTTATTACAAAATATCGAATATTGTTCCCCGTGTTATACAGTAAATTCTTTTTATTTTATTTATTTATTTTATACAGCAGGTTCTTATTAGTCATCCATTTTAGACACATCAGTGTATACATGTCAATCCCAATCGCCCAATTCATCACACCACCACCACCACCCCTCCCATGTATTATTTATACCACCTCCTCATGTATAAAATGGGAATGATAATATCTGATTGGAATGATTGATATTTATATTAGAGATGGCTTATAGTTGGTGTTCTATAAAAATTTACTACTACCCCTCCTGCTGCTACTGCTACTTTTGTGGTTATTTTCTATCCTTTTATTCAACACTCTATTAGTTCTATCTTATTTGGTTTGATGCTCAGTTCCTGTCACAATTTTGCTAAACAAGTATATCAAATTGTGTATTTATGTAGCTAAGAGAGAATTTTCAAGCACACACACACACACACACACACACAGCATGTCAGAAAACAGTCTTGCCTCGACAGGAAGAAGGATAATGATATCCAATGGGTATTTTCCATTTCTAATTTCAGTTACTCTATGGTCCTGCAATTATTATAGCCATCTAATCAACTCAAAGTAGTTATGCACAATTCCAAACATATTATGAAGTAATAAGGCCTTTATTTTTCATTGTGCCCTGAATGCTTGTATCATTAAAGATGTAAAAACAGAATTTAATTTGTGCCCACAGAATGGAAAGTCAAAGGAATGAAAGAGAAGATAAGGTCTAGTTTTTTTTCCTTTTTAGCTCTGAAATATATAAAGTTTGTAAAATGTGTGAAGTTTTTAAAATGTGCATCAAGTTTTTAAAATGTGTGAATAGCTTCACAGCTGCCAGATCATAGAGGGGACTCACCTTAAACAAGCCAATATTGGAGGATTTTATTCTTGAGTCCATAGAGAACGCCTGTAAGTACGTATCCGAAGTCTCTGATGAAATGCAAATGATCAAGTGTCCTGGAAAAACTAAACACATCGGTACCAAGATCACTGGGACATATCCTGATTGTCTCACAGCCTAGCAAACGTGTCTCACTCCAGTTTTCTAAGTCTAGACTGTGTGTATAAACTGCAAAAATTAATTCCAGAAGCATATTAATGAAAAGCAAGTAGGAGCACAGGTTTTTACAAAGTAGTTATGATATAACTCCTGCAGCATATCATTAAATGAAATGCTGTATGCCACCCTGTTCTGTAATCTATACCATAGTGAATTAGGCAGAGTCATCATTATCTCTAATGATGAACCCCACTAAAATTCTCATAATGAGAACAGAATGAAGTTATGCATCTTACCCAACATCTTCAATATACAGGCTAGTTCAGTGACTGCCAGTGTATGCTCTGCAGAGAAAACCAAACAAAGCAATGCATACTCCTTCAAAATGAAAAGGACAGAAAATTTCACAATTAATTTGGGAACGATTTTAACAATTCTTTTCTGAATTCTAGGCTGAAATATGGTGAGACCAAGCTCTGTCTCCAAAAATTAACAAAACCATAAGTTAGTTTAAATTCTAGACGTATTATAGCCCACTGTTTGCCCGGCAACATGCTCTAATTTTAATCAGAACAACACAAAAATTTATTCTGTGTCCTCTCAGATCTCTTTTTATATTTCTATTTAAATTTTCCTGGAGAACACTGAGCATAGCTAAACGTTCATCATTCTCTAGGCAAAACCATGTATGAAAGTGGATTCCAAATTTTGTCCTTTCCGTTTTACCCTGTATGGACATACATTAAAATTCTGATTAACTTTGTGAGGGACTGTCATGAATAAAAGAAAAAATTAGAAGTGTTTAAATCCAACTCGTTGGAGCTGATATTTCAAGATCCAGGTAGGAAACACATTGTATATTTCTCCCCAGCTCTTTAGTCTTACACAGCTTCTATTCTTTTAGAAGTTAGAAGAATGTTGAGCTTAAACATCAAAGACAGATTATTCTTAAAAAGGAACATTTATCAGAAAAAAGTATTAATTGGTTGCTAGAAAGAACTATAAGAATAAAGGAATCTAGGGTGAAATGAGAGATTAAAGCTAGAAAACATCACTAATGAGGAATGGAATCTCCTTTTATGCACGTTGGAGCTTGCATACATGTGTTTTTTTCTCCCAAATATCTGAGATGCTTAGATGAGCAACAACATGCCATTAGCTTTGCCCAGCGAGTTTTCCCTTTGCCTCTTCTGGTTTGTGATATGAGGCATGTTCCCCCCCTTATTCTCCTGTCAAAGGGTTGTAATTCTGCTCTGTGTTGCAAACTGCCCACACAACCACTCCTGCTCTGATGACTGTAAGTTGGGGATACAGGGGAAGCACACGCCTACCTGTGATCAGGGCTAAGATGCAGTAAAGAGAAGCAAAAAGCAAGAAGGCTACTTCTTGTCCACCCAGAGACCACAGTATCCTGGCAGAATTAGGGAGCTGTTTCAGCAGGGTTTCCGAGGCCCAATCCAAGATATTCGAATTCTCAGCACCCAAGTCAGAGTGAGGGTGGGGGAGGTGTGTGCAGACTGGCCGGGCGACAGCGTGTTGGAAGTTCTCAGGAAAGCGGAGCAGAAAGATGTGTCGGGGAATTCCCTGGCGGCCCAGTGGTTAGGACTCCGTGCTCTCACTGCAGAGGGCCCAGGTTCAATCTCTGGTCAGGGAACTAAGATCCCACAAGCTGCACGACACAGCCAAAAAAAAAAAGAAACGAAAGGAAAAGAAAAGAAAAAGAAAGATGGGTGTCCACAATCCTTCCTGCTTGTTAATTTCTGAATCTTTGCCTAAGAAAACCCCAGAAAGGGATTAGGGATCAAAGAACCAGACGTAATAGGAGGGAAATAGGTGACTTCCTTTACTGTTCCCTTCCTTCTCCAAACTTCAGATCACCTTCTTTCCTCTCTGCTCTCTTCAGTTCCCATCAAAACACGCACACACACACACACACACACTGATAGCGTTTCAGGTATACAAAATTATTCAATAGAGTCTCACCTTGCCAACTCATCCTTCCACTTTCCAGCCCTCCCCTCATCTAATCTAGAGCTTTCATGCCCCAAAGGTCTTAGCCTGCAGATCAACGATAATAATGATAGCTAATATTTATTATGTGTCAGGCATGATTCTTAGGGCCCTTTCACCTTTTAAGTCATACATCACCTAACAAACCTGAGATGTACATACTATTATCATCCCCATTTTAGAGCTGAGAAAACTGAGGCTTAGAGTTTTGAAGCAGCTTGCCAATGATCAGGCAGCTTATATGTTTGGGACGAAGGTTTGAACCTTGATCTTCTGACTCCAGAGTTCGCACTTTTAATCACTACTTAAACTATCAGTGTTCCTACCCCTTTTCTCCTCATCAAAACTTAATGTCCTATCAGCATTATCGTGAATGAAACTAAAGCTCCTGGAGAGCGGATGCCTATATTAGGCGCTCTATTAATATCAGTTGTCCCTTTCTATTCACAATGGTAAATTTTAACGTGAACCAGCCCAGATATGTTGTTCAACTGCTAACTGTGCACCTGAAAATAACAGTGCCCTAAATCTCTAAGGAATGAAAAAGATACAGAGACTTTCAGGCATCCTCGGAGATGGAAGAAACCTTAGAATAGTCCTAGTTATGGGTTTCCATGGAGGGGTGCACACAACAGCCAGACAAGTGATAGCAAAGGGTGCAGAGCTGGATTTTCCTGGGGCCCATTAGAGAGGAGTGCCTTTGCCATGGTGGAAGCTTGATTCAGGGACTTTGCTCAGTCACGACAGGGTGCTAGGTAGGAAGTTTATTCATGAACATAAATCAGTATCTGGACTCAAGTGATTTGTCAGGGCTGCTAGACAAGTAAAGAGCCAATTACAGACAGTATAATTAAGTCCCCCCCCAAAAAAAAACTGCCACTTCTCATAAGCTCTATGCCCATGTCTCAGCATTGATGTCAATGTTACATATATTAAAATAAAAACTAAAGATGCTTGTTTGTAATAGCCAAGTAAAGAGAAGAGAGAGCAGTTTTTAGAACAGTAGTAAAAATTGTTCAAATGTCTTGAGACAGGAGAAATGATGACCTGTACAGAAATGTGGAAAAATGCAATGAGGTTGGTGTGAAAGCAAGTAGAATGGTTCAAGGATTTTGTTGTTTTTGTTGTTTTAATCCTTATCTCTTTATTTTCATAACTCATACCTTCTGACCTCAGATATCAATATAAAAGAAGCCCAAAGGCTTCAACGGACCTGTGGCCATGTCTCCAGGAGGTGATTTACATGAAACTTTTTTGACAAAAGAAGGTCATGCCAGAGGATTTGGCTCATGTGCTCAGAATAAAAGGTGCTAGAGAGGACAGGACAAGGTCTCCCTCAAATTACTCAAGCTTGAGCCTTCTGGGAGGACAGCTCCAGAGGAAACTAAGAAATTATTTATTAAAAGGACTCAGGTGTGGGGTCCCCAAACATACTGCAGGTCTTTGTAAAGAAACGATACTCCAGGTACCAGAGCTGAAATACCTTGGCTGCCTGTATATGGGATATCCAGATGGAACTACCATAGCAAGAAAGACCCTTCCTTCTTCCTCTGCTGTACTCTGGCCAAGCAAATAATATGTGGCCCTTTATTAGTATGAAAAACACATTATCAGCAAGAATAGGGTTTAGAGACGCTCCAACAGCAGGATGAGTCTCTTTTGTGAATTGTCAATAAATAAAGGAGCCGGTTCAGGCTTAGACCTGGACAAAAGGGATGGCTGACCTGACTCTCTACTTTCAAGAGCCCTTCACAGCATAAACTCACCCTTACAACAATGCCTAAAAGAACGCATGGGTCAAGTGGAATGTAAAAGTTCTCTTTATTATAAAATGTCATTAAGATGAAAAGACAAGTCAGAGACTGGGAGAAAATATGAACAATACCTGTATCAGACAAAGGCCTGGTGTACAAAAAATGTATTAAGAATTCCTACAGATTATTATTGAATAAAAGACAACTAACTCAATTGTTGTTGTTTTTTAATTTTTTGGCCGCACGGCACGAGGGATCATAGTTGCCCGAGCAGGGATTGAACCCGCACCCACTGCACTGGAAGCTCGGAGTCTTAACCTCTGGACCACCGGGGAAGTCCCTAAGTCAATTGTTCTTAAGTGGGCCAAAAACCTAAACAAACACATCACAAAAGAAGACATACAAATGGCCAGTTAGCACATGATAAGGTACTCAATGTCATTTATCATCAAGGAAATAAACATTAAAACCAAAATAAAGGGCTTCCCTGGTGGCACAGTGGTTGAGAGTCTGCCTGCCGATGCAGGGGACACGGGTTCGTGCCCCGGTCCGGGAAGATCCCACATGCCGCGGAGCGGCTGGGCCCGTGAGCCATGGCCGCTGAGTCTGCGCGTCCGGAGCCTGTGCTCCGCAAGGGGAGAGGCCACAACAGTGAGAGGCCCTCGTACCACAAAATAAATAAATAAATTAAAAAAACAAAATAAAATACTGATTTACACTCAAGAGAATGGCCAAATAAAACAGATAAAAATTCCAAATGTCAGCAAAGATGAGGAGCAATTGGAACTCTCATCCAAAATGATATCACTTTGGGAAACAGTTTGGAAGTTTCTTATAAAGTTAAACATACTCCTACCCTACGACCAAATAATTCCACTCCTAGGTATTTATCATAGAAAAATGAAATCACATGTCCATACAATGAATAGCTTACAGCAATGTTTACAGCAGCTTTATTCACAATAACCCCAAACTTGAGAAAACCAGATGTTTACTAACAAGAGAAAGGTTAAATAAATACAATAAATATATGTTAAATATATATTTTTTTCAGAAATTAAAACAACTACAAACTACACAAAATAAAATGATTTAACCTCACAAATATTACATCGAGCAAAAAAAGCCAGACACAAAATAGCACACACCATATGATTTCATTTTTATGAAGCACTAAAAGAGAGAAAACGAATCAACAGCATTAGAAATTGGAACAGTGGTTGCCTCTGGTTTTTCTAAGGATTGACTAGAAAAGAGACAGAAAAGACATTCTGTGGTGGTGGAATGTTCAATATCTTGAATGAGATGGTGGTTAAATAAGTGTACACATTTGTCAAAAGTCATCTAATTTTACACCTAAACCTTACATTTTATTATACTAAGTTGTGCACAATAAAAAATGAGTTTTGGATTTAAAAAATATTAACTCTAAGAAAAAAATTATCCAAATCCAAATTTTACTTCATTTAAAACAATAAGTGTCTCTGTCATTCAGGTACTGGTGCTCAGCACTGACAAGGTGCAACACATACCTAGGAGGAAAAACTCTACCTCAACCCTCCTAGGTCTGCGTATGAGGACTGCAAATTAAACTGACAAAAGATAGATTAAGAGGAAAAAATTTTTTCATGTACACACAGAAGCCAACAAAAGAAGTAGCTGTTTCATTATATGACTGAAGATTTTTAGAGGCTTATATACTTAACTTAGTAAGAGAAAGTTACTTTAGACCATTACTGCCAAGAGAACACAAATTATGTATAATTTTGATTACAACAATATAATTAGTGAAATGCAGACAAGAAAAATACATTTTATAAAATAAATATATTTTACAAATTATATGTCATTATTTATTCTTAAATCTTTGATCCATCAACAGAACATCCAGCCATTTGCAAAAATAATAAAATCAGTCATCTTTAATACAGTTTACCAATTTTCAGTCATCTGAAATTCCTAGTTTTACATACATTTTTTTCCCTTTTGTCATCATGAAGGCCCATTTTTCCAAGGTAGGAAACACTATATATTTTATTTAATGATTTGTTATTTGATTTATATCTTTCAAATAACTAGACAATGGTATTTTGGTCTCCATTTTTACTCATGCCCAGGGCTCTGTACATGTAAGGAGAGAAAAGATAAATGTTCCCATATGCCTGGAGCCCAGAAACCTGTCCTCTACTGCAAGAATCACTTGGTGCAACAACCTCATGTTTGCTTAACAGGATAGGTCTTGCTCTCTTTGATGACTCTAGACAGGAGATAATACCTCTTGGTTCTTCCTACCGTCTTCTGTCTCCCATGGGTAACGGTTGACCAGTGCTAACATATATTGAGGGAAGAAGGAAATGGGGCTGGGAAAAAGGGGACTTTTTTTTTCACTTTATGGCTTTCCGTATTCCCCAAAGCAAGTCAACAAATCATTATATATAAAGGAAAAGAATTACTTACAGAGTCAGTGAACCTCCACAGCCTTGCCAGCCCACAGTGGAGATAATGTTTTCCACCATTATGCAGAGCATTTCAGTTCCACAAGGTTTTTCCTATGCATAGAAATTGGGACCTTTACAATAACTTCCACTCTACCCTTGCTCACCATTCTTAATTCTAGAAGGCTTCAAGAGAATCTTGGAATATTGTTTTCTTCTGTCTTAATCTAGATCAAATTCTAACTACTAATGTTCTTTGTGAACAGAGGGGAAAAGGCACAGAACAAAGATTTAACTTTCTCAATTTTTGGTGTAACTCATTATGAATTTTCTCCAATTTTGCAGAACTGTATAATCTGACAGAATGAGGAACAGTTTTCTCTCTCTTGCTATGTACATCCCTACTCCACTGTGCCCACACTTTCATGCTGATGGCTTAATAGTATTGTTTTACACCGGCAAGGACATCACTTCTTGAGAGGCAGAACGTTGCCCAGAACAGAGTGGATGTCAGAAGATGCTGGATTTACTGTGAAGCTAAGCAAGCTTGCTTCAGAAGCTTCTGCTCTGTAGTTAGACGCATTATCCATTGCGCCACTCGCCCCCCTAGTAGGCTTGCTTCAGAAGTTCTCACTTGCACACGTACATTCCAAAGCCCTAGAAGAGGCCCTAGCAACATGTTCTCATGGTCATGTGCTTTCATGAAATTGGCAAAAGTGGGGTCCCACCTCTCTAATTTGACTTCTCCCGCTGCACATACACTTGTTAACACAAAATAATGTTGAAATGGCTATGGGCATTTTTTTTTAATCTAGCTAAGGGAAAGCTGACTTGGGATCCTTTTCGTTTGTATTTAGGGAGATATAATTACATGATTTGCAATCATCTACAATCAAGCTGTTGCTAACTTTCCAGTGACCCACTGTGCAAACTCACCCAGCATGACAGTACAAAGGTCAGAGTAAGAGACTGCATGAAGGAATGATGGTGTAATCATTTGTGATGGTTTTTTTCTCATTCATGATAAGTAGTTACTTACATATCTAATTTTTACATGTATGAATTTGTATTCTTTATCCCAAAGCAGATCTCCAAAATTATATTAGGTTCTGGTCCCATAAAACCCAGATATGTCCCTAATAGAGATTCAGTAAATGTTTAGTGTCTAATTTTATTAAAAAGTTAAAAATTTAAGGGGGTAAATTAAATTCCTGAATCTTTAAATACCACTTCAGGATATCAGAAAACGTTGGGGAAAAGCATATACTTCAGAGTCAGATAGAAATGAGTTTATATCCTTCCTCTTAGTCATTTAAACTTGATCAAGTTATTTAATTTTCTTGGACCTCATTTTCCCCATCTGTAATATGAGGATAATAATACTTACTTTACAGAATTACTCTGAGGATGAAATGAGATGAGATTCATCTAGCTCTGAATCACAGAGCCTGCAAAAGTGATCTAGAAAAGTGTTAGAGGCATGTAGGTGTAGGGGTTGAGCACACAGACTCTGAAGTCAGATTACCTAATTTAAATCCTAGTTCTCCAGCTAGTTACCTATATAACCTGGGACAAAGTGCTTTACCTTTCTGTGCCTCTGTGTCCTCATCATTAAAATGGGAATAAAAATGGTACCTATATTATAAGGTAGTTATGAAGATTAAATGAGGTAATATTTCTAAAGCACTCAGAATGGTGCCTTTGGCACAAGGTATGCTATATAAGTATATTAAATTATCAACTATTTATTTATTGAAAATCTTTATTCCTCTAAACCAGAACTGTTCTATTAGGTACACACTACAGCAGAATAACCATAACATTATCTCTGAAAATGGGGGAAGTTTGTTCTAATTAAATCTACCTTTCTTTGTTCAGGTTTCTTGTAGTTACAGATTTATAGACAATTTAAAAAAACAACAACAAAGTTTTGAATCAATGGCGTCACGTTCTGCCTTGTTATTATACATAAAGACCCCAATTATACTACTTGGTTACTGCCTTCAAAAGTATTTTTATTAACAGTTAGACTAAAAGCGTTCCAACAAAAAAACTATTGTTTTCTCTGGGATCCAAGAAAGTTTAATTAAAATGCCAACATGATCAAGCAGGCTAAGAATGTTTCCTCATTATTCGAATTAAGAGTCAGTAAGATTTGATTAATATTATTCTGACTGCACTGGGTTCTGGCAGATCTGTATATTCTCATTTAGTTATTCAACTCTCATATATCGTATTAATTATCTCTCTCTTTCTCTCTGCCTTTCTCTTCTTCAATATAACGCTTTTTTTTCAAATGGCCTCAAGAGCTTTTTCCTTAAAATAGTAAGAATTATTTTAAGTGCTACAGCTAATTTTAGTCATAACTTTAAATACCATTTTGAGTTCATTCATATCTCAGGTTCTTCATATAAAAGAAATATGTGAGTTTTAAAAAATGAGTTTTCTTAGTCTTGATATAATTTACTGTGTAACTCAGTATCTACCTGAAAATTAAAATGATTATTTATATTCCCCAGACTCAGAGAATTAGGGAAACATTGAACTGTGCTGATTTTTTTTTTAATTCAGTTGGAATTGTTTAGTAATGCTTCATTTGTATGCAGAAAGCACAACACATATTAAAATGGGTACACACTTCTGTGTTGGTTTCAAGGAAATGAAGGTGAGCCAGTTTATTGTCAAAACTTATATATTCAGTACCCACCCCAAAATTACATAAATGAGGTGCCATGTTTGAAATATTCACTAGATAGGAGTCTAAAACCCAAAGTTATGACTCCCAAAGAAAGGATAACTCATTCTTTTATAGACTTACAATATTAAATTCTTGACTACATATATAATTCTGAATAGGTATATGAAATGGTTTTCTATGGGGAAAATGCCTAGTTAGTACTCTTTTTCAGCCTGGTAATTATGCTGGTATTTTTAAATATGTTATGGTACCCAGAGGTTTTGGAAATGGTAATATGTTTTATCAAAATATGAATAAATGTGAGCTAGAATTATGCTGCAATTTCTGGGGAAACCATAATCCTGAATTGAATGGCTTTTTTTTGTGTTTTTAAACCTCACCTGCATAAACATGAATATAAAATGTGAGTTTTAAACGAAGGGCATCTATAATTATATTCTGGTTCTTTTGTGTACTTAGTTTCATGTCTCTGTGTGCTTATGTGCATACACAAGTTTTTGGTTCTTGTTCTATGGAACAAGAACCCCCCCAAACTACAATGATATTGAGAGATAATATATTAAACACAACTGCATAAAAGTGTCGCTGCTTTTTGTACTTGAGTTAGTTTCTTTTTTTAATTTTTAAATTCTTTTTTTCCTTATTTAAGAACGAGAAAGAGAACACAAAATATACATACTCTTCCCCACGTGCCCACTACATTCACTGGAAGCTACTGCACCTGGACCTCTTCACCCTCCGGGTATGGATTTATGTCCTCAGAAGGTAGCGTTCTTCACACGGATTTTATACACAAAATGCTTTCCAATTTCATTTATATGGGCTGCATTAGGTAGACAATGGAAAGAATTATTATGATTTTAATTATTATAATTTCACATGATAAAAAAGCCTTTATCTCTCCAGTTCTTTACTGATGACATAAAGAAAGGAACTCTAAGTGATGAAGTGTCTTTTTTAAGAAATGAAGAATTAAAGGTCTTGAATGACAGTGGCAAGGAAAATTCTTCCTTGAAGAGAATCACATGCAGCATTCTGATTCTCTCTTTGATGGCAAAAGGAAAAATACAGTGTGATATGTTAATGCTGTGATCATTTTGTGGCAAAATGGATGACAGCCAGTCACTAACTGTGCTAAATCCTAATTCCCCTTACTGTGCTGTTTGTTCTTTACTTCATGTTTCAGGTTTAAAGTAAAACGAAGAAAATTTTTTTTTTCCGTGTTGATGACAGTCCTCGGTGGAAAAATTCATATAAAATATTTAGCTAATGCCTGATGTATAGTGAGTGCTTAGCAAATGATAATTCTTATTTCAAAATCAGGTTTTAAAAAATAACCTCTTTACCATCTCTCACCGTAGATGTCCTTTCTCTTGAAAACTTATACCTTACTACCATGCTTACAATGTACAACAGCATTATCTTAATAAAATATTTATTATCATTTTCCCATAATTCCTTTTAATTTTACTACTCATTTGCTTTTAAATTTGTAATTTTAAGAGGCACTCTTTTCTTTCCATTCCAAAATCGTATGTTCAGATTTTTATTTATTCACTAAATGTGTTTTGAAACAAAGTTCCTCTTCTCTAAATATGAAATATTTTCATCATGTGCACAATTTTTTTGTTTAAGGAATCTCTTTGTATTTTATTTTAACAGCAACTGTTGCGTCTACAAACTGCAGTAGCATGTAAACCAGCATTTTTCCTTAACTGTGAATTCATGAGAACATAAGAAGGTTATGTAATTTAATTTCCTTTATAGGTTCCTCAATTTTGTTTCTAAGAAATTAAAAACTCCCACAACCCCAGCCTCCTGAACAATCAACAATTAAGTTAAAACTCAGATTTAATAAACATTTTGGAATGAAATTATGTTTAAACTTGAAAGTTAGCTGGAATTACGAAAGTGAGTAGGAAAAATGCTAAGTAACATTTTGTACACTTCCCAACTCTGAGTTGTCCGCAAGAAACCCACTTTAAAATATAGAGATACATATAGATGAAAAGTAAAAGGAGGGCGAAAAATATACCATGAAAGTAACAATTTGTTCTGGTTGAACTTAAGTGCTTCCCTTTGTGATGGTGCTTAATTTTAACTACGTAAATTGCATTCAGGATGCATGAGCTCCTTTATCTAATCATAGGCTGCCAAAAATCTGTTTAGAAATTCACCTGGGTTAATATGCATATTATTGTTCCTCAGTTTGGAAAATGAAGCTTTGGACAGAATCCATTATCTGTGTGTGCTGGTTTGCCTGAGCAATTGTTTTCCAAATGCATATTAATTGTATTTTTGTTATTTTTAGCTCTAATCTCTCTAGGTCCTTGTGCCCTGAGCCCTTGGATAAAGACAGCTGTTATGGGGATCTGAGAAATGGATTCCAAGTGTAACTGTGGAACTCTTGGAGACCATGACCTTCCTGAGCGCATGCTCTTCCGTCCAGTGAGGGACACTAGGCAGCAATCACTGAAGGCCTTCTAAATGTCTCCTCATAATCCATAGTGAATCCCAACCACCACTAGCCCCCCAAATGCCTAAAAATTAGTGGTCAAAATTGGGAAGAGCTGTATACTACAACCCCAGTGGAGAACCAACTTTTTTTAAAATTAATTTTTATTGGAGTATAGTTATTTACAATGTTGTGTTAGTTTCAACTAACAAGTTATACATATATCCACTCTTTTTTAGATTCTTTTCCCATATAGGTCATTACAGAGTATTGAGTAGAATTCCCTGTGCTATACAGTAGGTTCTTACTAGTTATCCATTTTACATATAGTAGTAAGTATATGTCAATCCCAATCTCCCAATTTATCCCTCTCCCCCTTCCCCCCTGGTAACCGTAAGTTTGTTTTCTACATCTGTGACCCTATTTCCATTTTGTAAATAGGTTCAACTTTTATATTACTGATCACAATAAGGCTCGGAGAAGGCATGAAAAGTCTGTTCAACTTTGTTTAACCCAAAGTTTCCCAAATTTTTTTCAGGTATAGTATAGTTTTTATTGAATTATGATTAACATACAATATTATATTAGTTTCAGGTGTACAACATAGTGAATTGATATTTTTATACATTGTGAAATGATCACCACAAAAAGTCTAGTTACCATCTGTCACCATACAAAGTTGTTACAGTGTTATTGACTGTATTCCCTAAGTGTACATTACATCCCTCAGACTTATTTGTTGGGTCTTTGTTGATGTGCGCGGGCTTTCTCTAGTTGTGGCGAGCGGGGGCTACTCTTCTTTGCAGTGCACAGGCTTCTCATTGCAGTGGCTTCTCTTGTTGTGGAGCATGGGCTCTAGGTGCATGGGCTTCAGTAGTTGTGGCATGTGGGCTCAGTAGTTATGGCTTGCAGGCTCTAGAGCACAGCTCCAGTACCTCTGTCACACGGGCTTAGCTGCTCTGCTGCACGTGGGATCTTCCCAAACCAGGGCTCGAACCCATGTCCCCTGCATTGGCAGGTTGATTCTTAACCACTGCACCACCAGGGGAGTCCATGACTTATTTTATAGCTGGAAGTTTATACCTCATAATCCCCTTCACCTATTTCGTCTGCCCACCCCCATTCCAGACCCCCTGCTGACCACCAGTTTGTTCTCTGTATCTGACTCTGTTTCTGTTTTGTTTTGTTTGTTCCTTTGTTCTGTTGTTTAGTTTTCATATATAAGTGAAATTGTATGGTATTTCTGTTTCTGACTTATTTCACTCAGGATAATACCCTCCAGGTTCATCCATGTTGCTGCAAATGGCAAAATTCCATTCTTTTTTATGGTTGAGTAATATTCCATTATATGTATGAGACATATATATAGATATATATGTGAGATATTCATATAGGCTGCTTCCATAGCTTGGCTATTATAAATAGGGTTGCAATGAACAGAGGGTTACATATTTCTTTTCAAATTAGTGTTTTCACTTTTTTCAGATAAATACCTAGAAGTTGAATTGCTGGATCATATGGTAGTTCTATTTTTAGTTTTTTTGAGGAAACTCCATACTGTTTTCCAAATTTACTTGAGCATGAAATCCTTTAAACAAAACAGCTAAAAAGATTTTCCTCTTTTTACTTTTATCTGTTTTCTGAGTTTTCTGCAATGAAAAACTATTACTAGGAAGGAAAGCAACAAATGTATGGAAAGTGAAACAAAGTCGTTTAAGTTGCCACACTAGCACAGTACAATGCCTGTGAGCAGTCACTGAGATCCTGACTTTCCTCACATTTTTCCCACATATAAAGCACAGCCAAAATCACATTCTCTGACTCAGGTTATTGTTTAGAGTGGCATTTCTCAAAGCATACTCTATAGACTGTTAGTTCCCAGAGATGTTAATGAATGTTCCAAAAAAAAAAGTTTCAAAGTCAAAAAAACTTGGATTCTACAAAGTTGTAATTGGGCTTCTCGGAACCTTTCACTTTCTAATGCCTATTGTACATTTCCAAAAGAGATGAATTTGCTGTGTTTCACCAAATTTATTTGACCATAGGTCTTCTTTTTGTTAGAAATATCTTGAGGGGTATTTTTCTACCAAATACACTTTGGAGAATACTGGTTTCAGATTTTAGCTCAGCAAGTGCTTGGAGACACAGAGAGGGTGGGGATTAAAATGTTTTTCAGCATTTGACCTAAGACCCTGGCTGAGCTCTGAGAATTGTTGGGGACAATTTGGAAATGCAGGGACTTTGGTTTTATATGTCAAGGAAAGATATTTCATGATGATGACAATGAATTTTATATACATAACCAAAGTATATTTCTCTAACTGAATGAAAGAATGTGTGTGTGTGTGTGTGTGTGTGTGTGTGTGTGTTTTCCTTTCATTTGGTCAACCAATTCTGTGCCAATTCTATACCCAAAACAGAAATACTGTAGTACTAAGGATACAAAGACACTTAGTTGAGTCAATGACCTTTAAGGGTTTGTAGTCTCTTTGGTGAGGCAGCCATACAAATAAACCCAGTATGATGATAACTGTAGGGACAAAGCTATGTCTAGGCAGCCATGGGAGCAGAAGAAAGAGACCCAGAGGTTTGCAGAGATTTGTTTCAGGAAAGTGTTTCTAGAAGAGTAGGTTACTGAACTGAGACCTGCTTCCCACCACTGCCCCCACCTGAAGATTATAAAGCATGGAATTGCATTCTATAAATTTATCTTCTTTTTGTACCTCTGACAACAATGACAATCTCTTCAAAATTTGAATTGAAAACTCTGTTTACCCAGTGGTAATAAAATAGTGTCATTAAGATAATAAATGTGACCTCCTGGGCTTTATATAGAACAAGAAATTATCACTAACAAAGACAGAAAAATAGTATTGGTTCCGAGAATGAGGTGGGCCTATCATTCAGATCATCCATGTTGAAGAAATACTGAAAATCTTCTCTTTTTGCTGACTGCAATCTGCCGCTGAATTGAACCTTTGAACCATTGAATCATTAATTTTAAAAAATCGCATTTTGCCAGCCAATTACTCAGCTTTCTGTGACATGATCAATGATGTTAAAGGTTTTCAGCTCGTTGTATTAATCAATTAAGCACAGAATATAAACAAAAAACAACTGTCAGCTGATCTGGGTCCATTGCTGATGAACTGCTGTTTAAAACAATTAATAATGAAGTAATGCTGGAAAACTAAGGGCAAAGGCCTAATTAATTTTTCCAAAGTAAGAACATTCTAAATGCTCAATTAGTTAATAATTTGCCTACTAATTGATTTCTTCAAGGTGTCTGACTAGCAAAATTGAGAAAGATTCTATAATCACTATCCTTCTACAAAAAGCTTGTTTCTAGGCATTTAGGAAGGTTAGAAGATCAGTTTAGACTCCCATTAATAGTGTAGGAAACTTTCTCCAAGGATGAAAAAGCAACTATCAAAAACAAAGAAATCATCAACTAATAAAACTCTGGGGAGCCTTCTATGAAATGAACCAATTTCATGAAGAACATTAATAAATTAAATAGGGAAAAATAATGAAATAATGCAAATATCTATTAGAAATTACAGACATTATGCATTTGCATAAATGCAAAAGGAGAAGTTTGAAACTGAGAGACGTGATTAAAATGCTTTTAATTGCAGGTAATGAACTAAATAAAGAGAAATTAACATATAAGCGTACTAAGAATTCTTCTAATTATTTTTTATTCTCTAATTGTATCTTTTCACTGTACAGGGCAGGTTACAAGACTTTCTGGTAATGGAACCTTATGAACAGTATGTAGATGGTATAATAGAGATTATAGGTATTAAAAACAATCCAAAAGCATCCTGGGGGTAGATTACAATGCTAATAGTATGAATAGTAGTAGCTAACATTTATTAAATATTTGCTATGGGTTAGCCATTTTCTAAGCATTTTGCATAGACTGGCTAATTTAATCATTTTAAATTCCTATGAGAAATTGTCTTTCCAGAGGGCAGAATTTGAAGACAGGCAGTCTAGTCTCAGGATCCTAGTCTCAGGATCCACACCCTTCATGTCCCATATTTTATGAAACCATGTACTATTTTAACAACTGATGTAGATTTTCTTGTTTAAGCTCCAAACAACCCTACCTGTTAGGGACTATTTTATCTATATTTTACCCACTTAGAAAATCTGGTTAAGTAATTTGCTCAAGGAGCACTGGGCCAATATATAGTATCTTAGGAAATTACAGGACTAATAGCAGAACACATGGGTCTTTGGGCACCAGTGTGGACAAACACACCAAGCTGGTGACCTTAGATTTTTAACTGAGGGGTTTGATTCAAATTCCTTACTGTTCTTCCCTCTGTCACTCCTCCCACAACTTTAATACAACCATCTGACTTGACTTCTTTTTCCAGGGTAGTGTGAAAATATTTTTAACAAGTACAAATTATGTGTAAAAATTATAAAGTAGAAAGATATTTGCACGAGTATGAATATACAGGTTTATGTGTACAAATATTCTAACTTCATTACTATTAATTGCTTTATATGACAGCCAAAAAAAACATTAGCTTAAAATATCAAACATACGTTGGCTGTTGAACTAATGGCCAGAAAACAATTCCATCCTTAAAACCCTCTGTCAAGGCAGGGATGCAGAGGACCAGGAAGCTGGAGGAAGGAGGCAGATGGGAGTCCACCCTGACTACAGGGGCAGGAGCTGGGACCCAGAGTCCAGACTTTGGTCTCCAGCTTCACAGAAACACATGGTGAGCAGTAGCTCCGTGAGGTAACACCAAATGATCACCAGCTGGCCACAAATAAAGGTTGCAAGTCTTTTCCTCCAGCACTTCCTATCTTTTGGTTTATCCTGTAGGTAAATAGAGATGCAAATAGAATGAAGCCATAAACACATTTTAAAGAATCAGGAGCATCCAAATTTCTTCTTGGTTTGATCCTGAATAACCCTGTGTTAGAACTGCCTGTTATGTATAAAAGATAAGAATTCTTTTTTTTTCTTTTATTTTTTAATTTTTATTGAAATATAGTTGATTTACAATGTTGTGTTAGTTTCAGGTGTACAGCAAAGTAATTCAGATATATGTGTATATGTATATATTCTCTTTCAGATTCTTTTCCATTGTAAGTTATTACAAGATATTGAGTATAGTTCCCTGTCCTATACGGTAGGTCCTTGTTGGTTATTTTATATATAGTAGTGAGTATCTGTTAATCACAAATTCCTAATTTATCCCTCCACCCCCACTTCCCCTTTGGTAACCATAAGTTTGTTTTCTACGGCTGAGAGTCTATTTCTGTTTTGTAAATAAAGTCATTAGTATCATTCTTTTAGATTCTACATATAAGCCATATCATATGATATTTGACTTTCTCTGTCTGACTTACTTCACTTAGTAAGATAATCTCTAGGTCCACCCACGTTGCTGCAGATGGCATTATTTCATTCTTTTTTATGGCTGAGTAATACTCCATTGTATATATATATATATATATATATATATATACACATATATATATATATATCACATCATCTTTATCCATTCATCTGTCAGTGGACACTTAGGTTGCTTCAAGATAAGAATCCTTAATTAGGGATTTAAGATTCTAACCCAAGATCCTTTCTTTCCTTATTTTGAAATTGGACATCAGCTTTCATACCACTTTGTGGAGTTCTGAGGATTAATCAGATAACTTATCCAGTGTGTGTGGACATAGGCTAGCACGCATGTTAGTCAACCTCCCTCCACACCCACACCCATCAGCTCTCCTTCCCACTTCCTTCCTCACTGCACTGAAGAAACAAGAGCTGTGTCCAAGTGTTGGATTAGTCAGCCTTCTAGCCTCCAGTCCCAGTCAGCCAGGTCAAATCCCCCAAGCTGCACACTTTCTCACCATCTCTGCTCCTCCCTGTATGTGGCTGTCTGTGGGTCTTCCTGGCCTGAGTGAAAACCTAGGGTTCATTTTCCTTTTTCCCTTTGACCCTGCCCCTGCTCAGTCAACCATATGCATTGTCTGAGGGTGGGAATTACGTGGAATATAGGGAACTAAGAGTTATCCTGCCTTTGGAGTTCCAGAATTCACTCCTGAACCTCATAGTTTAAACAATACACTTGAAATTACATTCTTTTAATTTATGAGTGCCAGGATTTTTTCTTCTCTCTCTCTCTCTCAAAATACCTGCAAAAATTGGGTTTTACATATGGAAAGTTGCACTCCAAAGAAACTGAGTCATAAACTATATGTCTAACACTAGATTGGAAAATAGGTAGTGGAGGAAACAGAATCCAATCTGGATAAGTAGATGAGGGTGTCCTTCTGAGAGAAGAAAATAATGTCAACTGCTGGTCTCTAAGGAAGTGAGGCAAGCAAGGCTGGGGAGGTAGAAAAGAAGCATGATAGAAAGCACAGGTGGGTTTAGGGAGAACCCCAGGACAAAGGGACCTCAGCCTGTGCAGCACACTTTGGTGGTGACACAAAGACGTCACCACCACAACCAGTGGCAGCACCAGTGTGCGACTGCATCGGAAGCAGCATTGGAAACAGTGGCAGGCTGTTTCTGGGCAGAGAGGACCTGAGTCAACCCACTGAGATTTCTTCAGTTCTGGGGAGCATGAAAAAGCATCCAGAAGTGTCTCATGTTCTTGAGAGGATAAGAGAAGTGTGTGGGAAGGGACAGCAAATGGAAGGGAACTTTCATCAGGACAAGACAGATCTTGAATGAGCGCATTAACCTGATACTAGCAACAGTGAGGAGGAAATACATGAAGTTTTCTTCATCAAGTGTGACCATTCAGGATAACATTTACACATAGTTATCTCTTTCTTTAAAAGTGTATTTTTTTAATGCCTGCATTTGTGCTCTATAAACTATTATGCCATCCCTACAGGGGAATCAGTTGCTTTGGAGAGATGTCTAAGCCTTTCTAGATTCTCTAAAATGGATTGGAAGTTTCATCACAATGAATTGAAAAATGGGTATGTTGACTAAGAGTAATATCAGCTTGAATAATTTTAATATGCCACAGACAAAAATATTTTGTAGAGCACACTCATGTTTAGAGCAGCATTATTCTCAACAGCCAAAAGGTGGAGACAACCCAAGAGTTCACAGATAGATAAACAAAATGTAGTATATATACATGCAATAGAATATTATTCACCCTTTAAAATAAGGAAATTTTGGCACATGCTACATGGATGAACCCTGAGGACACTATGCTGAAAGAAATAATCCAGTCACGAAAGGACAAATACTGTATGACTCCATTTCTATGAGGTGTCTAGAATAGTCAGATTCATAGAGATGGCAAAATGGTAGTTGTCAGGACCCGCGGGAAAGGGGAATGAGGAATTATTGTTTAATAGGTACAGAATTCCAGTTTTGCAAGACGACAGGAGTTCTGTGGATGGATCATGGTGATGGTAGCCCAGCAAAGTGAATGCACTTAATGTCACTGAGCAGTGCATTTAAAAATAGTTAAGATAATAAATTTTGTATTATATGTATTTTACTACAATTAAAACTTTTTTTAAGATTAAGACAAAAAAAACACACATCTTGTAGAAAGACAAGAACTTCTGATTGTCTGTATCCACACAGCTCCTTCACAGAAATCTTTAAAATATATGCTCCTCCATACAAGGAATTTATGTGACTACCCAGAGCTTTATAACTGCCAACTTCACATAGAAGTCTCCTGAATTCAAATCCAATGCTCTCCTATTAACTCTAATAAATGTACACTTGAGTATATGTGAGCAAATAACATATACACACTCACACAAATACAAGTATAGTGTGTGTGGTTTTTATTAGGAGACAAAGTAATAAATGCATTTTGCTGAGCATTTTCATGTTACTTTGGATTTGCGAATTTCAATCCAATATATTTTTAAATAAAAAGTATTTTCAAAGTGTCTTTGATGTCCAATAATTTTAAGTGTACTTACAGACTTTGTTCTTTGAAATGGTAAATCAGGTTTGCTAAGTATTAAAATACTAAATGGTTAATTTCATTGTTTCTAACTCTAAACCAACAAAAATGTATTCTTGCCTGCTCCATTAAAAGCGTATCTGAGGGCTTCCCTGGTGGCGCAGTGGTTGAGAGTCTGCCTGCCGATGCAGGTGACGCAGGTTCGTGCTCCGGTCCGGGAAGATCCCACATGCCGCGGAGCGGCTGGGCCCGTGAGCCATGGCCGCTGAGCCTGCGCGTCCGGAGCCTGTGCTCCGCAACGGGAGAGGTCACAACAGTGAGAGACCCGCGTACCGCAAAAATAAATAAATAAATAATAAAAAACATGAAAAACACAAAATGCATCTTAGAATTGACGAAATGAGGGAGTGATGGGGCCAGGTCTCTGGGCTGGCCATTTTCCTTATTTGAAATAATTTAAGGCACTTGAGTGTTCAACTGCTAGTTTGCGAATGGTAGCACATCTTGCAGCTCTCTAGAGTGGTAGATGATGTGTAAGGAACCTGCTCCTCTTAAAAATCCTTCGTTAGTGTTCTGGGATTTAAATTATTTCTCTGCCCGGTTCTACGAACTGTGTTATTATCCCTTATGCTCCAACCAGGACTTCTCTTCTTTGCTGTCTACTTCATTGCCTGCATTATTTCATTAACATTTCCTCCATCTAAATCCCTCTCTGGTTGGTCTTCTAAAAATTTCTCCCATTTATCTATGTCTCTTAGAAGAAATTAGATGCTCACTTACTAAATATAGTATTAATGAGACCTAATCACTAGTGCTGAATTAGATTAATTACCTTGCTTGTTTGGAATGTGACATTCATCAATCAATTAATATGCCACATATGTGTGATTGCCCCACTGTATTTCCTAAGACAGATTAGTCTGATGGTGGTTTTCAGAGGTAGAGAGACCAAAATCAAATATTGCTTCTTTCTGCCACTCACTATGTATATAACCTTGAACAAGGTACTTAACATCTTAAGATCCAGTGTCTTCATATAAAAATGTATATAAACACACTTCAGCCTGTATCGTTCAGGTTTTGTTCAAAGAAGCAGAATTACTAGAGGGAGATAGAGATAGAGTTAGAGACAGAGATACAGATACAGATATAGGTATATAGATAGACAGATGATTTATTCCAGAGATTTTATCTTATACAGTTGAAGGAGCTGGTTAGACCATCTAAGTGCGGCTGTTCCTTCTGTGTCTGTTGCTATGGCCCAAAGTCAGCAAGTTCAGCAGTCTAGAAGAGGAGATAAGCATGAAATCAGGAAATAAGTACATATAAGAATCTTTGAGGCTGAGAGGAATCCACAAGACGTTCTGGAACCAACACTGGTCTTTCAGTGTCTCCACATCTCCAGCATCAATGATGGGGGTATCCTGCTGGATAAGCTGCTTCCTTCATCACTTTTTTTAAAGCTGCCTAATATTCCACTGGTTGGGGCAAATTCTGGAAAACAAGATACAAAAAGGGCTTCCCTGGTGGCACAGTGGTTGAGAATCCGCCTGCCGATGCAGGGGACGCGGGTTCATGCCCCGGTATGGGAAGATCCCACATGCTGCGGAGCGGCTGGACCCGTGAGCCATGGCCGCTGAGCCTGCGCGTCCGGAGCCTGTGCTCCACAACAGGAGAGGCCACAACAGTGAAAGGCCCGCGTACAGCGAAAAAAAAAAGACCAACTGCCACTTCTGAAGAGCCAGGAGCAAAAACAGCAGGGTATCAGGAGCAAAAGCAGGGCACTGCCGCATGCCTCCTGCACTCAACACCACCAAAGGGGTGGGCAGACCACCTAAGCCACCCCTCCAGCCCAACGCCTTGACCCACCCCTACCTTCACCCCATATAAGCGACCAGCTCACCCCTGCTTGGGGAGTGAGCAAGGGAACCTGTTATTTGTTTTCACTCCCCCCGGCTGCAGCAGGGGCCCCAAATAAAGCCTTGTCTGAATTTCTTGTCTGGCCTCTTATCAATTTCTATTGATTAAGTAAGGCCAAGAACCCTGGTTGGTATCATAACCAATCCACTTACACTACCCACAGTCTTCAATTTTGCCTATTGCACTCACAAATGGTGTGAATAGATTGTTGTTGTTGTTTTGGAAGAAGCTGGGTTTTACCTTAGGTTGACTGTGAACAAAACAGAGAGAGGACAAATGTAGAGGAAGAAGTAGCTGTGAGAGTATATGCTATCCGGGAATTCAAAGAAATCTAGACTAAGGAAGTAGAGTTTTGCACATGGATTTGAAGTTGAGTTTAAATTAGATTTATCTAGTCCTCAACGAGCTGGGAGAATCCAGCTGACTTCTGGATTACACTTTATTTGTTTGTTTTAAAATTACCTTTATGAAGTGGTGGCAAATAGCCATTCCTGTGTAAACATCTTCCCCATGTAGCCTCCCAATTAAAACATAAGAACACTTTCCAGGAATACATACACACAAACATGCACACACCTTGAAAACATTACGGAAAAATTATACACCAAATGGTAACAATGATTATGTGAAAAGACTGGAGATAGTCACTCTCAACTTTTATATTTTTCTGTATTGTTTGAAGTTTCTATAACAATTATGTACGCTATTGTAGTTGGAAAAAAAATAAGGATTTATAAAATCTTTACGTAAAAGAAGACTTACAACTGCCTTACAAAATTGACAGTTACACCAACATAGTGAGAGATTTTAAGACATCTCTCTCAATGACTGATTATAAAGAGGATCAGGATATGCCACCGCAAAATATGACACTTTGACTTAAGAATTATTTTGTTCTGAAGGCATTTGAGTTTCTTCAGTCTCTTGTATGCCTAAAAGAAGAGCTTCCCAAAAGAGCTCAATTGTCATAAATCCCCTTCCCAGAGTAACTCTTAGCCTTCTCTTCTTGGAGAGAGAGTGGCAAGCACACCCAGACAGACATGTTATAAAACTATCATATTTTTCTATCCATTCTCCTAAGGGCCTATTTATCCTGCCAAAAAGTCATTTGCCTTTCCATAAGTTTTCTCCCCCTCCTTTTCCCCTACTAAGTTAGGTACATAGACCCCAAATTCTAGTCACCCTTTGAAGTTATTCATCTCTGAAAGCTCCCAAGTGTATGTACAATGCACATGCTAATAAACTTCTGTCTCTTTTTCTCTTGTTGATCTGTATTTTGTTAGTCTAATTACAGAGCCCTGGCCAATGAAACTAAGATGGGTAGAAGGAAAAGACTGTTTCCTCCCCAACAATGCCTGAAGTAGGCAAAACAAAACAGAACAAAACAAAAAACTGCATGAATAGAGGACATTTAAACAACACAGTTAGCAAGCTTGATCTAATGGGTACATGTAAAACATTGCACTTAACAATTGGAGAAGACATGAAATGCTTATACAAATCTACATGTACCAAATCATAAACAAATATCAAATATTTTTTAATAATCAGTACCAGTCAAACCACATTAGTTGACCAGAATGTAATTAAGATAAAATGCAGAAGAACAAAAAGAAATCAAAATGGAAATGAATAAACATTTTAAAATACGACTGCCAACTATCAGAAGTGGAGGTATATAGCTAAAGTGGTTTTTAGATGGAAATTTATAGCCCCAAGTGTATGTATATTAGAAAAACAAGGAACTTGAAAATTAGGTTTTAAGCATTCAAAATAAGAAAGTAAAGAAAGAACTATAATAAACCCAAAAGGATTTTTTAAAAAAAGAAAATATCAAAGATAGAAAAGAAATTAATACACTAGAAAACAAATATGTACTAGTGACATTCAACTCAACCCAAAAGTAAATTATATGAAAAGATTAATAAAAATCACAAAACACTGGAAAGATTGCTCAGGAAAAAGAGAAAGGACAGGGCTTTCCTGGTGGCGCAGCGGTTGAGAGTCTGCCTGCCGATGCAGGGGACACGGGTTCGTGCCCCGGTCTGGGAAGATCCCACATGCCACGGAGCGGTTGGACCCGTGAGCCATGGCCGCTGGGCCTGTGCGTCTGGAGCCTGTGCTCCGCAACGGAAGAGGCCACAACAGTGAGAGGTCCACGTACCACAAAAAAAAAAAAAGAAAGGACAAATAAATAACTTCAGAAATTTAAAACAACCACAGATGCATTATGGATGAAAACACCATAAGGTTTTAAAAACTCTTAACCAACAAATTTTGAGAAGACAAACTTTTAGAAAATATTGAATTACCAGAGCTGACTGAAAAAGAAATAGAAAACCTAAATGATCCTAAAACCAATAAATAAAATCACTCATTTAAGATCTGTCCACAAAGAAGCTCTATGTCAGTTTTACAGTAATCATCTATCTAATTTTTATTTCAATCTTACACAAATTCTATGAAAGAATTGAAGAAGTAGGAACAATTCCCAAATCATTTTGTGAAGCTAAATACTTGACACAAATACTAGGCAAGGATGATTCAAATAAAGTAAATTATAGACAAATGTGACATATGAACACATATGCAAAAACCCCAAACCAAACAATGGCAAACCAAATGCAGCAATGAATAAAAAAAGACATCATGACCAAGGTGGGTTTCTTAGAGGACAGGAGTCTGGCTGAACTTCAGAAAATCTTGTCATGAACTCTTTCTGGTAATATGGCAGGTTGGGCAGTCAGGTAAGTAATAAGGGTCACTAACTGACGCTTCCTCTGAAACCAACTGAAAATTCAAGATAACAGGCTTTTAAAATCATCTTCTAAGCATCAAAGGGCTAGATGGAAAGTAAGTAACACTTCGACCAAAAACTAAAAAGAGGTGGACACCCAGAGAGCAATGGAACTGGAGCCAGCCTTACATGGGAGAGCATTCACTGAATCCTAGAAAATGAATTCTTCATTTGTCACGGCCTTACAGGTATAGGAAACTAGGCCCAGGACCACCCAAAGTAAGGAAAATAATAGGAAATACTCTCTCCCAAAGCTGGAATCCCAAATCCACAAAATAAGGATAAACTAGAAGTAAAACTTTCATTCCATATCCTCAGGGATCTACAAGGAAACTTACCTGTCAGAAGTGTGCCCCTTTAGCAGAGAATTTTGTTTAAAACCAACCTGGGAAAGGGATGACATGGTGTTAGATAGAAAGGACTTCATGGTGATTTCCATAACCAAAGGCTAGGAGGGAAATCTGGAAGTTGAAGAAAAATGTTATGTGAGCCAGAGATAACAAGAGAAGGAGTTGGAAAGGGAAAGTTTGAGCGGTGAAATCTACAAGCAAGAGGGAAGTGTGATGGCAATAGAGGGAAGATGGAAAACAGGGGATATTAACTATTGTTGTAGACAAGTGCTATAAAAAAGAAAACCACAGACTCAGAATTTGAATACAAGATGTGGCTACTTATAAGAATTACATTACTGGAAGGCAGAAGAGGTCTCATCACCCTGTGGCTGAAGACTACCACGTGCCTATAGCTCAATGCATAAAAAAGCTTTCCACTTATGTCTGAAGACCCCCTCGAACATTGCCTTGTGGTCAGCAGGGAAAGGAAAGGTCTCTTGCCAGTCACACAGGGAAGATGAAACACTTTGACATTCAGCAGGGGAGAAAAAGATGGACTTTGAGAGGTCTTTACAGTATTCATCTGGTAAATATTTAGGCTTTCTAGGGATTATAGTATTTGTGCAGAGATGTATAAAATCAAGGATTTCTTTGATAACTGAGATGTTGTTTTTAACTTTTAGAACACGTGTCAAGAGCTTCTGTTGATTGTGGAGGGGGTGAGTTCCACATCAAATGCCCCTCTCGGGATAAACAAACCTGCCAGTTTTTACTTGGACATTTATCAGGCTATAAATCTGCCTTTCCAAAGCTTGTAATTGTTCATTATCTCTAAATTCCCCTTGAGGGTGGTGAACACAGTAGAGCCAGGGAAGGAGGGCCTTCCTACTGGCGGCCACAAAATAACCAAGTGGATTTCTAGTTCGCAGCAGTGGTCCTGAGGTTATTTGCCCATCATCTCCCAAATCATTGAGAATTTGTTGTGGACTCCCCTCAGCCAGAGACAAATGCCCCAAGATGTTTGCCTTTTCCCATTTGAAGTCTGAGGCCGACACAAAGTGGTAAAAACTCGGAGTCCTTTTCTGGACTTTCCAAATTTAAGTGATATCTGTGATTTAAAGAAACCCACCTCGTCTTTTGTGGTCATTCTGACATAGCAAAGATTTCAAGTTCACAGTTCTCTGGTTTACAGTGTTGGAGAGATTTGCGAGACGTGTGGATACATAAGGGTTATTCCAAGAACGGTTCAGCCATAGGGATGGTCAGGAGAATTTCACAGGGCACAGTCCACCCAGGCGCAAGGTACTTTTAGTCCAGAATTCCTTTGCACAGATCCAGTCTCCAACTGGAAAGACTGTGTTGCTGTGGAACACGATTGACCTGGTAGCACACATACAAGCAGAACAGGATTACAGTCAGAACAAGGCTTTGTAAATGACACTTCCACGATCTCCACTTCAGAGAAAAACAGTCAGAATGTGAGCTGGAACCTTTATGCATCATTCCCGATGATCTCAGTGACCTGAGTTCACCAGAGGGCAGAATTGCAGCTCACACCTCCATCCTGATCACTAGAAGTTCGCAGGCCACTTTCACCCACATTCACTGAGAAGTTACTTGGTCTTTCCTTAACATGACAGTTTCCTTTCTCTACTTTGTCAGAGTGCTGAGGGTAGGGGAAAATTATGTTGATAATTGATATATTTAGGATTTCACATACATATGGAA
Organism: Monodon monoceros; assembly: GCF_005190385.1. NCBI lineage: Eukaryota > Metazoa > Chordata > Mammalia > Artiodactyla > Monodontidae > Monodon > Monodon monoceros. The sequence continues at coordinate 88,174,008 of NW_021703777.1, forward strand.
ATCGTATCCTATAACATGAGAACCTCGATGTAAGTCTACAATCCCCAGCAAGGAACCTACTTCTAAAGCAAGTTATTTCTTTTCATTATTACTGAAGCATAGTTGATTTACAATGTTGTGTTAGTTTCAGGTATACAGTAAAGTGAATCAGTTATACATATACATATAGCCACTCTTTTTTAGATTCTTTTCCCACATAGGCCTTTACAGAATACTGAGTAGAGTTTTCTGTGGTATACAGTAGGTCCTTATTAGTTATCTACTTTATATATAGTAGTGTGTATATGTCGATCCCAATCTCCCAATTTATCCCTCCCCCCTTTCACCCCTGGTAACCATAGTTTGTTTTCTACATTTGTGACTCTATTTTTATTTTGTAAATAAGTTCATTTCTACCATTTTTTAGGTTCCATGTATAAGTGATATTATATGATATTTGTCTTTTTCTGTCTGACTTACTTCACTCAGTATGATGATCTCTAGGTCCATCCATGTTGTAGAGCAAGTTATTTTATTTTATTTTTGAATTTTAGAATTGTATTTTTTTTTTATACAGCAGGTTCTTATTCGATACCCATTTTATACCTATTAGTGTATATATGTCAATCCCAATCTCCCAAGTTTTTTTTTGTTGTTGTTGTTTTTTTGCGGTACGCGGGCCTCTCACTGTTGTGGTCTCTCCCGTTGTGGAGCACAGGCTCCGGACGCGCAGGATCAGCGGCCATGGCTCACAGGCCCAGCCGCTCTGCGGCATGTGGGATCTTCCCGGACCGGGGCACGAACCCGCGTCCCCTGCATCGGCAGGCGGACTCTCAACCACTGCGCCACCAGGGAAGCCCTATTTTTGATATTAATATTATTTGGAAAGTTTTGGTCCCTCCAAAGAGCATGTATAGAACAAGCAGGACATGGTTGTAACTCCCAGGGTAGAAAAATCATAGTCATTTTCTAAGTAAGTAAGGGACCTCCTCCCCACCCACCCAATGGGATGCTTTGTTGCACCTGTACTGGCTTCCTTGTTTTATCGGTATTATAAGAGGCAAAAATGGGGCAGAACACACAATGAGGTAGGACTCTTTGAGAAAATAGAGCAGTCTGTTGTTGTTGTTATTCTATTATGCCCAAGTGTGTCACTTAGTGGAATAAGTGGACGAGAACAGTAGTGGGGAATAAGACCTTGGGAAGCTTATCTGGGTATAGCCAGAGCTTGTGAACAGGGAGGACTAAGTAACCTGTTGCGTGTAGGTAGCCTTTTAAGACTCAGGGTTCCAATGTGTAGGTTAGGCAGTTAGGTGTCAAGGAAGACACTATGAGTGACAATGTAGAGGGATGATATTCTGAGATAGAACATTTTCACCTGGATCACCTCAAGCTTCCCCCTTTTAAATACTACACTGGCTCATTCAAGAGGTAGAAACTTCTGGGCTTCCCTGGTAGCGAAACTTCCTGAGTATTAAATAATTCTTATTAATTAAATTTTAAAAGCTTATAAAGTGAACCTAATATCTTAGATGAGATATTACTGTACATGATTATTTCTTAAAATCATAAAACTGTAGTATTTAAATAGCCGTTTCAAATTAGTTAAAAGATTGTCACTCCATTAGGCCAAATTCTCCCATTTTTTATTAGCACGTGCAATATCAGATAGGCACAGCTTCTGTCTCAACATGAAAATACTAATCCTAAAAGTCTGATTTTCTTAAACATTTCTGCACTTAATTCAAAATTTTCTCAAGTTGAAAAAACATTATTTCACTAAGGAAAACAGTGATCATACCCCACCACTGACATTACTAAAAGAGATTTAAGCTAGAAGGATGTTATTTGCTACTCTGACGTGATTTGCTGAATACAATTTTTGTTTGCTACATCAGTGATTTCATAACTCTAAGATGATCAGTTAGCTCACTCTCTGGGATTTAAGTTATGTACAAGACCTAATTCTTCAGTCTACCAACAGTTCCTTCACACGAGTTGGTAAACTTCAAAGTAAGTAAATGTCTTTCTCCTTCTAACTTTAGAGACTTTGCACTTGATGAGATCCTGAGAAGCAGAACTTTAAATCCTTTAGATCTGACTGCTCTTGCATATTTTTTCATTCTTAGAACCATAAAACTCTTTAAAATACTAATATAGATATATAATATATATTACATAATTATGTATTACTAATATAAATGTATACATACACAATTTAATTTGAATATTTCACGTCTGCTTTAAGGTCACAACTTATGGTATCATTCTACTCATCTTCCCTTTGAGTCAGAAAATACATTTACCCGAAGTGATTACATTTTTTTGTCCCTATCCTCTTTAACAATATAATAAATTAGTCAACAATGGCAACATGATTGCATAATACGTCTCGACATTTTGCTAGCTTTTCTCCTTTGTACAAAATTATATATTGACATTTTCTCAGATTTAATGTGTGTCAATTGACCACAGCCATTATCCTCCTTTTGATGCTCAAATTGTCTCAGGTACACTTTAAATTGGTTCCTGTGGTCTTTTGATATAACAGCATTAATCTTTGAAGGCTTCCTAGCTTTCTGGCACAACTAAATGCTCCAGTCTCTCACAAAACCTTCCAGTGCAGACATGGAATCAACCTTTTTTTTCCAAGAGGCCCCATGCTCCTTGGCACTAGAGCACATCACAAAATGACCTTGCTCCTGGGCCATGTCAGTACACAGGGCTAAAAATGACATATTTCCCCCACAGAACAGCATGAGTTCTATTTTTCATCTTTATGGAGGTAAAACTGACAAATAGAGATTGTATATAATTAGGTGTACAACTTAATGTTTTGAGATCTGTATACATTGTGAAACAATCACCACAACCAAGCCAATTAAAATATTCATCACCTCACCATTACTTTATCTTTCTTTCTCTCTCTCACTTTCTCTCTCTCTCTTTTTTTTTTTTTTTTGGTGTGGTGAGTATGTGAAACATCTACCTGTTAGGAAACTTCAAGTTCACAATGCAGTACTGTTAACTGTATCTATAACTGTTCTCACCATGCTGTACACATTAGACCTCCAGAATTTATTCATCCTGAAATAATGAAAATTTGTAACCATTGACCAACTTCTCCCCATTTTCCCTTTCACCTAACTCCCAGCCACCACCATTCTACTTTCTGCTTCCATGAAACTGACTATGTTAGGTGTCACATATAACTCTGATTATGCAAGTACCTGTCTTTCTGTGTTGGGCTCATTTCAGTTAGTGTAATGTTCTCCAGGTTCATCCATGTTGATGCAGTTGCCAGGATTTCCTTCTATTTTAAGGCTGAATAATATTCCGTTGTATATAGATAGACATACACTGATATATAGATATCTGCACTCCTATGTTCATTGCCTCATGACTCACAATAGCCAAGATATAGAAACAACCTAAATGTCCACTGATAGGTGAATGCATAAAGAAAATGAATAGTTTAAATAGTAATCGTATGCCATTAGAAAGATTAATACAAATTCATGCCTTTCCACTATGGATGAAGAGAAGGACAGATTTTTGTGGGCAGCTAACAATCTCTGCAACAGTCCAAGCATCTGAACAACTATGAGTGAACTCAGAGCTACTATGTAACCTTGCTTAAGTTTTAAAGTAGATGATGGGGAGAGACCTTCAAGATGGCAGAGGAGTAAGACGTGGAGATCACCTTCCTCCCCACAAATACATCAGAAATACATCTACATGTGGAACAACTATAGAACATCTACTGAACAATGGCAGAAGACCTCAGACTTCCCAAAAGTGTGGCTGACAGGGTCTTGGTGCTCCGGCCGGGTGTCGGGCCTCTGTCTCTGAGGTGGGAGAGCTGAGTTCAGGACATTGGTCCACCAGAGACCTCCCAGCTCCATGTAATATCAAACAGCAAAAGCTCTCCCAGAGATCTCCATCTCAACACTAAGACCCAACTCCACTCAACGACCAGCAAGCTACAGTGCTGGACACCCTATGCCAAAGAACTAGCAAGACAGGAACACAACCCCACCCATTAGCAGAGAGGCTGCCTAAAATCATAATAAGGTCACAGACACCCCAAAACACACCACTGGACATGGTCCTGCACCCCAGAAAGACAAGATCTAGCCTCATCCACCAGGACACAGGCACCAGTCCCATCCACCAGGAAGCTTAAAACACCCACTGAACCAAGCTTGCCCACTGGAAGCAGACACCAAAAACAATGGGAACTATGATCCTGCAGCCTGTGAAAAAGAGACCCCAAACACAGTATGTTAAGCAAAATGAGAAGAAAGAGAAACACACAGAAGATGAAGGAGCAAGGTAAAAACCCATCAGACCAAACAAATAAAGAGGAAATAGACAGTCTACCTGAAAAAGAATTCAGAGTAATGATAGTAAACATGATCCAAGATCTTGGAAATAGAATGGAGAAAATACACGAAACATTTAACAAGGACCTAGAAGAAAGAAAGAGCAAACAAACAGTGATGAAAACATAATAAATGAAACTAAAAATCCTCTAGAAGGGATCAATAGCAGAATAAATGAGGCAGAAGAACGGATACATGACCTGGAAGATAATATATGGGAAATAACTAGCACAGACCAGGATAAAGAAAGAAGAATGAAAAGAATTGAGGACACTCTCAGGGACCTCTGGGACAACATTAAACACACCAACATTCAAATTATAGGGGTCCCAGAAGAAGAAGAGAAAAAGAAAGGCATTGAAAAATATTTGAAGAGATTATAGTCGACAACTTACGTAATATGGGAAAGGAAATAATCAAGTCCAAGAAGTGCAGAGACTCCCATACAGGATAAATCCAAGGAGAGACACGCCAAGACACATATTAATAAAATTATCAAAAATTAAGTACAAAGAAAAAATATTAAAAGCAGCAAGGGAAAAACAACAAGTAACACACAAGGGAATCCCCATAAGGTTAACAGCTGATCTTTCAGCAGAAACTCTGCAAGGCAGAAGGAAGTGGCAGGACATATTTAAAGTGATGAAAGGGAAAAACCTACAACCAAGATTACTTTACCCAGCAAGAATCTCATTCAGATTCCACCGAGAAATTAAAACCTTTACAGATAAGCAAAAGCTAAGAGAATTCAGCACCACCAAACCAGCTTTACAAGAAATGCTAAAGACACTTCTCTAGGTGGGAAACACAAGAGAAAGAAAAGACCTACAATAAAAAACCCAAAACAATTAAGAAAATGGTAATAGGAACATACATATAATAACTATCTTAAATGTAAATGGATTAAATGCTCCAACCAAAAGACATAGACTGGCTGAATGGATACAAAAACAAGACCCGTACATATGCCGTCTACAAGAGACCCACTTCAGACCTAGGGACACATACAGACTGAAAGTGAGGGGATGGAAAAAGATATTCCATGCAAATGGAAATCAAAAGAAAGCTGGAGTAGCAATTCTCATATCAGACAAAATAGACTTTAAAATAAAGACTATTAGAAGAGACAAAGAAGGACACTACATAATGATCAAGGGATCAATCCAAGAAGAAATTACAACAATTGAAAATATTTATGCACCCAACATAGGAGCACCTCAATACATAAGGCAAATGCTAACAGCCATAAAAGGGGAAATTGACAGTAACACATTCATAGTAGGGGACTTTCACACCCCACTTTCACCAATGGACAGATCATCCAAAATGAAAATAAATACTGAAACACAAGCTTTAAATGATGCATTAAACAAGATGGACTTAATTGATATTTATAGGACATTCCATCCAAAAACAACAGAATATACATTCTTCACAAGTGTTCATGGAACATTCTCCAGGATAGATCATATCTTGGGTCACAAATCAAGCCTTGGAAAATTTAAGAAAATTGAAATTGTATCAAGTATCTTTCTTGACCACAACCCTATGAGACTAGATATGAATTACAGGAAAAATCTGTAAAAAATACAAATACATGGAGGCTAAAAAATACATTACTAAATAACGAAGAGATCACTGAAGAATTCAAAGAGGAAATCAAGAAATACCTAGAAACAAATGACAATGAAAACACGATGACCCAAAAACTATGGGATGCAGCAAAAGCAGTTCTAAGAGGGAAGTTTATAGCAATACAATCCTACCTCAAGAGACAAGAAACATCTCAAATAAACAAACTAACCTTACACCTAAAGCAATTAGAGAAAGAAGAACAAAAAAAACCCCAAAGTTAGCAGAAGGAAAGAAATCATAAGGATCAGACCAGAAATAAATGAAAAAGAAATGAAGGAAACAATAGCAAAGACCAGTAAAACTAAAAGGTTGTTTTTTGAGAAGATAAACAAAATTGATAAACCATTAGCCAGACTCATCAAGAAAAAAAGGGAGAAGACTCAAATCAATAGATTTAGAAATTAAAAAGGAGAAGTAACAACTGACACCGCAGAAATACAAAGGATCATGAGAGATTACTACAAGCAACAGCATGCCAATAAAATGGACAACCTGGAAGAAATGGACAAATTCTTGGAAAAGCACAACCTTCTGAGACTGAACCAGGAAAAATAGAAAATATAAACAGACCAATCACAAGCACTGAAATTGAGACTGTGATTAAAAATCTTCCAACAAACAAAAGCCCAGGACCAGATGGCTTCACAGGCGAATTCTATCAAACATTTAGAGAAGAGCTAACACCTATCCTTCTCAAACTCTTCCAAAATATAGCACAGTTAGGAACACTCACAAATTCATTCTACGAGGCCACCATTGCCCTGATACCAAAACCAGACAAAGATGTCACAAAGAAAGAAAAGTACAGGCTAATATCACTGATGAACATAGATGCAAAAACCCTGAACAAAATACTAGCAGTCAATACAACAGCACATTAAAAGAATCATACATCATGATCAAGTGAGGCTTATTCCAGAACTGCAAGGATTCTTCAATATATGCAAACCAATCAATGTGATACACCATATTAACAAGTTGAAGGAGAAAAACCATTTGATCATCTCAATAGATGCAGAAAAAGCTTTCAACCAAATTCTACATCGATTTATGATAAAATCCCTCCAGAAAGTAAGCATAGAGGGAAATTACCTCAACATAATCAAGGCCATATATGACAAACCCAGAGCCAACATCATTCTCAATGGTGAAAAACTGAAACCATCTCCTCTAAGGTCAGGAAGAAGACAAGGATGTCCACTCTCCCACTATTATTCAACATAGTTTTGAAAGTTTTAGCCACAGTAATCAGAGAAGAAAAAGAAATAAAAGGGATCCAAATCAGAAAAGAAGAAGTAAAACTGTCACTGTAGATGACATAATCCTATACATAGAGAATCCTAAAGATGCTACCAGAAAACTACTAGAGCTAATCAATGAATTTGGTAAAGTAGAAGGATACAAAATTAATGCACAGAAATCTCTTGCATTCCTATACACTAATGATGAAAAATCTGAAAGAGAAATTAAGGAAACACATCCATTTTCCACTGCAACAAAAAGAATAAAATACCTAGGAATAAACCTACCGAAGCAGACAAAAGACCTGTATGTAGAAAACTATAAGAAACTGATGAAAGAAATTAAAGATGATACACACAGATGGAGAGATATAGCACGTTCTTGGATTGGAATAATCAACATTGTGAAAATGAATATACTACCCAAAGCAATCTACAGATTCAGTGCAATCCTTATCAAACTACCACTGGCATTTTTCACAGAACTAGAACAAATAATTTCACAATTTGTATGGAAATACAAAAGACCCCAAAGAGTTAAGCAATAATGAAAAGAAAAACGCAGCTGGAGAAATCAGGCTCCCGACTTCTAACTATACTACAAAGTTGCAGTAATCAAGACAATATGGTATTGGCCCAAAAACAGAAACATAGGTCAATGGAACAAGATAGAAAGCCCAGAGATAAACCCACGCACCTATGGTCACCTTATTTTTGATAAAGGAGACAAGAATATACAATGGAGAAAAGACAGTCTCTTCAATAAGTGGTGCTGGGACAACTGGACAGCTACATGGAAAAGAATGAAGTTAGAACACTCCCTAACACCATACACAAAAATAAACTCAAAATGGATTAAAGACCGAAATGTAAGGCCAGACACTATAAAACTCTTAGAGGAAAACACAAGCACAGGAAGATCCTTTTTGACCCACCTCCTAGAGAAATGGATGTAAAAACAAAAATAAACAAATGGGACCTAATGAAACTTAAAAGCTTTTGCACAGCAAAGGAAAACATAAACAAAATGAAAAGACAACCCTCAGAATGGGAGAAAATATTTGCAAATGAAGCAACTGACAAAGGATTAATCTCTAAAATTTACAAGCAGGTCACGCTGCTCAATATCAAAAAAACAAACAACTCAATCCAAAAATGGGCAGAAGACCTAAATAGACATTTCTCCAAAGAAGATATACAGACTGCCAAGAAACACATGAAAGGATGCTCAACATCACTAATCATTAGAGAAATGCAAATCAAAACTACAATGAGGTATCACCTCATACCAGTTAGAATGGCCATCATCAAAAAATCTACAAACAATAAATGCTGGAGAGGGTGTGGAGAAAAGGGAGCCCTCTTACACTGTTGATGGGAATGTAAATTGATACAACCACTATGGAGAACAGTATGGAGGTTCCTTAAAAAAACTAAAAATAGAGCTAACATACGACCCAGCAATCCCGCTACTGGGTATACACCCTGAGAAAACCATAATTCAAAAGGAGTCATGTATCACAATGTTCATTGCAGCTCTATTGACAATAGCTATGATGTGGAAGCAACCTAAGTGTCCATCAACAGATGAATGGGCAAAGAAGATGTGGCACATATGTAGAATGGAATATTACTCAGCCATAAAAAGAAACACAACTGAGTTATTTGTAGTGAGGTGGATGGACCTAGAGTCTGTCATACAGAGTGAAGTAAGTCAGAAAGAGAAAAACAAATACTGTATGCTAACACATGTATATGGGATCTAAAAAAAAAAAAGAAAAGGTTCGGCAGGACCGGAATAAATATGCAGACATAGAGTATGGACTTGAGGACACAGGGAGTGGGAAGGGTAACCTGGGACGAAGTGAGAGAGTGTCATGCACATATATACACTACCAAATGTAAAATAGATAGCTAGTGGGAAGCAGTCGCATTGCACAGGGAGATCAGCTCGGTGCTTTGTGACCACCTAGAGGGGCGGGATAGGGAGGGTGGGAGGGAGATGCCAGCGGGAGGAGATATGGGGACATATGTATAGGTATAGCTGATTCACTATGTTATAAAGCAGATACTAACACACCATTGTAAAGCAATTATACTCCAATAAAGGTGTTAAAAATAATTAATTAATTATTTAAAAATAAAATAAAATAAATGATTCTTTAAGTGGGGAAACACTGTACTCAAATGTTGTTCTAATTGTATGAAAATAAAGATAAGTAAATATTCCTGAAATGACTTAATTTATATTTCTTTTACTAAAGCACAATCTATCTTTCTGAAATGTTTATTGGAACATCCCATAGATAATGTTCAAACTTTTTCAATGTGGTGGAAATTAAATATCAACTGTGGAGATTTGTTACAGAATGGACTGTTTTTATGCCTACTGAAACCAGCAAAACTAAAAAATAATAAAAATTCATGTTGGGGGTTTCCCTGGTGGCGCAGTGGTTGAAAGTCCGCCTGCCGATGTAGGGGACACAGGTTCGTGCCCCGGTCTGGGAAGATCCCACATGCCGCGGAGCGGCTGGGCCCGTGAGCCATGGCCACTGAGTCTGCGCGCCCGGAGCCTGTGCTCCGCAACGGGAGAGGCCACAACAGTGAGAGGCCCGTGTACCACAAAAAAAAAAAAAAAAAATTCATGGTGGTTAAAACAATAATTTCTTTTAATTGGCTTTATGTGGGTAGTATAATGTCAATTGTTTAGAAAACCTTTACAGCCTATCATTTCCACGTAAATTAGGTGAACCATTTCACAAACTGAATATATTTTCCGGGTAAAAGAAGCAACAATGCTATGGTATGACAATGGAAATTGGTGATCGAGTACATCGATTCTCCAAGAGAAGGAAGGAAAATACTAAGGAGATATTTCTTCTGAGAATCTGTTAACAGAAGCAGACCTCAGATGGATTTGGGATTACAATTCAAAACTACCTGCATGTTCCAAAAAAGCTAAGAAATTAAAGTGGCCTGAAACTGGGAACATTCCCAGGTACCTAACAAAAATACAAGCCAGTCTCCTCTAAAGAATAGATTCCTGTCACGATCTACTTTGAATTTCTACGGATAAGGAGAGTAGTGGGCTTGGAGCTGACTTATGCCAGCTTGCAGGAGCCAAGTGTGTGCATTTCTTCCCAACTCTGCATTCAGCAGCACCAAGTTGATAGTTTGAAATTAGCTAGGCTGGGAGTATTCATACCACAGAAATTGGCAAATGAGATTTTCATTTCAGAGATTTTTACTTTTCGTCTCTAAATTTTTCATTTTTATTTTATTTTTTGTTTGATTTCTGAATTTTGTTTATTTTTTATACAGCAAGTTCTTATTAGTTATCTATTTTATACATATTAGTGTATATATTTCAATCCCAATCTCTTAATTCCTCACGCCGCCACCACCAGGACCCCCTCCCCGCTTTCCCCCTTTGTTGTCCATACATTTGTTCCCTACATCTGTGTAAATTTTTCGTTTTTAAATCTTTTATTTCTTTTCTCATGTTGATGTTTTCCTTTAAATATTTGAACTTAATCACATTAGTGTTTTAATGTTGTCTGCTAACTCCATCCTGTCATATCTGCTTTTATTGCTGTTGACTGACTTTTTGACTCTTTATGAATTATATTTTCTTGCTTCTTGGAATGCCTAGGGATTTTTTATTGTATACTGGACCTTTTGAATGTTACATTTTTGAGTGGGCGAACTCTGTTGTCTTCTTTGACAAGAGTTGTGCTTCATTTTGGCCTTTCAATGCTTGTTTTTACGCTCTGATAGGAGAATTCTAGGTTAATTTATAGACTGGGGAAAGCCTTTGGTGAATGGCAATTTTCCTTAGAGTCTCTCCCTACTACACTGATCAAACTTTTTTGTGTGTGTCCATAGGATTTGTGCTTTTACAATAACTCCCACCTTTACTTGAGTTTATTTGTGGACATTTGTGTTCCTTACAAAAAAGAAGGAAAGGGAAAAAGAAGAGGAGGAGAAGGAAAAGAAGGAGAGAAAAAATAGTGAACACTTGCATGGGGCTTACTATGTGCTAGGCATTACTCTGATCTCTCTCTCTATAATAACATTCATATTCTTAAACAACTCCACATGAGATAGATATTACCATTGTATTTACTTTTCAGAACATGAAGGAGCAGCATAGAGAGGTTAAGTAACTTGCCTAAGTTCACATAGTTAGTAAGAACTGAAGTGGTAATTTTAATCCAGGCAATAAGTCATCTGGAGTCTATGTTTCTAATCACATTATGGTCACATTCTGCAAATATCCTGGTATTCATTTGCTAAGGCTGCCATAACAAAACATTACAGACCAGGTGGCTTAAACAACAGAAGTTTATTCCTCACCATTCTGAGGGAGGCTAGAAGTTCAAGAACAAAGTGTCAGCAGATTTGGTTTCTTCTGAGACCTCTCCTTGCCTTGCAGATGGCCATCTCCTTACTATGTTCTCACATAGCTTTTATTCTGTGCCCATGTATACCTGGTGTCTCTTTCTCTTCTTATAGAGAGAGCAGTCATATTGAATTAGGGCCCCATTCTTTTGAACTCATTTGACCTTTATTATCTCTTTAAAGTCTCTATCTCCAAATATAGTCACATTGAAGGTTACAGATTTATGGACACAATACAGCCCATAACAGTCCCTAAATCTTCAGATGGAAATAGAACCTTAGAAAGCCATGTTCATGATGCCAGAGTAAATCACTTTGGTAAAACAAATGCACCTGGCTCTCCTGTGGACTTGATGGTTTATTGCAACCAGATTACAACTAGTTATACTAATCATTGTTTTAATTTGTTCTTTGTTTCCAAATTGTTTATGCTTTGTGTCCCCCTACTGCCCTATGACTAGGTTAATGTTACTAGCGGTACTACTTACATCCTATGTTATAAGATTGTTGTCTCTTACAGCACCCAGTGTGTAACCAGACCTCCAACAAAATTGACGATGGCTAAACATCTTGAGGAAATAGATCACATTTATGACTTTTATAGAATAATTGTAACAGTGTGATTCTAGGTATGAGAAGAAGCAACGAGAGAAAATATCTCCTGGATCATAATTGACTAGTAAGACAGAGGATCCAGAGAATCCTTAATTATCAACAGGGCCTAATCCAGAAACTAGCACCTGGAGTGGGGATATCAACAAGAATTTTCGCCTGATCTGGGAAGAGCCTCCCTGCACCCTGGGACAAAACTTGGTCATGAAATATCTCCCAAACATTGGTCAAATTTTGGACCAAGAGGAGGAACTGAGAAATAAAATATTGCCTGCCATATCAGTAAACAAAGGATGTCACAGTCATCAATGATTGCAGCCCTCCAATGGTGAGCTGGTGAGCCCTGAGGGAACTCAGGAAGGAAACAAAGAATACCTGCCATCTGGCAACCATCAGACTGCAGCCACTCCCAATGGTGAGCCCTGAGGAAACTCAGGATGTGAAAACACAGGATACTGGCCCCAGATAGCTGAGGTATATATCAAAGGAATTATTTCAATGAGCCCAGACTCTTGCAACTTCCCCTACAAAGAAAAGCACTAAATTCCTAAACTTGTGATATCTAGTTTTCTTTTATTAACAGTAATCTTTTGGTCCTACTACCTGCCCTTTGTTGCAAAACTCCTGTATATCCTAGATCACCCCCCTTGCCTCCTCGAAGCAGTTTCCTCAGGGTTACTTGAGATGCTGCTTCCTGGGCTTGAAGTCCTCAGTATGTCTGCCGAATAAAACATAACTCTCAAAAAAAATGCAGAAGTTAATAGAAAACACACAGAAGTACCCTAATTCAGATGTCAATGTTAGAGTAGCTGATTTTAGTCATATAAAATGTAAGACAATGGGCTTCCCTGGTGGCGCAGTGGTTGAGCGTCTGCCTGCCGATGCAGGGGACACGGGTTCGTGCCCCGGTCCGGGAAGATCCCACATGCCGCAGAGCGGCTGGGCCCGTGAGCCATGGCCGCTGGGCCTGCGCATCCGGAGCCTGTGCTCCGCAATGGGAGAGGCCACAACAGTGAGAGGCCCGCGTACCGCAAAAAAAAAAAAAAAAAAAAAAAAAAGTAAGACAATAAGCATGCAATATATATGCACTAATAACTTAAAAGTGGATTGGGGATCCTTCAGAACCTGTAACCTAGAAAAGCATCCTTGCTCTATTTACATCAACATGTTTTTGTGAAAATAAAAAATAATTAGCTAATACACATCTAACATTATGTCTTCCTTCATCCTCCATTCTTGAGCAAGAATCACTAGTTTCTAAGTGGACACTCTTCCATGCCTACAAGAAGGAAAAAAAAAAAGAAAGAAAGAAAAATTAATTTCATGGTCTACAAGATTTATTGCACTGAAAATCTGAGTCAAATTATAAGCTTAAAAAATTATAATAAGGTTTATAACCCTATTATTACCCTGAGTTATTGCCCTGAAGCCTCAGATTTTATTTTCTAAAAATCTGAGAAGTATGGGGAATATCTTCAGGAACAATCTTACTTTGTTTATAATTTTTAAATATATGTATTGTACATATCCTAACTTTACCCATTGACTTGTAAATTAGTCATTAATACATTCCAAAATGTGCATGCCCTAAGGGCTGACCTTAACAGTCTGATCCTTGTGAACCTCTGAGTATGTCATTGTCAATAGAGATTTTCTTTTAAATAAATGTATGATTTTCTATTATGAACAAGTAATGCCAGTGCCCAAAAATGACAAGAAAAAAAAAACAACAACACACAAACCTCAGTGCATCTATTTAAAGCAAAGCTTGGAAATATATTATTTCAAAGTCATTTCAAGTAACTACAATTCTAAAATTAAGTAAATTTACATAGCCTAACACATTTTCCCTTCTTAAAAGAGTTATACAAAGAAACTGACTCTTTGGAAAATGTCATGCTTTGGACAATCATTTAAATTAATGTTCCATAAATCACAATCTTATTTAGCATATTAGTTCATATAATTAGGTTACATACACATGATTGAAACAATAAAATGTTCTGAGTTATATAATTGTTCATAATTAGAATATTAAGCTATTGCCCTAGTTTTTAAATTCCCAAACAAATTGTCTCATCATTATTTGGTATTTACTTAGCTTATGCTTTTATTGCTAAACTTGGGTTTCTACTTTGCAAGCTCAAATATAATTTGTTTAACGGGGTGAAGAAGATAAAACATTTAGGTAAATGTCAGTGTAGCTGAATATGTAAATCTTGGAAATAGATGCAAAAGATTTGACTCCTTTCTGACAGCACCCTAAAATCTAAAAGAGAAAAAATATATATATCATTTTAAAAGCCTTATCCATGCGGAACACAGACTTTAATAATAGAGTTTTCTTTTAATCCGACTTTAAAATCTATGGTAATTCTATATCATTTGTCTCTGACAGTCATATCACCAGGGAAGAATTAATATATCAGAGTTGCTGTCTCTTCCTCTTCTTTCTCTCCTCTATCTGCTGCTATTATTCCTTCTCCTTCTCTCCTACTTTTCCACTTTCTTTTCATCCTTTTCTTTCCTAATACCAAAAAAGCTTATTTAATTAAGCCACAGCTACTATGCCTGACCTCCTAGAATTCCATAATTAAAGTCTTTACCTTCATAAAAATAATGGGTTTTAGAATATACGATAGTTCTAATCTAGAATGTTTCTAGCATCAAACAAGAAAATTCAAATAGCAAGAATTAGTCATATTTCAACTTTATTCCATGAATAAGAATTAAATACCGAAAATATGGAGATGTCATTTTCAAATTTATTATTTTAGGAACTATTTTAAGGCTCTACGTGAAAGCTTTAGAAAACAATTTTATTCACTTCTCAGAAGGTAGTTGTTATGGATTCAATTGTGTCCCCCCCCCCCAAATTTATATGTTGAAGTTCTAAAGCACAGATCCTCAGAACGTAACCTTATTTGAAGATGGGGTCTTTACAGAGGTGATCAAGTAAAATGAAGGCATTAGGATGAGCCCTATTCTAATATAACTGGTGTCCTTATAAAAAGGGGTAATTTGGAGACAGACACCACACACACAAGGACCCCCTATGAACATCAACATAAAGATCAGAGTGATGTACCTATAAGCTAAAGAACCCTGATTGACAAGCAAACCACCAGAAGCTGGAGGACAGATATGGAACAGATTCTTCCTCGAAGCCTGCAGAAGGACCAAACCCTGCCAACACCTTGATCTCAATATTCTAGCCTCCAGAACTGTGAGACAATAAATTTCTGTTATTTAAGCCTTGGTTTGTGGTATTTTGTTATGATAGCCTTAGAAAACTATAATACAATATCTAACTTTTATGTTATTTCCACTTGTTAACTTTGGGACTTCTAATTTTGATCGTATTTTTATTTGGGTTGAAGACTCATTGATACCAGGGATGAAAAAATCAGAATGAGAGCAGAAGTAGGAAAGTGAATCTTTATTCACAGTTGGATTATCAAAGTATTTCCTACCTTCAGACTGGAAAACCTCAACAATCAATGCATTATAGAACAAGTTCTACCACATTATTACAGTAATTGGTATTCCTGATATGTTTCAGCATTTTAGTGTCAAAAAACACAGGCTCAGAATTTTGAAACAACACTTGCCCCAGGATGCAAGTTTGATGTAACATCTAAAAAATTATTTAATGTAATACAGCATATCAATAGAATAAAGGGCAAAAGCCACATGATCATCTCCATAGACCTAGAAAAGTCATTTGACAAAAACCAACAATTTCTCATAATAAGAACATTCAACAAACTAGGAATAGGAGGTAACTTCCTTAACTAAATAATGGGCACCTACTATAAAATCACAACTAACATCATACTTAATGGTGGAAGATTAAATGATCACACTCACAATTCCCATTTTCAAAACTTATTATAAAACTATAGTGATCAAGAAAATGTGAGGGCTTCTCTGGTGGCGCAGTGGTTGAGAGTCCGCCTGCCGATGCAGGGGACACAGGTTCGTGCTCTGGTCCAGGAAGATCCCACATGCCGTGGAGTGGCTGGGCCTGTGAGCCATGGCTGCTGAGCCTGCTCGTCCGGAGCCTGTGCTCCGCAACGGGAGAGGCCACAACAGTGAGAGGCCCGCGTACCGCAAAAAAAAAAAAAAAAGAAAAAAGAAAGGAAAATGTGATACTGTCACAGTAGACGTACATGTTCTTGGAATTGAATAGAAAGTCAAAATAAATAAACACCTATATTTATGGTCAATTGATTTTTAACAAGGGTGCCAAGACAATTCAATGGGCAATGAATTGGATATCCACATATAAGTGAATGAAGTTGGAACCCTTCCTCACACCATACACAAAAATTAATTCAAAAGGGAGCACAGTCCTAAATGTAAGAGCTAAAACTAAAAGTCTTAGAGTGTAATGTAGGAGTAAATCTTCATGAGCTTGGGTTAGGAAAAGCCTTCTTAGATATGACATCAAAATCATAAGCAATGAAAAAAGAAATAAATTAGACTGTGTTCTCTGGAGAAACAGAACCAACAGGATGTATATACATATAGAAAGAGATTTCTATACATATATAGAAAGAGAAAGGAATTGGCTCATGCAATTATGAAGACTGAGAAATCCCAAGATCTACAGTCAGCAAACTGGACAGCCGGGAGAAGAGGTGATTTAAGTTCAAGTCCAGCAGCTTGTAGGTCTGAGACCCCAGAACAATGATGTTTCAGTTTGAGTCCAAAGACAGGGAAAGACGAATGTGCCAGCACAAATGGTCAGGCCAGAAGAGTTCTTACTCAAAGGAGGGTCAGCCTTTTTGTTCTATTTAGGCCTTCAGCTGAATAGATGTGGCCCACTCACAGTAGAGAGGGTAATCTGCTTTGCTCAGTCTACTAATGCTAATGTTAATGTCATCCAAAAATACTCTCACAGATACACCAAAATAATGTTTGACCAAATATCTGGGCAACCCCTCCACCATGGCCCAGTTAAGTTGATACAGTATTAACCACCACACAAACTTCATTAAAATTGTAAAATTTTGTGCTGTAAGTGTTAAATTAAGAAAGTGAAAGATAACCCTACAAAATGAGAGGAAATATTTATAAATCATATATCTGATAAAGGACTTACATGCAGTAAAGGACTCTAATAATAAAGTAATAAAAACCTAAATTAAAAATGGGCAAATGATCTGAACAGATATTTTTCCAAATATGATATACAAGTGGCCAGTTAGCACATGAAAAGACAATCAATATCATTGGCCATTAGGAAAAATGTAAATCAAAACCACAGTGAGATATTTTATATCCACTAGGAGGGCTATAATAAAAAAAAAAAAAGACAATAACAAGAGTTGGAGAGGAGGTGAAGAATTTGGAACCTGTATACATTGCTGATGGGAATTCAAAATGTGGCGGTTTGGCCTTCCTCAAAACTTAAACAAAGAGTTATACCATCTGACCCAGAAATTCTATTCCTAAATATATCCATACAAAAACTGTACACAAATGTTTATGGCAGCATTATTCATAAGAGCAAAAAAAAGGAAACAATGCAAATTTACATCAACTGATGAATGGATAAATGAAATAAATGTATCTATACAACAGAATACTATTCAGCAATAAAAAGAAATAGAACACTGACTCATGCTACAACACAGAGGAATCTTGAAAACATATTAAGTGAAAGGAATCAGTCTCAAAGACACATATTGCATGATACCATTTATATGAGATGTTAGAATAGGAAAATCTATAGACAGAAAGTAGAAATGGAGGTGGGTTGGGAGGGAATGGGGAGTGATTGCTATTGGGCAAGGGATTTCTTTTGGGGAAGATGAAAATGTTCCAAAGTTGATTCTGGTGATGGTTTCACAACTCTGTGAGCATACTAAAAACCTTTTAATTTTGCACATTAAATGAAAGAATTGTATGATTTGTGAATTATATCTCAATAAAGCTGTTAAAAATTAAAGTAAAATAAAGTAAACTTTTAAGACAAATGCAACTGACTTGTTCCATTTCCAAGAACTGCATTGCAGAAAAGAAGGAAAGCGCTCATCCAGGACCATTTCCCAGCTTTTAACACACTAAAATTATAAACTTTTTTTATACTTGAGTATGTCCAAGACCCTCTTCAGGATTTGTCTTGTGATCTGCAAGAGAGAGGGTCCCTAAGACACGCTGATGCTTATCGGGAGAGGGGAAAGTTAATCATATCCTCAAAAATTAACAGACTTCAAAAGGACTATTTTAACAGATTTGAAAGAAGTCACAGGATTTTTCCAGGGGAGAAAAATATTAAGAATCTCTTTGGGGGCTTCCCTGGTGGCGCAGTGGTTGAGAGTCCGCCTGCCGATGCAGGGGACACGGGTTCGTGCCACGGTCCGGGAAGATCCCACATGCCGCGGAGTGGCTGGGCCCGTGAGCCATGGCCGCTGAGCCTGCGCGTCCGGAGCCTGAGAGTTCTGATAACCCTGTCAGTCTCCACTCTGGAAGTGTATAAACCCGCATATTTTACCACATATTCTTTTTTTCCTATAAGTTATTTACCTGTAAATATGTCTTTCCAAGGACTGTCATTTCTCACTATCATTTTAAATGTAACTTGAGGAAACTGGGTGTGGTCAGATGCAGTAGGAGGGAAGGTTTCTGTATGGAACAGCAAACTACAAATGCAAGCAAGGTAAAGACAAGTTATGAAGTCTCCAGTGGTTTTCTAGTTCATAAAGTAGTTCTGAGGTTAATGGTGCTGCATCAAAAGGCAAGTCTTTGAAATTTGGGGTAACCACATGGCATCCTCTTTTTCTCCTAGGTTAGAGCTGTGTGCAACAAAGAAGTGAAAACTTTGGGAATTCCCTTCCCATATTGCCCTGAGGCCTGGGCGGTAAGGACTCTTGCCCTACTTCTCATGGCTTAGATGGCTCTAAATCACAAAACACTCTAACCCCCTAAAACAATGAAAGAGAACTTGGGCTCCTGCATCACTTAGGACCAGAGTCTTACTGCTGCTAAATGCTAAACAGTCCCTCTCGTGAATAACACTATTCAGGGTCCATGGAAACACTTTTCCATTCCTCTTCCTTTGTGTCCTTGCTGGTAGGGATAGGGATGAAAATTTGTGTTGTAAAACTGCTGATGTTGAAGACAGACAATGCTTCAGTGTGCAGGAAGGATTTCCACTCAGGAAGTCAAAATAATCTATCAGATCCTTGCTTTCAGTGTGAATGCCATAAATAACTCCCATAACAAAGTACCATTTCCAATCAGTGTTCCAATATGTGCTTCAGGAAGTACTTAGGAATTAATTAGCATAGTATTTGCAACATTGGACATGACAGCTGATGGACATTTTGTAATAGTAATTAAAATTTTGAGTAATTGCTCTCAAAATTGCATTATGTAATTTGAGACACAAATGTGTGAAGCTTGACAACCTTTACAATAGCAATTTGATGGACAGTGAACACAAGGAATGTGAAGCTTTATTTTTGTAAATGTATTTAATATGACAATTATATTTTCAAAAATGAATATATTTCAACTTTAATAATTTTGAGTTAAAATGTTGATGCTTATTATTATTTGTATTTTGGTTTTAAATAATCTAGACTGAAAAGGTCCAGGGTCCCAAAATGTTAGGGGCAAGATTATTCTGTCCTAAACTTTGGAGATTGTAGAAGTTATTTTTTATTTGCACCCTGTTTTGGTGGTGGTTGTAATATAATTTGCCTCATTTTCTATGGCTTTCTTGCTTATTACACAGAGCAGACTTTCAACGAGATTGATGTGTGCAGAAACATGGTCTGCTCCACCACCCAGTTCTGAGGGTTCATAGGGCCTGGCCGGCCCAGGGCAAGGCAGGTGTATCTCTAGAATTTCTTTACATAGACCTTGGCTGCAGAGATGTGTGAGTATGGAGTCCAGTATTGCCCCACCTACTCTCACGCTGAAACGAACTTGAAATGGTAATGCATATTTGACAGGGGCCACAACCTGTCCATCGGGCATTGGAAGGAAACAGTGGGAATATGTACTGAGGCCCATCTGGTGATAATTTTATATGTTCTGAGCCACATAGTCCTTTGAATTACATCTCCCATGTTCACCATGTTAGTTGGAAGTACTTCAGGCCTCCTACAGCCTGTTTTGTTGCAAAGTTACTTTATTTGTTTCTTATGGTTGCTATCATAAATTTGCAACAAACAATGGCTTACGGCAGGAATTTATTCTCTCACAGTTCTGGAGGCCAGCAGTCAGAAATCAGTTTCACTGGACCAAAACCAAAGTGTCTGCAGGGCCCTCCTCCCTCCAAAAGCTAGAGGGGAGAATCTGTTCTTGCCTCTTTTCAATTTCTGGTACCTGCCAGTACGCCTTGTCTTGAATCACACGACTCCAATTTTCAAGGCCGGCATCTTCAATTCCCTCTCTGCTCTGTCCTCACACAGCTTTCTCCTCTGTGTGTAGTAAAATCTGCCTCTGCCTCCCTCTTCCAAGGATACATGTAATTGCATTTAGGGTGCACCTATAAAATCCAGGATTCTTTCCCCACCTCAACATTCTTCATATAGTCACATGTGCAAAGACTTTGCCATATAAAGTAACATTTATGGGTTCCAGGAATCAGGACCTGCTATCTTTGGGGGAACCATTTTTTAACCAATGACAGTTATTTCATAATATCATAGTTTTTCAATTCTACTTTTTCAGAGTTCTTGGGATGGTATGAGGTACAGCATTTAAACGATGTACATAGTTACAGGAAACTTGCCCTTAAAATGAGAATCTTGGTTTTAGACTATGTTAGGAGAAACTCTCCAGCAAGTATTCTTGGAGATTTTCCCCTAGAGTAAGGCATTTGCCTTTTGACAGGAAAAAGCTTGGGGCCATGCAGAGAACAGGCACATGATAACTAGGACACGGGAGTATCCGATCTACCTGGATATGTCAGTCAAGTCAATCTGCAGGTAGATAAGGAATCCTACCTTCCCAATGGCTTCTGCATGCATGATACTTGGTCTGGCTTCTCTGAATTACATGCAGCAAAAGTGGGGTAGCATGCACAGTGAGAAGCTGCTATATCAGAAAAGCCAGGCCTGGACCGATCATTTTCTCCTTCTTCTATTGTCTTACTTCTGCCTGTGGGTGCCACTGACTTGAATGCCTGGACTAGGACATGAATGAAGGTTTGGGAGGCCATGGAAAAACTATGTGGGAATAGCCAGAGGTCTGAAAGGTAGAGGAAGCTGTCCTCAGACATCCAGAAAGCATTTTACACATCAGCGTCTGTTTTACAGGTTGTTCAGTGTCAGTCTGTTTGGGCTGCTCAAACAAAAATATTATAGGCTGGGGGCTTTAGACAACATTTATTTCTCACAATTCTCTAGGCAGTGAAGTCCAAGATCAAGGCACCTGAGCATCTGCTCTTTAAAAACTTCAATTGCCTGATTTAAGGGAAAGGAATTCAATTCTAAAAGCTCTTCTAAACCCAATGAACTAAATTTTTAAATACAATAAACCTAAGTTCTCTTAGCTGTTGCATTGCTGAGAATTATCTGTAAGATTTCACCTAAAAATTATGTGTAAATCTAGTTCTTAAATACACATTTCAAATTATAGTTAAAGTGTTGTGGCTATAATAGGCCACTACTACACATTACAGTGTATGAAATTTCAAATATACACAGCTATTTTCTTAATGAAAAATATTAACACATTGCTCTGATTCTTTTTTTTTTTTTTTTTTTTTTTTTTTTTTGCGGTACGCGGGCCTCTCACTGTTGTGGCCTCTCCAGCTGTGGAGCACAGGCTCCGGACGTGCAGGCTCAGCGGCCATGGCTCACGGGTCCAGCCGCTCCGTGGCATGTGGGATCTTCCTGGACCGGGGCACGAACCCGTGTCCCCTGCATCGGCAGGTGGACTCTCAACCACTGCGCCACCAGGGAAGCCCTGCTCTGATTCTTTTATATGCTTTATACTTATTTTTAAATCTTTCCAGCCTTAAAATTTCAAATTTTAAGGTTGAGAGCAACCATCCTAGTTAATTGATGTTGTTTCTAACATGATTTGGTGCTCTTTTCCGGGGGCTATATATATTTTTTCATTTTATAATGTATAACATTTCTTAACCATGTTAATACCTCATGTTCTGGATTATCATACCAAAGTTTGCAGTATATAAATCCGATGATCCTTCAAATTAGTACTATCTTGACCCAGTAACCGTGCAGTAGTTTTAAAATATGTCCATAAATCCTTTGATTTTCCTTCCTTTAAAATTTGAAGCTTAATTCCCTTCCCCTTGAGTAATGCTGGACTTAGTGACTCACTTCTAACAAATAGAACATGATGGAAGTGATATTGTGTGACTCCCAAGACCAGGTCGTAAAAGGCATGTGGCTTTCTACCTTCTCTGTCTTGGATCATTCTCTCTGGGGTATTTTAACTGACATGCTGAGATGACACTCAAGCTACAGAGGGGTTCACATGGCAGGAACTTAGGTCTCCTGCCATCAGCCAGCAAAGGATGAGGCATCTAGCCAAGAGCTCCTTGAGAAAGCTGTTATGGAAGTGGATCCTCCAGCCTGTCAGATATGCAGATGACTGCAGATCTGGCTGGCATCTCTCCCGCAACCTCATAAGACTCTGAGCCAGAACTACCTGGCTAAGGTGGGAGATAACAAACGTTTATCATCTTTAGCCCTAAGATTTGGGGTAATTTGTTATGCAACAATAAATAACTAACCTGAAAAAAATCTTCAAATTTTCCTGGTGGAGACTCAAGGATATACCTTGCATCTTAGAATTGCATATGATTAACAGAGGCTAATTCATGTAAATATGGAGTGTTGAGACTTTGCCCAGGTTATTGTTTGCCTCAAGTTCAAGATGTAAGAATTAATTTATATACATGTGTAATTTAATATAATATATTTATATATTATATATATATATTACTTATATTATATACATATATATGTATTTTTATTTCAATTACAAATAAACCAAATGTAGAACTCAGAAGCCACAGAGATATACATAATAAAAATATATATAATAATAGATATATACAAATATCTATTATTTTAATGTTATATACATTCAAATTTGCCAATTAAGAGTGTTACAAAAGAATACATCAAAATAAACTACAATTAAACTTGTAAAATCTGGAAATTATGTGAGATATTATACTATTATACCACACTGTTGGCCTGCACTATGTCCCATCAAAATTCATAAGTTGAAGCCTTAACCCCCAGTTCCTCAGAATGTGACTGTATTTAGAGACAGTGCCTTTAAAGAGGTAATGAATGTTAAAGTAGGTCATATAGGTGGGCCTTAATCCAATCTAAATGATGTTCCTATCAGAAGAAGAAATTTAGACACACACAAGAGACACCAGGGATATGTGTGCACAGAAGAAAGGCCATGTGAGGACACGATGAGAAGGCATTTGCCTGCAAGCCAAGGAGAAGAGCCTCAGGAGAAAACCACCCAGCTAACACCTTGATCTTGGACTTCCAGCCTCTAGAACTGTGAGAAAATAAGTATCTGTTGTTGAAGCCACCCAACCTGTGGTATTTTGTTATGGCATATAGAGCAAACGAATATACCTATCCAAGAAAGTTCAAGGGAAACTTCTCTGCATTTTTTCCAGGTTACCTGGGTCCTGCTCAGAACTTTTATATAAAGTATTAACTTTAGGGCATAATTTTTAAACGTTGCATGAAACCAAATACACAGTGCCCCAAATTCACAACATCACATTTTGTAGTAACTGTACTTACCACTATAAAACCAATAAATTTCCCAGTTTTTAAAATCAGATTTTGAAATATAAAACACATTTTTCAAATATCAAAAGTTGAAGTACTTGTTGTGGGAAATGAATGAGATTCAAAAATGAGTCAACCAAAAAGAAGTTGGTTTGACTCAGCTCTCCCCTTTCCCCCACCTTCCATCCTACAATCTGGGCTTTTTGCTATTAGGCAAGATGTTTTTCCTTTTTTAATTTTTTTTATTGAAGTAAAATACATATAGCATAAAATTTACCATCTCTACCTAGACAAGATTTTTGATCATCATTTTTTTCACTCATTTTATGATACTGACTTTAGACCAAACCTTTTTTAAAATTGTATTTTATTTACTTATTTTTTATACAGCAGTTTCTTACTAGTTATCTATTTTCAACCAATTAGTGTATATATGTCAATCCCAATCTCCCAATTCATCCCACCACCACCCCCCTCCTAGGCCAAACCTTTTATCCATTAATTACCCTACGGTTTGTTCTTAGCTGCCAAAAGTTAAATTTACCATGTTTGAGATTAAAATTCTGTGAGAAAAGTAGATTATTGTTTTAAAAACAGTTTATTTCCTATATTTTTTTAGTGCCATACAGAGACAGCATCTTACCACGTGTGCACTTATTCTGTGTCTTATAGCTCAGTTCACATCCCAGTTTAACATATCAAAGCTAAAATATTTTTGTTTGTTTAGTTTTGGGAATTTTTCTAATACCCAGGAAGTCCCACTCCCTTTAAGATTTGCCTTGTGCTCAGCAGAGGAGGTAGGACCCTCAGAAAGTTGAGATTTCGTGGCGTTCAGCAAGGGATGGGGAAAGTAGAACTTATTGTCATGAGTTGGTAAACTTTAAAAGGCCATTTGAAAGGAGTGTTGACAAATATTTGGAAAATTTTATAATAATTATCAGGTAAAACATTTAGGATCTGTAAAGGGATTATAGTATTTGCCCACTGAAATAAAATATTGAAGATTTAGGATTTGCGTAAGTGTCCAGGGAGCAAGTAATTAGGGATCTCTTTATTCTTTGAGATTTTTAAATTTTAGAATATGTGACACAAAGTTTTTTAATTATAGAGTAGCTGATTTCGTCTAGAGTACTGTCTACTGAGTTTCACTTTTGCCATGTAAATTGTAACCTACTTAAAAGTTTTTGAACCAAAAGGCTTCTAACATGGAATAATAAAATCCACAAATGCAGGAGTATTCAAACAATATATAACTTAAATCTGATTCATGTGATGTATCAGGTACTCAAATACTACATTAAATAGGGTTCATGAAAACACTCAGGGTCTTAGAGTAAAAAATAATCTGGCTTTCCTCTTGAGGAGTCCAGCTCCTGGTTAAAAATCGATGTGTGATTTTTCAGGTCTGACCATAGCCAGTTAAAGAGGTCCTACCTGGCAGGTCTCACAGGGGAAAGCTGCCCTCTCCACGTCAGACTTGGTGCACAGCCAGTGCATTGCAATCTCTGAAGGGAGCTGCAATCAAGAACTCAGGCCTGTTCTGCCTGGTCATGCTCTTACACTTATCTGCATTCCTACCCCAGGCTCCGATATTCCTAGGTTTCTTTAACTGAAGCCTTGGGCTGAGGTCCTCTTAAGGTGCCACGGTCTTCTTAGTGGGTGAAAAGGCAAACCTTGAAGACACTTTTCCCTACTCTCAGTATTCAGTACTTTTTCCACCTGTAGTGCTTCCCCCCACCTGGGGTCCATAAAAATGACAGAGCCTTTTGTTCAGGGCTCCTTCAAAAGTAAGACGACACTTGCACTCAACCCTGGAACAGTGCACTGATCCATGGGGGAAAATGCAACAGGAGGAGTTGGCAATTTCTCTGATTTTAGCCTCTTTGCTTGTATCATCTCAGCAAGTGGTTAAAGACTTAACTCTTTTATCTTTCGCTTGTTGCTTTAATCGGTTACTCTGATATCTGCCAGCTCATCTCTCTTCTTCCCAGCTCAGTTGAGCTCCGACACCCCACTGGTGCATTCAGGTTATCATATATCATAAGCAACGTTATTAAATCAACTCTGCCATGCTTTACTCGAGTTTGCCAAGGGTGATTCTTCCTAACAAAGAAACCAGAATGGACACTGAGCAAGAGAGTATGATGAGCAAACCTGGCCACATAGTCTATGGAGTTGAGACTTCCTGATGTGGTTTTATTACTTATCTTGCAAAACTATGGATTAAAAACATTTGTGTTCAAATATAAATACCAAGACATATTTCTTTTTTTTTTTTTTAAAGAAGATGTTGGTGGTAGGAGTTTATTAATTAATTAATTTATTTTTGCTGTGTTGGGTCTTCGTTTCTGTGCGAGGGCTTTCTCTAGTTGCGGTGAGCAGGGGCCACTCTTCATCCCGGTGCGCGGGCCTCTCACTATCGCAGCCTCTCTTGTTGCGGAGCACAGGCTCCAGACGCGCAGGCTCAGTAGCTGTGGCTCACAGGCCTAGTTGCTCCATAGCATGTGGGATCCTCCCAGACCAGGGCTCGAACGTGTGTCCCCTGCATTAGCAGGCAGATTCTCAACCACTGCGCCACCGGGGAAGCCCACCAAGACATATTTCTTGTAGTCAAAGAATCTTATCCACTCTGCCACACATTAATATGGATATCTCAGAATGGTTTTGGTTTCAAGTAAAAGAAAACAACACAAAGTGACCAAAGTAATAAGGAAATTTTTTGACTGCTCTTAATGACAGACCATCGGATTTGCAGTCTGGAATATAAGAGCTTGGGCTAGAAATGAAGATAAGCTAAGCATAAAAGTATGACCAGCCAGAGGGGGCCTGAGTTCTTGACTGCAACAGAGATTGCAGTGCACTGGCTGTGCACCAGGTTTGGTGTGGGGAGCACAGCTTTCCCCCATGGGACCTGCTAGGTAGGACCTTTGTAATTGGCTATGGTCAGGCATGAAAAAAATCACAGCTCGATTTTTAACCAGGAGCTGGTCTCCTTGTCTGTCATTTACAATAGTCATGGTTTGATTAAAATGTAATCAATCTATATCTCAGACTTATTGTGATTCTTTCACCCCTTTCTTTCTCTGTATATCCTTCTTATTGGCACACAGTCTTTACCAATGAAACACTATGGCTTCCAGAGCTCTACACTTCATATCTGTGGGTCACTCCATCCAAAGGAAAAGAAGGTCTTGGTTTTCCCAGCATTCTCTCTCTCTCTCTAATTATACTAGCTTTGGTCACATGACAACTCCTGAGCCTATCATGGTGGCTAGGGGAGTGCATTGTTCCAACTGGCTTGGTCAAGGCCATGTGCTGTATTCTTAGAGCTGAGGGATGGAGTTATTATCTTCCCTCAAACCACATGGAATCTCAAACAGAAATCAGGGATTATGAGAAGAAGTGAATGGGTACTGGAGAGGCAGCTGCAAGTATCACATAAATTGTGCAATAAAGAATTGACTGCATTTTTATTTTTGTCCAGAAATTAACATAATAATCACAAATTTTCTTACTACTTCTAGCTTACTTAATTAGTACAATGCATTTTGCAGAACCACTATTTTAGAACCACATTTAAAGTAATGTGCATCAAAACTCTTTTTAAGGAAAATGTCATTGCCATCAACAATTGTAAAACACATCATCATTGTAATTACTTTCTGGGGGGAAAAAACCTTTAAATTGTTAAAGTACTACTGGATAAATTAATGTAAATAAGATTACAGCAACTTCAAAAGTATCTCAGTTGTTTCCATTCCTAAAAATAAGTTGGTGATGAGAGATGACTTGAAACACTCAATAGATGATAGTGTCAGTTATATGTGGGTTAATCTCTGTACCGATTTGAACAAAATAAGTAGAAAGCAATATGCTTGCAGTATGCCAAAGTCAAGAAAAATGAAAAGAACAGCCTCAAGACCTCCATAATGTCTATATTAGCCTGCTCTAAACACTGAGTACTTTCTATAGATCTAGATTCCAACAAATTAATTTACTAGCTACTTCTTCCAGTTAATGCTGATGGCATAATATTTAACCAATTTTAAGTTGTCTTTGGTATAAAATATGCAACTTAGTTATTATTCTTATTCAGTATATCTAATTCATTCATACTAAAAAGAGCAAAAAGGATTTTCACCTTACAAAATGTTTCAAAATATACCTGTTTTCGATAAACAAGGATGACTAATGCCATCCTTAAAGGAATCGAAAAAATGCAGTCAAGAGGTAGCCCCCTTTCACACGGCAATGGTTCCTCTGTACATTTTTTAAAAATCTGAATCAGATATATGAATGATTTTATCATTTGAAAAAGCAGATATTTATAGAATGCCTCAGTGCAGTAGCACTGGGAATACAAAGATAAACAAGACAGTCTCTGTATTTAAGCGTCTCACGACCTACTGTTAGAGGCAGAGATGTAAGCAGAAATTAGCCGCGAGAGCACAGGAGATGGAGAGACTAGCTTTACCTAAATTCATAAAAGTCACACAGAGGAGGTAACATTCGAACTAGATCTTAAAGGATGGGTAAGACTTTTACACTAAGAAGAAAGAAGGCAGGCAGGGCATTCTAAGAAGAAAGTCCAACACAGGCAAAGAAAAAGGAAAATCTGGAATTTCTGGAGCAAAGGGTCCTTGGAGATTTCTGAACCTGGAGTTAGTTTGGGTCTGAAAAAGACTGAGTGCCAAAATGTTAAGGCTTGAGACTTGATTTTACATGCCGTTAAAGTCAATAAAGAATTTAAGAAGGAAATGGTGTAATTGGTTTTGTTTTTAAGGATGACCCCAGTAGAGTGTGACTATAAACTCTGGTAAGAATGGCTTTAAAGTCCAGGTGAGCAATCAAGTTCTGCATTAAGTCCATGGCAGAGTTCAGCAAGGAGAGATTAGAATGCAGAGATGCTTTTGAATTTACAACTAATAAGACTTGGTGAATGAATGAAGAAGGAACACTGAATAGTAGAAAGAACACTAGATTTGCAGCCTAAGAGCTGGGTTGATTCCAGGTTCTGCCATTAATTTGCTTTTTGATCTCATGAATTATTTTACCATTATTATTTATAAGGCAGATATAACGATATCTGCTCAATGGGTTATTGTGATGATTAGATATAATATTTATAAATCTCCATATCATTAGTTTTATTATGATTAATAATCACAGTATAAGAGAGAAGGAAATCCTGAGATGCGTCCTAGGTTTTTGACAGAGGAGACTGGATGGATGATAAGGCCATGAACTTACAAAGTGACAGAATAGGTTCTTGATAATAAGCATGAATTCATTTCCAGTCTCCGTAGGACTCCAGGTTGAGGTGCCAAGGGCACAGTTCATAATATGGACAAGAAACTTGGGAAAGAAAGCCTGAGATTTAAAATATAGATTTTGGAGCTTGTCAGCATGTAAGTGACATTTGAAGTAAAAGTAGTAGATGAAATTGGTCAAAGAGAGAAGAGCTAGAAAAAAGTATTGCAAGAACTACAGTCATGTTAAATAACCTTGAGCCTTGCCCCACCAAATTATATCTGAAGTTTTTTTAAGAAAGGCCTGTCACTTCAAAACTTCCATTTTGTATTAGCATAGGCTTGCTTTTGCCTTTGGGGAATCCAGACTCTCATTCTGGATAACTATTAGCTAGAAAAAATTCAAAGGTGGAGATCTGTTCTAGAAGTTCAGGCCCTTAAGAAGCTAGACTGAATTGCATAATGTAAAATGTTGTCCTAGTTAGGGGCAAAGAGGTGACCGCAGAGATAAACATAGTGTTTACAAGTGTTACATAGTCTTCTTCATCCGTGAACCTTACACAGAGGTATTCTTTCCCAGTTTAGCACAGTCTCTAGAGCTTCTGACCTACACTCTCATTAGTGATGGTACCTAGCGTCATGGCTTTAAAAACAATGTAAATAGTGATGACTTTCAAATTTTTATATACAGCTCAAGCCTCTACTCTGAGCTCCAGACTCCTATATCTCACTGCCAAATCAACCCCTCACTTGGATATCAAAGAGGCACCTCAAAGTCAACATGTCCAAAACTTAACTCTTGATTCCTTCCTCCCCCTTCAAAATCTTCTCCTCGCAGAGTTTTTTCTATTTCAGAAAACGGCAAGTCCATCTTTCCTGTGGTTCATACCAAAAACCTTAGAGTCAACCTTGACTTGTCTTCCTCTCACACTCCATATCCAATACCTCAGTAAATATTATTAGTTTAAACTTCAAAATATATCCAGACTCTGCATAAGAAGCAAAGCTTTTGGAACTATTTAGCACCCCGTAAATTGCCATAGAAATATCAGTAGCCATTAACAATACACCAGTAACATCCTAACTGGTCTCCTTGTGTCTGTCCTTGCTTCCTATGACAACGGCTGCTGGCATGGTTCCCAGTGTCCCACTTCCTGGTAGCCATGCCCGCATGTAATACCCTCCCCTTGAATGTCAGCTGGACCTAATGACTGCTCTTAATGAACCAAGCACAGTAGAAGTGGGAATGTTACTTCCATGATTAGGTTACAAAGACTCTGACTTTCATCTCTCTGAGATTTCTGTCTCTGACTCTTCATGCTTGCTTCCTCTGATGGAGAGGACTAGCCGGCAAGGAACTGAGGACAGCCTCTGGCCATCAGCCAGCAAGTAACCAAGGCACTCATTTCAACAGCCCATAAGGAACTGAACTCTCCTCGCAACCACTCAGTGAGTTTGGAAGCAGATTCTGACCCAGTTGACCTTGAGATTACTGAAGCCCTGGCAACATCTTCACTATAAACATTGGGAGACCCTAAAGCAGAGGCCCCAGCTAAGCTGTGCCTGAATTCCTGACCCATAGAATCTATGTGATAACAAATGTGTGGTGTTTTAGGTCGCTAAATTTTGCAACAATTTGTTACACAGCAATAGATAACTAACACATCTCGCCAAAGTCTAGTCTGAAATGGCAGCCAAACTGACTCTTGTAAAAATCAGATCAAGGCGCTCCTCCACTTAAAATCATTCAATGGCTTTCAATCTCACTTGGAGTAAAAGCTAAAATCCTGTAATAGCCAAGATTGTCCTACCTGATCAGGCCCCTTCTTAGTTCTCTGACTGTATCTCCTATGAGTCTTTCTCTCATGTCTTTGCTTCACACTGGCCTCCAGGCTGTTTTTGAACACGCAGGCACCCTCCCCTTTTCAGAGTATTTGCACTTGTTTTATCTGCTTGGAAGGCTTTCCTTCAAATATTCACACGGTTTTCTCCTTCACTCTTTTTAGTCTCTGCTCAGAAGTCTCCTTACCAATAAAGCCTTCCCTGATGACCTTACAAAGTATCAACTGTTTCCTTCCCTGGCACTGTCTACTTTTCTTCCATATTTTATTTGTCTCCCTATTTATAACATGTAACCTATACCTTTACTTGTATATTAGTGTATTATCCTTTTCCCCTTACTAAAATAAAAGCTCCAGGAAGGAAAGAACTGATTTATTCATTGCTATATCCCCAGCACTAGAACAGAGCTTAAAACCAAGTAAGCACTCAGTTTGTCAAATAAATGAATGAGCTTCTGGTCCTTTCCCAGTAGAAATGATACATTTGAAAGCTGTAAACACTTAATGGGAAAGAATGAGGGTGGGACAAGGCTCTACTCAGGAATTGTGTAGCAACAAACACATAAATAGCCAGAGGTATATGAATTGCTATGAACAACCTACCATTGGTTAGGATATGGAGCAAAATTATAATTTAATGCTATTATAAGCTAGTAATTTTTCACATAAAGAAAAAAAATCGGTTCCATAATCACAGACTTTACCCCTAACCTTGGCTAATCATCTTGCAAATGCCTGCGATTAGTCACAATGGGCAATGAGAAGGGGAGTGCTGGTGGCTCAGGCAGCACCATCCATCACCAACACCAGGGACATAACTCACATTTCGTGTCCTACTAATGGCGGGTCAGGAGCATCAATTTTGTACTTGAAGGGCAATCCAAACCAAATTCTCTAAAATGCAGCAAAATTTTGGTAACTACTCTCAGCAAAAACTAACATTATCTAACAAAACTTTAACATGGAAAGAATTTGTAGCAGTTGGGAAAGCAACCAAATTAAAAGTATAAAAACAAATCACACAAGGCAATCTTGCTGGTTGTTTTGATAGAACGTCAAAATGTATGGCTATTTAAGGGAACAACATTTTATCAAATGTCAGAAAATCTTACTCATTTCTTTATGGAACCTAACAATTTGATTCAAATTGTCCTTCAGTACAAATACCATATATTGAAAATGGGTCAAAGGTATAATATATAGCCCTGTGTAGAATTACCATTGCATCTACCTTAGGATGTAATGTTTTAAGACTGGAAGGCGAATATAAAAGAATAAGAAGAACCTCTAAGAATACTCAGCAAGGTGAAAAACGAAGTGAATCAGGGTATCTACAGGCATTAAAAATGACAGAAAGGGAGTTTTCAACTGCTAGGAGCATGAGAAAAATTATGGGATGACCTACTGTTTAAAGAGTATAATGCTAACAGGTGATAGAACACTAAAATATTTCTATTCGGTCTCCTTCAAGTTGGAAAGGTCCAATTTAAAGTAAGGAATTATAGCTCAAGATAGTTGAGAAGATAGTAAAAAGGGCACATAGCCACTTTAAGTGAATTTAAGTCTCTAAGGCCAAGCAAATTACATCCTCAGCAGCTGAAGGAATTTGTAGATGGAATCTCAGCACCGCTATTTGGTACAAAGAAAGAGGTAGAAGCCAGAAAATTAAAGGCAGCTCTATGTTGCTCTGTTCTACAGAAAATTTGAAATATATATATATATATATGTATGTATATACATATACATATATTTTTTAAGTGGCAGATACAGATTGCAGGCAAAATTCAAGGGATTTATTAAGCATGTCCATTTTAAACATCTAGAACATAATGTAGTGATAGTTACACAGCTATCGGAGTTCAAAAACACAAAGTCCAAACTGAACTAATTTGCATTATTGTTTTGCTTTTGGTTTGTTGCTTGTTTTCTTTGGAGAAGATCCAGGCTTGCTAGAAAGAGCTCCCTAAGCTTTGGAGGCAGAGAGCTGACCGTGGATTTGAATGCTGGCTCTGCCATTCTCTTCCTGGGAGCTCCTGAGGAACGCTCTTCACTCTCTTCAAGTTCTGTTTATTTACAATAATGCCTCAAAGAGCTATTAGGAAGATCTTGCAGACTAATTGAAGCACTCTGCATAGTTGACTTAGTGTGATGTGTTATTGGAAATCCTCCATTTCTGTGGTTCTATTGTCCCTTGAAGAGAGACCTCAGCTATAGCAGTGTTCCCTGCCTCTCTCCCTATTCTTAATTCCCTTATTTGTGTACATGGGCGAAGGAAGTGGGCCTGTCCAGCTATGACCCTTTTCTTCCTTCTCTTTTGGAACCAGTCTATCTGAGGGACACAAGCATTCTGGTCACCTTTGCTGCCAAGCAGAAAGCTTATTTGGGCAGGCTTGGTTCATGCAAAGGGAAGGCACATGGTTGTCCAACACTTCCTATGACTGGGTGGATACAATGACCTAATGTAGGAGGAGATTAGAAGCCCTGGTGGCCACAGATTGAAACACATTCTTTAGTTTTATCAACAATAAAGCTGATATTCTGATCTCCATCTAAGTCTGACTCTTATATCTGTGTCATTGGGGGAAAAAATTAGGGTTGGGGTTGGAGAAAAAAGTGTTACTTATCATCCGACTAGAACCTCAACAATAAGATGACAACAATGGTGAAAAAACTAGTCAATCAGGATAATTCTCAGATATTTTACACTTGGATTCCCCATTCCCTAAATGTCAAAAACTTCTACTGCATTCTGATGAAGAAAATGGTTAAATGTCTGTTAACCAGATAAGTAATAAATTCTGCAATACCAAGAGGATTGATTAATAATATGTAATAGTTCCTTAGCACTTAAAGAACCCTAGACACTCAGTTAAGTGCTTCACGTGTACCATCTAATTCTTCTCAGCAGTCATATGAAGCAAGTACCATAATATCCCATTTTATAGGTGAGAAAAGTAGAGTTCAATGGTTAAGTGATTTGCCTAAGATCACACAGTTAACAAATAGAAAAATAAGGATACAAACTCAGATCTGTCTAATTCCCGAGTTAATATACTGATCCAGGGGTTGGCAAACTACATCCCACAGGCCAAATTCAGCCATGTCCATTTGTTTACACATTGTTTATGACTATTTTTGCACTACGGTGGCAGAGTTGAGCAGTTGTGACAGAAACCACATGGCCCTGCAAAGCAGAAAGTATTTACTGTCTGCACCTTTATAGAAAAAGTTTGCGACCTCTGTTCTAGGGAAAACCATTGTGCAACATTCTTTCAGTTGGACCTCTGAGGGTTCCCATCTCATGCCAAAAAAATGACTCAAATCTGGTCCTTCACTTAACACTGGGTGACAAGATAAAAAGCTGGGTCTCTTTGAGGCGTACTCC
This sequence comes from Monodon monoceros, assembly GCF_005190385.1. Classification (NCBI taxonomy): domain Eukaryota; kingdom Metazoa; phylum Chordata; class Mammalia; order Artiodactyla; family Monodontidae; genus Monodon; species Monodon monoceros. The sequence goes on from NW_021703777.1 coordinate 88,208,495, forward strand.
TCTATTCAGAATTTTAATTTAACAAAAAAATTCAACAGCCCTATAATGCTTTTACCTTTTCTTTTTCTCCCTAGAGCCTCAGCATTGTTCTCAAATCCCAATAAATCCCTTAGGTAGTGCCTCTTGATTGTAACAGATTTGACCTTTTGAACAAACTAAGACAATTCCTGAATAGTACAACTGTAAGGAACAGCTTTCAAATGGCAGGTAGAGTTTTGTCTACTTTATATTATAAAAATTTTCAAATATATACAAAAGTAGAGTGAATGGCACACTGAAATTCCCCATATTCATCACCCAGCTTCAAAATTACCATAGTCAAGGCTAATTTTATTTCATTTATAAACCCTGAACCCCCAATCCCCACTAGACTATTTGAAACAAATTGCAGACATCGTATCATTTCAGCCCTAGATACTGAAAGTGGTTATTAACACAGAGGCAGGTAAAATATACCAATAGGATACCAGCACATAGGAATGATACACTCCTTGATATCTGCAGACCTGTAATTCTGCTCAAATTCAGATATTTATACTAATTCTCTGCTTGTAGGCACAATAATGTTTACTACATTTTCTGTCAAAACAAGGGCCACTTTAAGAGAACATGCTATTCAAACTCCATTAGGAAAAAAGTTCAGGAACTGTCAGAGCAGTTTACGTCATATGGCCTCAGGTGAGTTCAGTCAATCACCCAACAGTGAATCTTCAGAGGGTCAGGAATAAGAGAGAGTCCATGGAATAAATGAACATCAGGGCCAGAAAGAAGTCAACCCTGGTCATGGTGTGCCAACAAAAATAATAAATATACTGTCTGCCATATATTCCTGAAAGATCCTATATCAAGGTTACTGAAACCATTCATTATGTATTTCTCAAGATTACAACAATACAGCTGTTGCTGTTGGAAGCTGCCTTTTAAGTGTGTAGGGAGAAGTTATAATATATTGTTTAAAGAGGCCAGCACAAATTGGTTATTTACAAATGTTCTTGAAAGCTACAAGTGTGATTTTACTCTATGCAAAATAACTAAAAAAGAACTTGTTGAATGCTGGTTCCTCAAATATCCCCAAATACCACTTGTGGGTAAGACAAAGCTAAGTATATTGCTTACCATATTAACGGAGAACAAGCCTCTGCAAAGTTTTGGTAATGTCTCAGGAGGGGAGCAAAGTCAGAATTAATCGAGAATTGGGAATTGGAAGTTTAGTTCTTTAGTTTAGGTCTTTCCGTGCATGAGGGTTTGATGAGAATTGTGTAAGGAGTAAGATACAACAGTCCAGGATTATTGAAACCAGCAAGGCAAGGAGTTTTTTTTGTTTGTTTGTTTGTTTTGGTTTGGTTTGTTTGTTTGTTTTTAAAGAAGATGTTGGGGGTAGGAGTTTATTTATTTATTTTTGCTGTGTTGGGTCTCCGTTTCTGTGCGAGGGCTTTCTCTAGTTGTGGCAAGTGGGGGCCACTCTTCATCACAGTGCATGGGCCTCTCACTATCACGGTCTCTCTTGTTGCGGAGCAGACTCCAGACGTGCAGGCTCAGTAGTTGTGGCCACGGGCCTAGTTGCTCCGCGGCACGTGGGATCCTCCCAGAGCAGGGCTCGAACCCGTGTCCCTTGCATTAGCAGGCAGACTCTCAACCACTGCGCCACCAGGGAAGCCCCAAGGCAAGGAGTTTTGAGGCAAGACATTGAAAGAATCTTAGAGTACAAACTGTCTGTTGAGAGTTTCCATTGAAGAATGGATGGGTCTTTTGAAAGTCATGCCAATGAAGGCAATGGAATAGTAAAGCCATACTAAAGTAAACAGCTGTGGGGAGTGAAGAGAGTAAGCATTTTAATTCCTCAGTATCCTCACTGTGGGTAAGATTTGGTTGTTTCTGTTCTCAACTTTCATCTTCAAATTAGAAAATTTGCCTTTAAATAAGCTACAGATAGTAGATAAGCTATATAACGAGAGATAGATAATCTCCCTCTATATGTATCTGTTTTAATATAATGTAGTCCATATAGTGTTTAGTCTACCAGGTTTGTGGTTAAGATGCCAGGAAAGAGACTCTGAATATGATTCATTAGGTGCCTTTCTTCTTCGTTTTGGAGTTCTGCCAAGCTTCTTTCTTGTGTCTCCAAAAGTGTGGCCCTATTTAATTTTCAATATCCTTCATCAGAGGTTTCTTGCCAATTGTGCAGAACATCCAGTATTGACAGAGAACTTCCAGTCTCTGCATCCGTACTTGCTCAGTTCAGATGGTTAATGGAGATGCATCATCAACTGTAATAAAAGGTTGGATCTGGGCTTCCCTGGTGGCGCAGTGGTTGAGAGTCCGCCTGCCTATGCAGGGGACACGGGTTCGTGACCCGGTCCGTTAAGATCCCACATGCCGCGGAGCGGCTGGGCCCGTGAGCCATGGCCGCTAGGCCTGCGCATCCGGAGCCTGGGCTCCGCAACGGGAGAGGCCGCAACGGTGAAACGCCCGCGTACCGCAAAAAAAAAAAAGGTTGGATCTTTCATCTAATTCTTTCCATATAAAGCTTGCTCCTGGTATTCAGAAATGTTTTTTTTTTCTTCCTCTGTGTTATGCAGCATTTCTAAGATGTCATGGATATTAACACTATCAAACATTCTCCCTCAGAGTCACAGTTTAAGGCTTAGAGTTCAGTGCTCCTGCTTGTTAACATTAAGCCCATATTTCTACACTGAATTTCTGGTATCAGCAGGTGACGATTTACAGAGACATCTGAGAGGTGCTAAATCATTTTGCTGTATCAGTAATGAGTGGGAATATCTGAAAAAAAATTTCTGGGGTCACTTCTTTTAGTGATCCTATCAATATGGCTAGTGTTCACCTTTACTCAAGACTCATGCAATGTATATTCCACCTACCCTTGAAGGGAGAAAATTCCAAGCTTTCCTTAAGTTGTTAGCATTTCAGTTTAGAACCCAATTCACCTGGAGGACTCAGTCTCTTAAATCATGAGAGAACTAACTCCTGAAGTGGGACTCTTACCGATTCCTGAACCAACTCACTCTACAGCCTCCAGTGAAGGAAGATACTGGTTACTGTGAACGTCAACCACAGCAGCCCCTTTCAATCCTTACCTGACTCACTCAGCTTTTTAGCTTGACAATCTTTCCCCTGTTAATAGACCGTAGCTTCCCAATTACTTGACCATCTGTCCTGTATTTATCTTGTACAACCTCTCAGTCTCCCTAATAGTCAGAGCATGATTCTAAACCACTGACTTTTCCTTACTGATTGGATGCCTGGTCTTGACTTTCCTTAAAAGAAGTAAAAAAAAAAAAAAAGCTCCATGTAAGGGGTCACCAATTCTGTTCTTTTCTTGTGTAAGGAAACCATTTTTACTTGTAATAAAATCCAAACTCCACTTACCCCAAATTGTCAACTCAGGAAGAATACCTGATGGACAGACACAGTCGTATCTCAGAGGCTTTGGTCTTGTTCTTGGAGATTTCTCAATAACTTCCTCTGCCACTTAAAGAGACTGCTGCTCCCTCTTTGACATTTTCTTCCAGGTTGGAACACAGGACTCATCCCTTAATTCTCCACCGCTAGTGCAGCTAGAACCAGATTGAAAGATTAAAAATAATTTACTGAGTACTAAGGGCTAGAAGATACTAACAGGGATAGAAATACCAAAAGTAACTTGGTACAAATTGATCAGTATTCCACTATATAATCTATCTATCTTCTACTGGGGCTTCCTTGTAGAAATTTGTCCTTGACTCATTCCTAGTCCTTGCCTAGCCCAAGATCTGCCTCAATGGAACGAAGGTAATTTTCTCCTTACTACCTGGAAATATACTCTAAAGCATGACTAGATTCTTTGGGGACCAAAGCCAAAGAAACACGAAATATTCCTTCCCCCCTGCCTAAGACCTGTCAAAGACAAAAACTGGACAAGTAAGGAGATTGATTTTATTCATACTATTGCAATAGGGAGAACAGCCAGATCTGAGGATAAGAGTTTCTCATCAGGTTGATTTTGCCCTAGACTATTAAAGGGAGTAGCAGACAAGTAACAGATGGGGTGGTTTACGGTCGAAATTGTTTTGTAGTCAAGGGAAGTCAGCTGAACAGGGAAATATTTATCTCTGTGTCTAGTTAATTTCAGATGACACATAGTTTTAATCTTAGCTAATCACTCATGAGACAAAGAATGGGAAGTTAGCAAGGGGCAAAAGGGGAAGGGTGTCTGGCCTTGTTAGCAGGTTCAGATAATAGGCGAAAGCTATGTGTTTGGCCTTATCACACTTCCTTCATCTCTTGTTGAAGACAACCACAGGTTGTCCTTAAATAGTTACAACTGGAAACAAGGAGATGGGGAATGTCCAGATCAACACCATTGTCAGTCTAGATTTGATCTTGATGTGTAAAATTACCGGCTCAAATTCAGCCTCTGCATGAGAAATCAGTTGGAAGTGGAGTTGTTCTTAACTCTGATAGATCGTAACACATTGTTGAATCTTGCTTCAAGATGATGGCTGCATGATAGTATTTAGGACTCTGGATAGGATGCATTGCCCAACCACAAGGCATAAGATTACAAGCAGAAGGACTGGTCATCCTTGCGATATACCTCAAAGCCAGGATCCTATCTTTCCATTTCCTTCCCAGGAGAACAGGTCTTCTAGGCCATTTGGATCAACCTTAGAGAGCCAGGTAGCCTTGTCATTGAGCTTAGTGATGGACTACTCTACTTGGTCTGTGACATTAATCCAAGTGCAGCAGGAAGTGTTAGCTATGAAGCTCCCAAACTAGCGAGGAGGAAGTCAAGAGCTATGTGATTGTCCATAACAACACTGACCAATGAGTTTAGGCTTATTGCTGTGCTTTAGGGCAGAAATAATATCATTTATCTACTTCTGTAAGGGTTAAAGAGAGATTTCTAACCACCTTTTCAAATTGTATAATTCCCATACTGGGTATAATGACCGTCATAGCACACATAAAGAGAGAATTGATGACTTCCCCTAGGAGTTTTCCTGAATACTCTGTAGTCGCCTCATTTGGAAATAATTATTTAAATATCCAGAGGGACATATGGTCAACACGTGGGCTGGTGATATTGAATAAGTGGAAGTCCCATATAAGGTTTCCAAAGACACAGGGAAAGCTGGTGTGTGTGCAAAAGGCAGGGGTAGGCTTGCTGACCACAATTCCTGGGGTGGGGGGAACAGGCAGTTTGGGGGGGTAGGAATTATTAATAATAGCCACAGTTAACCATGGGGTATATCCCTCAGGAAGACAGAGTCTTGCTTAGAATTAAAATTTGTAAGACTGGTTGAAAAGTGATGGAGGAAAAAATGGTTCTCAGGGATTAAAAGGCTGCTGTGTTTTTTCCTACAGCTGATCCTGAGGAAGTAAAGGTTTGGAGCTTGGAGATTTCAAGAGAAGCATTAATTATGTTGGGAATTAAGTTCCAGTTAGTACTTGCTGTGAGGTTGAGGTTGATGACATGGGGGTTGTTGAAATACCAATATGGATCATTAAGGGGAAAGCCTCCCGGGGATGTGTTGAAGGGAATGACAACTGGGTGTCCATTCTGATGGTCAGGTGGCAGATGAGTGGAGAGTGTGTAGGGATAGTTTGAAAAAACTGAGTAAACTTAACAAGGGAGTTTGCCCTTCCTGTGATGAGAATGCAAAAGAGGGAAAGGACAGAACAAAGGTGGGCAAAGTCATTGTAAGGTGTTGGATAAGGGGGTGCTTGGGTCAGAGTCTGAAGGAAAAGAAGAAATAGTAGGACAAAGAGAAAACAAAGAAGGAAAAGGACAGATTAAGCAGAGAAATCCTAGAGGATCTTGTTCTTGGGTCTTGGGTAGAAACTAACCCCTTTGTCATGCCTGTTCTGTGGGTCTTGGGAAAGCCTTCTACCCCATGCTGTTGTCTGTCTAAGGGCTCTTGAATGAGCCTCAGTTTAAGGTCTTCTGTTAGAAGGATTTCTACCCAGAGTAAGGCTTGTATTTTTTTAAATTATGAAACATGAACCCAAGGTTGTATTCCTTGTAGTTTTGCAGCAGTATTGTCAATTAGGAGAACCAAGGTGGGCCCCTTCCACCTGGATTCAGAATCAATCTTTCAGGGCTATCTTTTCCAGACGACTAGGTCTCCAACCTGAAAGTCATGTATGGGCTGCAGTGGGATGTCTAGGGGAAAGACAGAACTGACCTGAATGTATCGAATAACTATGAACGTACTTAATAAGACCTTGGCAGTTTTGAATACAGTTGACCCTTGAACAATGCAGGGGTTAGGGGCACCAAACCTTTGCAAAGTCAAAAATCCCTGTATAACTTTACAGTTGGCTCTTCATATCACCAGTTCACATATACGGATTCAACCAGCCTTAGACTGTGTAGTACTGTAGTAGTTATTTATTGAAAAATCTGTTTCATGTATGAGTGGACCCTTGCAATTCAAACCTTTGCTGTTCAAGGGTCAACTGTATATTGGATTGAATCAGATTAGAGTCTCCCTAGGTCCAGGATGGGTAAGGGATCTTCCTCGGTCTGCTGTAATTATTTCACAAATGCCTGATGGAAAAGAACAAATGATGATCAGAGCTAAAGGCAACACTTAGAGCCAAGGCAATATGAGTTCCTCAGGGAATTTGGTTAGTTTGACTAGTTGGCTCATCCTATTTTTCCAGAGAATTGAGAATGATAAGGAAAGTGCAATTTTTGTGAAAGTGGAATTACTTGTTTAATATCCTGAATTACCTTGCCAGTGAATTGAGTGCCTCTCTTGCTAAAGAGGAACAAGGAGACTGTCCAAGTGGTGATCTTGGCTACAGTGGTGGCAGTAGCCTGTTTGCAGGGGAAAATTTCTAGCCACCCTGAAAATATGCAGACTATGGTTTAGAACATATTCCTAGCCATGAAACTTTGAGAATTAAATACAATCCATTTACCAACAGAGAAACTTGCTAGAGGGAGCTGGCTTCCATCCTTGCCCCTCCTTTACATGTTTACCAAGATTGTTTCTGGTGGATGGCGCAAGTTGAGATTACCTGCTCAATATGAGGGCTGATGCAGTCTCATCACGATTTCTGCAGGAGACCTTTAAGATTTCCTTTGCCATGCTGTGTAATCTTACAGAGGCTGTGGGCTAAAGTTCAGGTGAGAGATGGAAAGAGACCAAGTTGGTGTCTCCAAAGCTCATTTGAATGGATAAAAATCCATCCAGTTTCCAAGTAGCCTTTTCAGCTTCAGGTGCTAGCAGTTGTTATGCCTTAAATTCCCTAAATAGAGTTTCTGTCTCCAAAGGAGGTTGGGCAAGGGGAATTATGTTGAAGAAAAGTTTTCTTGGGAAGCAGTTTCTTAGCATATTGTCAGCCAAGGAGTTTTCCTTAGCTTCAGGAGTCTGCCTATTAGTCCGTGGTTCAATTTTGATAATTTTTCTTAGAAAGCCTGGAAATTACACATTTTTATTGTGCCCTTGTCATCAAAGTCTGAGGGCCTTTGAATGTTTATATCTTTTGACTGATCCTATTACAGAATTACTTTTGTAGAAGATCTCATTTTGGTCTATATCTCAAAGTAGGTAAAGAGTGAGAATAGGAAATAAAGACTTGATCCCAACTCATCAGTATAAGTTATTTTACATAAAGGATGAATTTTATGGAGAAATAATATTGATTTTCTGAACGGGGGTCATCAGATCATCCTGGGTACAAATGTTCAGAAGAAATTTGCGTGATCTCGTTGCTTAAATTTATGTCAGGTAGCCTGGAACAAGTACAGATCATAAAAAGACTGTAAAAAGAGGTGAACCACATTCTAGCCTATTTGACATTATAGTGGCCCAAGGTCCCTTCAGGCTAAGGGCTCCAGAAGCATTTAAAATGCATTTCGAGAATTCATGTTGATTTTGCAGGCTGATACCAAAAGAACTTCTTGGGTTAGGCTTCCTTCCAAAATGGCTCTAACTGCTTATAATTACATTTCAAACATCTGCTGCGACAATCAGCTAGTTTTTGCAACACATGGATTGACAGACACCATCCTTACTGACAATAGTTCTGATTCAACCTCAGTTTGAGTGGTGAGAATTTGTAGTCGGGAGCCTTATCTGAGCTGTCACCATTTTGTCTTATCAACCCCAACCAAATGGCCATCCCCGGATGTTACAGACTATGAAAATTGCCTTAAATAAGAATGTTGGAAGAACTGGAGTATAATATTTGCCAGATTTTTTTGTCTCCAGGGTTTAAGATTTTCATTTTCAACAACTGGGATTGAATTTTCTAAATTAATTATTGTGGAGAGGGAAAGAGGTGGTGACGATTCAAGTCAAGGCCTGCTGTGACAGTCCTCGTCTAAAGCAGAGGTCAGCTCACCATCTAGTTTTATGGTGCCCAGAAGCTAAGACGGTTTTTGCATTTTTAAATGGATGGGAAAAAAAAGAATAACATTTCATGACACATGAAAATTACATGAAATTCCAATTTCAGTGTCCATAAATAGAGTTTAACTGGAACACAGTGCTCTTTAATCTATGTATTATTTATCATTAATTTTTATCATTACTATTAATAGTATTTATCATTACTATTATTTATCATTACTACTATTATTTATCATCACTATAGTAGTTGTAACAGAGACTACAGAGTGGCACAGACTGAAATATTTACCATCTGGCCCTTACAGAAAAAGTTTGCTGACCTCTGCTCTAGAGTGTTGAAGAGAAAGAAAAACTCGCTTTGGAAGTCAGCCCTAATATTTTTACCTATTTTTGCCCAAAGGGCAAAATTTTGCTGGAGACTTTGTAAAGGACTAGACTACATATTTATCTTTAAAAGATATAAACTGGCAAAAAGATGGCCCTGACTCAATGATTGACTGATAAAATAGTCTTCCATTATGACTTGATGACAACAGAATCCTTAGAAGCACCATCTGGCATGGAATTTTTAGCTCTGTCTCCTAAAAACTGAGTAGAGACACAAAGAATAGAAAATAATCATTCTCTTGATTCCTGCAATAGCTGAAGAGGAGTCAGCTGGAATTTCCATACTTATTAGTAAAACTCAGAGCAATCTCATAAAAAGTTGTGCCACCAATGGTAAAGGATTCTGTTAGCTCAGTGGTGGAGCCAGGGGTGGAGGATAGAGTGTTGCTGGGTGTGGTAGGTAGGACAGGTGATTTTGTGCTTTTAGTGTTTTTTTTTTTTTTTCCTTTGGTGTTTAAATGGGTGTTCAGCCCCTTTGGCGTTCTAGAAGGCAATTTAAGAAGGGTTAATTTAAAATAGTAGATCTTGTTTTTGATAACCTTCCAACCTTCAAATAAGGATCTTCAGATAAGGATCTTCAAACCTTATTTGTCACTAAGTGATCTCATTAACTTAGTAGAATAAAAATTCAATGATCATTTGGATTTATCACCAGTCACTTATTATTACATTATTAGTTTTTGAAATGCCTGATGCTTCAGTAAATGAAGGGTGTTGCAGCCTTCAAGCCTTCAGCCACTGCAGCCCCCATATGGTGCACCCTGAGGGGAATTCAGGACAGTGGAAAAACAGGATACTGGCCCTCGATAGTTAAGATATATATCGAAGGAACAATTTCAATGAGCCCAGACTGTTGCATCTTCCCATACATAGAAAAGCACTAAAATAGTTAACTTGAGGTGTCTTTTATGATTAGCAGTACTCTTTTAACGTTTGACTGCATATTTGTTTGTTTTCCCAGCAAAAACTCCTATATATCCTGGCTCCCCCCTTGCCTCTTTGGAACAGTCCTTCAGAGCTATCTGAGAGGCTGCCTTCCCAGGCTATAGTTCTCAGTAATGCCCTAAACAAAACATAGTTCTCAACTTTTAGGTTGTGCATTGATTTTTCAGTAGCCACTACTTTCTCTTGTTGCTCTGCTGTCAACACCTTTTCTTATTCCTTCTCCACTGCTGCCTCTTCCTCTCCCAACATTTAAAAGTTGACTTTCTTTAGGACAGATGTCTGCTAATCCCTATTCTTTTCTCACTCTGACTTTTCTATTTAGGAAATCTCATCCTCATCCATTCCTCAAATAAAATTTATAGGCTCTGACTGAAAAAAAAAAATTAGTGGGAATTCCCTGGTGGTCCAGTGGTTAGGACTCCACACTTTCACTGCTGAGGGCACAGGTTCAATCCCTGGTCAGGGAACCAAGATCCCACAAGCTCCTCGGTGTGGCCAAAAATAAAAAAAAAAAAATTAGTCTCCAGCCCTTGCTGAAAACTCCAGATTATAATAGTGCACATTCAACAGCACCACTTGAATGATTAAAACAAACCTCAGTCTCAACATGTCTCAACAGCACTCGTGATGCTCCGGGAGAACCACTCTTCCTCCAGGGTTTCTTGTCTTGGTGAATGGCATCCTCATGCACTCAAAGTAAAACCTGGGAGGCATCTTTGACATCCCCCCTCTCCCTTATGTCCCCAACCAAACAACCACAAAAATGAGTCTTGTGGTTTCTTAAATACGATGTCAATCATACATACCCACTTTTCTTCATCTCCATTCCCACCATCCTGGCTTAAGCTACCAGAATAATCTCTCATCTCTGGCTATAGATACCTAATTATTTTCCAGAATCTATTCTTTGACAGTCCCCCATTCTCCAAGGTGTAGGAGCCAAAAGAAGCATATAAAACTCCAACATATATGGTGTCTTCCTTCTGTTTTAAACCCTTCAATGGTTTCCAACTGTTATTAAGGTGAAAAACAACATTCTCAATGAAAAAGCCACAGCCTCTGACAGATCTTTCCTTACCTATCTAACCAGTCTCATTGGATGGCTCTCTTCCCTTCAATTTGAGTCCCTGCCAGATTGGTCTTCTGTATTTTCCCAAATGTTCCATTTTCTTTCCAGCTGCAGGAGCCTTCAACAGGCAGGTCTCTGTCCTCCGAGTTGAGCTAAGATACTACTTAACTGTCCTTCAGAGATAGAAAGCCTTTGAGCCTCAGAAGGGTGCTGGTCTTCAGAGCCTTCATCCCTTTTTACCCAGGAATCTCCTTTGTTCCTATGCAGATTTACTCACCCTTCCCCAGTGACCTGATCTACATTTGAAGGGATATTAAAAAGAGCCCTTTTGACCAACACATTACAAAAGAATAAGGCCTCCCTTAGGGCAATGGGTACCTGCTTGGTTTATAGTTTTTACACTTACATAATCATATTTTTTACACTTACAAAATTAAGAAGATTCCTTCAAGAGACTCTTCCTGGAACAAATAGGACATACTCTAATGATTTGCTCTCTACTGATGTCAAAAATATTGAAAAGTATATTTACAATTTTTGCTCTCAATCTTTAAAATCATTTTGCCTTTTTATTAAAGAGTAAATACATGTAGAGGTTTTTAAAAAATCAAATAATGAAAAAAAGTACACAATGAAATATAAGTCTCCTCACCACCAATCCCTCTCAGAGGTAAGGTATCCATTATTAACTGTTTCTTTATATCCTTCTAGAAATATTCCATGTATATATAGTACAAATACACATACGCACATATACACACTATAGAAATGGGGATCAATGATATCTCTCTTTTCACTTAACTGGGAGATAATCACAGATCAGCACACAGAGATCCTCTTATTTTCCCTCAAGTCTTCACTTGAGGTGAAGGGTCCCCCATTTGTAGTTTACTATAATGTATTGAACCCACTGTTTTATTCAACTTGCTAATAGACGTGTTATTTCCAGTTTTCTGCCATTACAAAAAAAAAAATGCACCAAAAAAGTTGTATCACTAATTTAGACCATGATGATTATAGCTAATAATAATGTGTCATATATTTGAATATGGCTAAGAGAATAAATCTTTAACGTTCTTGCCACAAAGAAGAAATGGTAACTACATGATGATTAGGCAGAGGTAGTCACTAATTACTATGGTAATAATCATTTTGCAATTTATAAATTTATCAAATCAACATGTTGACCCCTTAAACTTATACAATGTTATGTGTCAGTTATATCTCAATAAGCTGGGAGGAAAGAGGCAAAAAAAAAAAAAGTTGTATCAATTTGTATTGCCTTCAACCATGTAGGAAAATGTTGACGTCTCTACACCTGGAAGTCACCACATATTATCTATTTTATTTTTTCATTTTGATGGGTGAAAATTAGTATTTCAATTTTTGTTGGTGGGTTGGTTTGTTTGCTTGCATTTCTTTAATTTTTTGTGAGGCTGAACATCCTTCCTTGTTGTACACCTTTTATTTTTCTTTCTGTGAGCTAGCTATGTATATATTTCACCTGTTTTTCTTAAGTAGTTGAAGGTTTTCTTACTGATTTGTAAATTTTTTAATATAATAAAGAAATTATTCCTCTACCATTTATGTTGCAAAGTTTTTAGCAACTTGACTTTTGATATTTTTAATGGTATTTATTCAGGAAGAATTTATAATTTTATGAGATAAAATTGATCTATTCAAGCTTTGTGTCTTGATGTGATATATATGTGTACACACACATATACACCTATATGATTTATATATATGTATATAAATATAATTTTAAAAACATTTTAGATTATATTTTTATATTTAAACCTTTGATCTCTGTTACAGAAGAGAGGAATTTGGTGATAAGCAGTAATAATACCTGGTAACTTTTAAATAGTAATTATCCTTTGCTGAAGGAATTTAAGGACCTTTACAGTAGTAATTAAATGAGTGTGTATTTGTCCTCCCCATCTGACAACAAATACCTTGAAGGTTTTTCCGAAGGTTTTTCCAAAGGTTCTTTTGCCCAATGCACCAAGCCAAACACTGAGAGGCCAAGGTTTGCAGCAGAGCAAGGTTTTATTCACGAGGCAACCAAAGGAGGAGACAGTGAATGCATCCCAAATCTACTTCCCCAAACACAAGGGTCTTGGGGTATTTATGGGATAAAGCTGAGGTGTGGGGAAGAGGGGAAAGGTGATTAGAGTTAAGAAACGACAGAACTTGTCATCATTCTGCACAGGCACAACTAAGTCACCTGCTTCCCCAGGGACTGCACGTTTGGAAAATGGCGGCCTTAGTATGTTCTGAGGGTGGAGTTTTGGATCCACTGATGTCAAAAGGTCCCAGAGCAGATACTCATGCATGCCCCATTGGAGGGTCCTAAGCAGTCTCAACAAGCTTGGGAGCTTTTACTGGACACAGCTGACTCCAAGTTTCTGAAAAAAACAACTTAGGCAATCATCTCATTGTTTAGGCTACTTGATGCTTGGAAGATATGCAAGTTTTTGTAAAAACAGTTAAAGCGAGCTTGATCAGTGAAGGCAATTTACTGTTTATTAAGCAAGTTATAATTTAATGGCTCTAACTGATGATACTCTCAGTTTCAAAGGTAGTGACTAAGCCTATTTTATTTATTTAATTTGTCCTTAGCATTCAGAAGAGTGCTTTGCACACAGTAGTCTCAGTGATAATATTCATTCATTTATTTGATAAAAGCAATAAATTTTTAAAAAAATACTTAATTTTAAAATTATAATGCATGTACATTATAATAATGTAAAAGAAAAACATAAAGAAAAATATAAAGACCTTAAAATGCACGTGTAAGCCTACCATCCTAGAGATAACTATGATTAACATTTTGTGACTTTTCCTTCCTATAATTTTGTCTATGTAGTATACAGTCAGCACTCCATAACCACGGTTTCCACATCCACAGATTCAACCAAGAGTGGATCAAAATTATTAGAAAAAAAAATTCCAGAAAGTTCCAAAAGGCAAAGCTTGAATTTGCCAAGTACTGGCAACTTTTTTCATGTGATTCACATTGTATTTACAAGTATGTACATAGCATTCACACTGTACTAGGTGTTATAAGTAATCTAGAGATGATTTAAAGTATACAGAAGGATATGTGCAGGTTATATACAAACACTACACTGTTTCACATAAGGAACTTGAGCACCTGCAGATTTGGGTATGGGGTGAGGGTCCTAGAACCAATGGAACCAATTGCCCTCAGATACTGAGGGAGGATTGTACTATTAGGGGTAAAGATAGCATAGTGGACAGGGTTTTTCCTACCATCAAGAATGTACTTGGAGAGCTCCGCTGATCTTAACACCTGTTCCAGGGGATGTATTTTCAATCCAGGCCGGTCAGAGGACTTCTTTGCCTCCACCCCTTCTTCAGGGATGCGTGATGCAGGATAGGCCAATCACATCCCTCATTGGGAATGCTGCAAGGGGCAATTATTGTTTTTGTTTTGTTGTTGTTTTTATTTTTTTGCTGGGATTTTACAATGTGAGGATGACGTAAAGGTGAAGCTGCCAGTGGCTCTCCAATTACAGAGTAATTCTTGATGGAGAACAAAGCCAACGAAGTGCTAAGAGATGGAGAGAGAAACCTGCAGACATCGTTTCAGCTTCTGGATCCAGCTATGCCTGAAGCAACTTTCTGTCTACATAAACGAATATATTTCTTTTTGTGTATAAACTAGTTGGAATTGTGTTTCTGTCACTTTCACCTGAAATGGTTTTGACTAATATAGGAATAATTTTGATAGAATTGCATGATGTTTTGGTGAAGGATCCATGAATGCCTGACTCTCGACTTCCTCCTTTCAGAGTTCTGCTGCAAGGAGCAGAGGAGGGGGACGAATACACACACAAAAAAAGGATCTAAAAGCAGAAAATATTCTTAGCCAACTGTGTAATGAGTAACCCTGAGAGGCTCAAGTAAGGTGAGACACAGCACTGGATAGAATCTCCATCTCCCCTTAAGACTCTTTATATCTTGCATTATTAGTTGCCAGAGAGGCTGTTTTTATTACATATTCCCATCGGAAGGGACTGAGTTTTATATAATGAAGATTAGAGAAGTTAAGTGAATTTAGAATTTAATATACAGAGCTTTTATAGCCAAACAGGCTTCATATAGATGAGTAAGTTTCCTGATGGTGAAAGACTTTGGAGTCTTTGGATGGAGAACATGGGCTTGCTTTCTCCTAAACTTTCTGTTATGATTACCTCAATTCTCCATTTTGTCTTCCTAGTAGAAGCATTGTCTAAGAATGTTCATGGCACTTATTTTGGAGGCATTTAGAGATCTAGAGAGGAAAGGAGCTGAGATATATATATATATATATATATATATATATAATTGTAATGTAGTGTTATTAAAGATGAAACGCTTTTGTAGCTTATAATGTTTATAATGATACGTTATAATTACATAGAAAGTTTTTCCCAGTGGTTTCTTCCACATATCACTTCTTTACCTTTCCAATAATACTAGAATGTAGGGGGCAATTATTAGTTTCTCATTTTGCAGGTAGGGAAACAGAGATATTTAGCAAGTGATTTGCTTAAATCATGACTCATGACCAGGTTTATAAGAAAGTCTGGTTATAGGTTTATAAGGGAAAACAATTACACCTGCAAAGTTTTCCTAGCTCTCTGGTTCAGGCTTTCACATGAACCAAGGGTATTACCTTAGACAGATTCATTTAACCTCCTTAGGTTCCAGCTTTTTCATGTGGAATATGAGGCAATGGGCTAGATTCAGGTTCAACTAACCTTCGATAGGCACCTATTAAGTGCAAGTCATGTGCTAGGAACTTTCAATGTAATCATAATAATTTAAATTAAATTTTTAATTAAATTTAAATTAAACCTTATAACAAATGAAGAAAACTAGGCACCAAGAAGTTAAGTAACTTGCCTAAGATAAAGAATTAATTAATTTGGATTAATAAAAATTAATTTAAATTAAAATAATTAAATCAATTTATTTAAATATAATTAAAATTATTAATCTTTATTAATCCAAAATAATAAAAAATAATTTGGATTAACATATTAATGCGAATCTCCTGACTTAAAAACATCAGTGCTTTTTCCTCTATACTTTAGCACAATCCTCTGTATTTTAGCATTCTATAAAGTTATAAAACATGTACGTGAGTTTTGATTTATTGACATATAAACTAAAATAGTTCTCTTACCCAAAATACATGTAATGAGTAAAATAATTAATATATATATAAATTAAAATTTTAAAGTTTGACTGAGTTTATATGACCAAACTGTTTATGACTTAATAATGTTTGAGGCTTCTAAGTGACATAGGAATGTGTTTAAAAATATATTACAGAAATCCAAATAACAAGAAAGTCAATGCGTTATCAACATGCAGATTCAGAAGTTGGTTCAAAGTAGTAATTTCTTTGTTGAGAAATGCATAATTTCAAATATACTTTCTCATTCTGTTCAGTTCAACAAATGGATTTTAATGTTAACTGACACAAAGGAGGAAGAAAGCTACTATTTAAAAAAAAATTTTAGACGGAAAATTCATGATTGGCATGTTTGCTACTATGCCTATCATTAATAATTACTAGTTGGTTGATAGATTTTAATCATTATATTGGCACATAGGAATAAAATTTATAATAACACAGATACCTGATATAACAAGACAGGTTATATTCATTATATTTGGGAGATAAACACTCAGGAAATACTGCTATTTGGAGAAGCTATTTACATCTCTGGTGTGGACTCTATTTCTAAATTTCCCCAAAGTCTGTTGTTTCCTCTGTTTTGTACAATATTTTCTATATTATTTTAAAATACTTAATTCTGATATAAAAATAATAGGAAAAAAGGAAGGAGAATTGATGACACTAAGTAGAGAAGCAAATAACCTGTGAGATGTGGTAGACGTAGAGAAAGAAAGTAGAGTCGTGTGAGGTGAACAGATAAAATGATGGACAAATGAGAAAATCACTTATTTAGAAAAGGATGGAAGGATAAGTATTTATAATTCACTAAATACGCATAAGGCATATGAGGCGCTCAGTATTTACTGGGTTAAAAACATCTCTTCATTGGTAACATCAAGTCTGGCCCCAAGTACCCTCTGTACAGGAAGCACAAATAAAGTCCGCAGCTGTTTATCGGGCAGATTGTAATTGTGACCAGGCACAATTGCCCCTGCATCTCTGACAGAGCAAGTGAGATGTTGACCCCAGATATCTTAAATCTGTTGGGTCACTTTGCTTAAACTTCTGCTCTGGTCCTTGTAACCGCACCAGCAGTGGGGAAGGTTGATGTGTCTGAGTCAGAAGACAGAGACAGACAGATGGACTAACTCAGATTTCATAGGCACATTGTGTATGTTCAGGTGATAGACCTTTCATCTGTTTGCATTCTAACCCTTGTGGGTTAACCTACCCCAACTCTTTCCCTGCTTCTCACTCTTCCTGTGTGTTTTAAATGGATATAATAAACTATGTGAATTGAGCATCTTAATTTGCACTGTGGGCCTTCCTGTTCCACCACCTCTGTGCTAACCTGCCTGGTCGTGTACTTGGAGACTCCTATTACATCAAGGTAATTCCCCACGTGGCACTGCTGGTCAATTTTTGCCTCATATTTCTTCTTTATATTTACAACTGATGGTAATTACACTGCAGTGGGTGGAGAATATACCATTTCAGAAAGATATTTGGTCGTCTAAAAAGAGCATTTAACTGTCACAGGGATACATTCCAATAATAGTCTGGCTGCAGCAGACAAACAAAATAGAATTCATGGTTCAGCAGGATAAAATCAGAGCACTTTAAAGCTGGTTCCAGTTCAAACTCTCATTTTGAAGAATGAGATTTAGTGACTTGCCGAAGGTCACTATTTCTAGTAACTAGTAAGCCAGAACAGGAGCCAATGCTGTCTAAAGAGGCTAGGGTGTTATTTGAGCTACTATTGCTGTTTCTGTCTGGGTCTTGGGTAATTACCAAGCACACATTCTGGCACATGCCGTGTAATGACTAAAAATATAAACTACAGCTGTCACAATTAATAGATTAACATTAAATGATGCAAAAATAAACAGGGAATGTCTGTTTATTAACAGGGTTTATAAACGTCACTGAGACATTTCAAGTGCTAAAAGTTGCTGTTCTTTCCTGCTGTCAGTTTAATCATGATATTACACATTTCCATTTGTTTAGAAGACTGAACATTAGTCAATCTGCTCAATACTCACCAGCTAATATATATGAAGAACTGTGTTAGATGTTTGGAACATAAAAATGAGTAAGATTTAAACTTCAAGAATCAACAAATACTTTGGACTTCCTCTATGTGTCAGGCACTGTTGTAGGCACTAGGAAACCATAACAACAGTGGCTTAAACCAGAGAATATTCATAATCAATAAAAATAAGTCCAGAGGCTTGAGTGGCAGCTCAACTATGACCTCAGGGACCCAATTTTTTTTTTGGGGGGGGGCTTTCCATTTCTTCCTATGATTTTGGAGTTTTCCTTTATGCTTTTTGCCTTGTGGGCTCAAAAGACCTGCTTCAGTTCCATGTATCATGTCCTCACAATACCATTTCCAAAGCAAGAAGAATGAGGGTGGTGAGAGGGATCTTCTCTTGTAAGTCTCTTTTTTATCACACACAGAATTTCTATCCTGAAGATTCTCAGCAGGCTTCCCCTCAGATTGGTATCGAAGAGTAGAACTTTCTGTGATGTTGGAACTATTCCATAGCTTGTGTTGCCCAAAATGGTATCCACCAGCCACACATAGCTAGTGAGCACTTGAATTATGGCTAGTGTGACTAAGGAATAGAATTTTTAGTTTTATTTAATTTTAATTAATTTGAACTTAAATTTAAACACACGTGTCTAGTATCTACCATATTGCACAACCTTTGATTCTTTTTGGCTAGAACTAGGTTATGGCCATCAGTAGTTGCCAGGGAGGCTGGGGAAATGATTATGTAGCTTTTCCAGCCTCCAAGGGAGGAAAAGTTTGGGGATGGCTCTTTGGCAGCAACTAATGGAGTCTGCCATGAAAAGCAAATAAGACAAAGCATCACAGAGCTGGTATTGTAATGGGGGAGGCTAACAACATAAAACTATAAACAAATTTTAACAGGTAGCCATCTTCAGGTTTGAACAAGCCCTGTTATCTAGTTCAGCCTAGATGATTGGTCTAGATTCTAGATTAATGTAATAGGAAGTGATTGAAGGTGGGAGGGAGTAATTTAAGAAGGGGTGGGAAAAATTCTCTAGGAGCTCATAGTCTGGTAGAAGAGGAGGAAGACAGGCACGTAAAATAAATTGTTAATAAATAGGGTGGTATATATGTATATACATCCACATATTTATTACATATATAAATTGTATATTTTTACACGTATACATAGTTAATACAGAGTCTATAGTAGGAAGATAAAGCATCTTTGAGCGTTTCTCTGGTATCTCCTACAAGCCTTACATAACATAGCAAGACAGGATTCGCAGCCTAGAAGCCTTGGAATGTGGTCCATCTACAATCCTTAAAGCAACAGTTGACGCAATACAGCTTTACAGGACTACATGTACAAGAATATGGTTAATGAGTGATTTCTCAAAGGGTTCCTATAGGATGTTCTCAAGTGGGATAATCAAAAACACTGTGAAAACTTTGAAAGGACCTATTAAGTCCTGTAACTTCAAATGGTATGATGTTCTTGATGCCTGAGGGGGCATTAGCAGTAATAGACCTGTCTGACAAGAGGCTGTCAGAGCTGGGGCAGCTTAATTAAAGCGAAGATTCTGGTGTGACTGAGGGTAAATGATGGTAAGTTTCAGCAGTATCATCCTCAAAGATCTCTGTAAGTGGGGAAAGGACCATTTGCTATGTCCTTACGAACCCATGCTAGTACAGAATGATAAATCAGGGTTGTGTGCATTCCAAGAGCTACCCGGTTGAAAGATATACTTTCTAAAGCCCTTTAATATACTGTACTACTATTTTGCGATAGTGTACTTCTTATTTTCAAAGATAGAATTAGTGATTTCTGTGCAAGAATGGTTGAAATTATCCATGTAATAAAGCATTTCCTCCATAATTCTCCTTGGATTCATGATACTTCTTGAGATATCTCTTTGTCTTATAATTCTGTACTTTATACAACTTTCTCAACTACAGTGTAGTAAAAAGAGGATATGTATCAAACTGATGTTAGTACTCATGGTAAACAAATATAAAAACAGACATGCACATTTATTTCAACTATAGGCTGAAATAGAGTATGTGAAGATATTCACAGATTCTGAGTTCACATGACAGTTTGTAGCTATGACAATAGTAATGTGGCTAATAAACTTCCATATTGCTGCAGTAAGAAGTTTTTATATTTATAAAGGAAACAGACGATGATGGTGATGATTTTGTTAGGGAATAAGAATTCTTTAAATAAATTCAAGAGAATTTATTTAATTTCACCACTTAAGTTTATTTATAGATTTAATGCTACTTAGTGGTGATGATGATCTCCCACTTTTTCTATCCATCAGTGTCAAGAACTGCACTGTTCAACAGGGTAGCCACTAAACACCTTGGACTATTTAAATTTGAATTTAAATTAATTAAAATTAAATAAGGTGAAAAATTATCTTCTGACCCTACATTAGCTACAAGTGTTAAACAGCCACCTGCTGCCACCATATTGGACAGTGCAGATCTAGAACATTTCTAACACAGAACGCACTATTAGCAATGGACACATGGGCTCACATCGTTTTCAAAAAACGTCGATAAAATGAAGCATTATTCAACTTAATGCAATAGTGTGTGTTAAACAAAGGCCATTTATTTACTGTTGAGGAAGTTCTAGACATACAGAGATTCCTAGGAGTCGGTCCCTAAGATAGACTCTGTCGGGGCCTTAGGCAGTAATGACCTTAGACTCAGGCAAGAAAAACCCTGCCCTGGCTCTGCATTTTAGAGGGCATCATCCTAGCTCTCCTCCCCAAGGGGCGAAAAATCTCCAGGGCCAAGGGATGTGGTCCCCAAGAGCCTGTGTTCCCTTTCTATTTCTAGACCTTGTCCAAGGAGCCCAGGACCCTGGAATTCACTGATCGAAAATTCCCAAGGCTACTTCAGGGCCTGAGCGGGCCTCTTCCCAGAACTGTTCTCTCAAGGGAGGACCTCACAACCAGTGTATGCACTCCTAGGCCTGAGGGGTTGCCAAGGGGTGGCTGTTTGAGGGTGTGCAGGGAGCTTGGCTGAGTGGGCTGGGGCATCGACACCTGTGCGGAAAGCCCCTCTTGTTCATCAATGGGGCTGGAACAGGAAGCAAAAGTGATGGAAGTATGTGTAGACTGAGGGCTGGGGTCTGGCTCTTTCCTCCTTGCCATGTATGGGGTGGAGCTCCAACGTTACTAAGAGCTCTGTGCACACGCCTGGCCTTCCAGGTCGTTATTAAGGTATATTTTTCAAGATAGGAGCACAGAATATATTTTATTTGTAAGCTTGATATATTCCTTGTAAATATTTAAACATAGGGTACTTGAACCCCGGTCTTGCAAATGTCAGGGCGGGGCTGACTGCCTTCCCTAGAATAATCCATTCAGCTGGGGTTTCTTGGCTGGTTTGCTCACAATTGCTCTAACTGGTTACATCTGAGGTATCTTTGGATGCCAGAGGGAAATTTCTTTTTCCAAAGGCTGCCGGTCCAGCGAGGCCCCGATGCATCCTTCGAAAGGGTTATAAGTGGAATTGCTGAAGGCCAGAAACGGCTTTGGAGGGTCCTCTTTCCGGGAGAGGAACCTGTTCCTAGCTCTCCTGTATTCGGGACAAATGAGACCAAGGTGTGCGAAGAAAAGGCTCGCGATCCCTGCGTGGGGAGAGAGGTGGGAAGGCGAGTCCTTTGAAGATAGTTGGTTTGGGGCACTACCTCTCTCCTTGCCTTTCTCCAAAGAAATTCAGCCCTGCTCTCCTCCCTCACCCCAAGCCTGGGACTGGGGCTCGCCGGGTGGCACGGGCGGCCCCCAGGGGCGCACAGGGCGCCTTTGTCTGGAGCGCGGCGAAGAAGGAGGAGGGGAGCGTGCCAGACAGTGGCCACTGTGGCTGGAGTTTGGGCTAGAACTTTCTTCCGCCCTCTCCACGAGTTACCGTACTCCCGCGGGCCCACAACTCCTGCCCGGAAGCCGGGCACGCGTGGGGTCGTGGACACGCGACGGGCAGCGCTGGCCTGGGAGCGCCAACCTCCTTCCCGGAGCCACGGGCGGCGGGCGCTGAGGGGACAGGAGACCACGAGGTGGAGGAGGAGGAGAAAAAGGAGGAAGAGAAAAAAGGGAAGGGGGGAGGGGAGGAAGGGGGGAGAAGGAGGAGGGAGGGGGGAGGAGGGGGAGGAGAAAGGGCGGGGGCGGCGGCAGGCGGGGAGGAGCCGCCGCGGGCAGTGGCCGGCGGAGGCGGAGGCGGAGGCGGTGCTCCCGCTCGGCCGTAGAGCGGCGCAGGGACCCGCGCGGCCGTGACCCGGCGGCCACCCAGAGGCCGAGCGCGGCCGCAGCGGACAAAGGAGCATGTTGGCGCGGAGGAGGGCGCGCCCTCTGGCCGCCACAAGGCTTCGGGCGCTCCCGGGCCCGCGCTGCGCCCCCGTCCGCCCTGGCGCCGGGGCGGCCCGCTAGGCCAGTGCTCTGCCGCTCGGCCGGCAGGCCCCGACCCGCCGCCCAGCCCGCAGCATGGAGCCGCCCGAGCGCCTGCGGGGACGCGCGCCGCCGCCTCTGTTGCTGCCGCTGGCTCTGCTCGCGCTGCTGGGAGGCGGCGGCGGGGCCGCGGCGCTGCCTCTGGGCTGCAAACACGACGGGCGGCCCCGAGGGGCCGGCAGGGCGGCGGGCGCCGCCGAGGGCAAGGTGGTGTGCAGCAGCCTGGAGCTCGCGCAGGTCCTGCCCCCGGACACGCTGCCCAACCGCACGGTCACCCTGTGAGTAGCCCGCGGGGCGCCGCTCTGCCCAAGCGCCCGGTCCCCTCCCTCCTTCCCTGCCGGCGCTCTCTGTCGTGCCGCTTCTCTCTCCGCGCGACTTGCAAAAGGGTCCCGCCGGCACCCCTGTGCCTTTGTGTGAATGAAGCTGCGGGCAGGGCTGGTGCTGGGCAAGGCCCGGGGGTCTCGGCCTGGGCGCGTTTCTGCGGCAGGCGACCAGATGTGTCCCCGAACTGCCTCCGAGCTCCGCTAGTTTGCAAAGTAAAAGTTTTCGGGTTCCCCGCGCGGTCCGGGCGCGGCGCTTTTGAGCTGCGCGGTGCCACGTGAGGATGCAAGTAAACAGGTAGTCCGCAGAGTTAAAGCTCATTCATCTAGTGCGCGGGCTGCCGGAAAACACAGTGCTAGGTTAGATTCGCCAGTCCTTCAGCTTCTTCCAACTTAAGTTACTTGGACGCAAGTTTGCAGGATACTAAAGCAGCACGAGGACTTTGAACGCCCCGGTGTGTGACCCCCAAACCCCCAGACTGTTTCCTTCGCTTTTGCTATCTTAGTTTTACTACAGTTAAAGAGCACCTTTTGAAATAGAGTTGTTTTTAAGGGCCAGAAATATATTTCAGATGAAATCGTGCAACTCCAGCTCCGTTTTCTTGGGTGTGAGCACTCATCTTTTTAAAAGCCGAGAACTTCGGATTTGCAAACTGTGGGTTTGCTGAGCCTTGCAACTCAAGGACTTGATTTTCAGATTGAGTTTCCACCTGGAAGGAAAAATTTTTGGTCTCGTTACTCAGTTTGTGTTACGATTCACCGTCCAGTTTTGCAAGCGTGGTTCTGCCAATTCTAGCTGAACCCGTGTCCCCAGTGACTCTTGATTTTATTTTCTGAACGACGAATTGGTTTGGGAAGGCTTGAAAGTGTTTCTAATGGGTATTTTGTCGAGCTGAAATATGAGTCCCTCGGCGCCGTCTTCCTCTATGTTGTTGTTTTGGTTGGTTCCCTAAAAAAGAATCAAGGCTGCCACTATAAAAACATGAAGGCAAGGGAAGCAGCATGACCTGTGAAAAAACTTAAACTGCGGTTTTTAATTTAACCCCAAAATATGGTTTTTAATTTAACCCAAATTAACCCAAGCAGGATTTATGGGTAAGACAAGTACAAATTTCATTACCAGCACCTTTGTTCTTCATTGCCGTTTGTTTGAATTAGGAAAGATTTAACACAGGAAAATTGTGTGTTTCTGTTTATGGAGGCCCGAAAATGGTAAAAGAGTTTTTGTTTTGTTTGATTTCCTTTACCAACACTTGACCATTTGGTAGCGGCAGCAGCTGTATTTATTTCTTAGCCAGATTCTTTGAAGTGGATATTTTGGGTATGGGACCATAATTACAGTCTGGAGTCAAGTGGAGAAAACCTTTGCGTTGCCCAACTCCCTTGTTACTCTGAAGAAATTAGTCATCATACATTTGGGTTCTGGATCAGTGGCACTTAAGCTGATTCAAGTTTAGGTCGAGTTTTTCTGAACTGTCAGCAGTGGATTAAAGCAGCTACTTTAAATTGTTGATTTTGCGGGGGGAAAAAGTTGATATTACAGAAAATCACTTTTCAGCATATTATCAAACTATTTCACTGAATTTTTTTGAGCTGATTAAAATCTAAGTGCCTTTGAAATGCCATTTTAATACTTTTTTTCACCTGAAAGCTCTTTAGATAAAAGTAAAATTAATAAAATTTATTCAGTGAATGGGAAGAAATTATAATTTATTTAAGGATCATATAAAGTTGCTGTTCTGGATGAAGTTGGTTCAAGGTGTATCAGACCTGGTGGAGGGTCTTCTGGGCCAGTTTCCTCATTTTATTAGGGAATAAATCAGAGGGTCGCTGTGGATAAGTGACTTGTCCAAGTTCCCATGGTGAACGCCTGGCAAGGGGTCCGTGTCCCAGATCCCTGCCCTGCAGTTCAGATGTTTTCTCATCATCGCCCCTTGTCTTCATCTTCCTTCTTAGTTCAACACGGTTTTTTATTGAACTGAGGTCCTGGGCAGTGTGTTGAGGTTTGGACTAGGTGTTAGTTTCCTAGGACTATGGTAAATTACCACAAATTTGACAGCTTAAACAACAAATTTCTTCTCTTGCAGTGCTGGAGGTCAGAGGTCTGAAATCAAGGGTTTCAGCAGGGCCATGCTCCCTCCAAAGGCTCCGGGGGAGAATACTTGATTCTTTCAGCTTCTGACATTACTTGGCTTGTGGCAACCCAACTCCAATCTCTGCCTCTGTCTTCGCACGGCCTTCCCTTTGTGTGTCTCTCAAATACTCTTCTTTCTCTTCTAAGACACCAGTCATTAAATTTAGGGTCCACCGGAAGTCCAGGATGATCTCATCTAGAGATCTGTGACTTAGTTACATCTGCAAAGACCCTGTTTCCAAACAAGGTTACTTTCAGAGGTATAGGGCTGAGAACTTGGACCTATGGCTTTGGGAGACACTCACCTTTCGGTTCACTACAAAATATAGATTAAAAACATCTTTCTTCTCCAGGAACTTACGGTATTTGGGGAGAGAGATTCATGAATAAGTCTCAGGACAGTATGGTAAACGGTCTAATATCAGGGTGCACAAGTAGAAAAAGGAACCCAGAAGAGGGCAACCGAGGCCCCTTTAGGGCATAGTGGGTGGGATGGAGGATCTGAGGATCCAGAGTCAATTTGAGAAGGATGAGAAAGATGATAGTGAAGGAAATGGTGAGGCAATGAGGGGATGGAAGGTGGGAGTCCCCAGCATGCCCACAGGTGTGGAGATGCTTGTGAAGCCATGCATTTGATATTGCTTGAAAGTCAAGGGCAAGTATCTGGTGCCTGGAGTGGTGGTGGTGGCGTTGGGGCGCGGTGGGGGGCAGGTCAAGGTCGGACAGGCTCTCTGGTGGGAGTTTTCATTTCTTAGGTGTGGCCAAGCATTTTCAGCTGAGCTGTGATGCAGGTGTTGCATGGAAAGTTGATAGGGGTTGAAAGGATGGCAAGGATTGAAGTTTTCTTTTTTCTTTCTTTAATAATGAAAAATAAGGCCTTTTCTACTTAGTGGATGAACTGGACTTCAATATATTGATAGCTTAAAGCTCAGATCTTTCAACTATCTTTTTTTTTTTTTTTTGCGGTATGCGGGCCTCTCACTGCCGTGACCTCTCCCGTTGCGGAGCACAGGCTCCGGACGCGCAGGCCCAGCGGCCATGGCCCACGGGCCCAGCCTCTCCGCGGCACGCGGGATCCCCCGGACTGGGGCACGATCCCGCGTCCCCTGCATCGGCAGGCGGACTCCCAACCACTGCGCCACCAGGGAAGCCCTTAACTATCTTAGTGAACAACACATTTTCATAGCCATGTTTCTAGAGAGGTCTGGCAGAAATCCTCAGCTTGACCTGTTTTTTGTATCTCATGTAGCCTTTTGTATTAAAGGATTAAATTCCATTTATTATTCTTCTACACACGTGGAATAAAAATTTAACTGCATTTAATGTTTTTGTTGGAAATCTGTTCACTTTATTCCTATGTTTTATATGAGATGCCCAATATTAAGTTTTAAAAATTCTGAGGGCATCGGTGGTAGAAGGTTGTACAGATTTAGCCCTGCCTTTCCAACGGTGTTTTCCTCATGATGCTACGTGGCGATTCTACTTCATCAAATGTTATGTTTGTTTGCTATCAGAAAACTGATAATTGGACGTCACCAGTGTATGCGGCTCAGTGCCAGGTACACAAAAAGAAGTGCTTGTATTGTTTGGAAACTTAAACGTAGTTGGAGAGAGAAGATTTGCACTAAAGCAAAGCAGATATCTCAGGAACAATCACAGAATGTCTGTAATTAAGTAATAAATCCTGTACTGCTGATTGTTTAAATGCTTTAGGAAGCCTGAAAAGAGGAGAGAGCAGTGGGGCTGTGGAGGCATTGGAAGAGTTTTTCATTTTCTTGGAGAAGTTAGGACTTGAGCATGGCCCAAGGGGAGTGAAAGATGGGGTTTTGGGGGTGGGGGAGGGCATTCTGCAGTAACAGTGAGGGGTGGTGACGGACTGGCCCCACTGAAATGCAGAGAGGGTTTTTGGAACCATTGGTCTATCCATGGTATTTCAAGCACGGTTCTGACCAAGGTCAATTAGGGGAGAGTGTACAGATGGGAGGTGGAGGGGGCCCAGGCTGAAGCCTCCTGGAGCAGTGGAAGAGCCTGAGAAGGAAGGAGCCTCTGGTGAGGTAGGGGGAGCACCTGGGGAGTATCTGGTCATAGAAGCCGAGAGAAGTTCAGGTTTGAAGCCAGGAATTGGGGGCGCCCCAGTTGAGAGATGCTGAGAGATGAGGAACAGTAAGACCAAGCTGGATTTGACAGCCTGGCGCTTTGGTGCCCTCTGTGGATTAGAGGCTGCGGAAGGCAGGTTGGGGTGGATTGAAGGGAGAACAGGGTGAGGATGGTGGTGATAGCACCTCGATGAGGAAGAAGTTTGGTGTGAAGGAAAGAGAACGTTAGCGCCTGAGTGTGGTTGGGAATAGTTGGGGAGAGGGCGAAATGCACGACGGAAGGTGAGATGGGATGGGAGCTGGAGTGCAGGTGGGAGGTTTGGTTTTTGATGCAGCAGGATGTCCCATCCTCACATGGTGAAAGGAGGGAGCGCAGGCAGAGAGGCAGGCAGGAGGCTGTGGGCAGGGCAGGTGGGATGAAGAGGGCTTTGCTGCCCCCTTTCTTTTATTTTCTTAAAGACCTAGAGGCAGGGTGAGGGAGGAGGGGTGAGTAGATGCTGTGAAGAGGAAGGTGAAAGAGGAGTGAAGTGGTTCTTTTGGAAAGTGAGGGAGTGACCGTCCTGGGGATGGCAGAAATGTCACCGGAGTGGAGTTGTGTCCGTTTTGCCTTGTGATCCATTTCAAAGGGAGATGGTCAGCGCTGTTATTTCTCTCCAGCTGCATTCAGTTTAGAGATGAGGAGCGCTGGGATTAGCCAGGCTGCTGCTTTGCCAGGTGAGGGCAACAGAGGGAGAGAAGAAGAAGCAGGGTGATTTTTGTTGTTGCTGTTTTCGGCCACGCTGCGCGGCTCGCAGGATCCTAGTCTCGTGACCAGGGACCGGACCCGGGCCCTCGGCAGTGAAAGCACAGAGTCCTAACAACTGGACCGCCAGGGAATTCCCAAAGAGCAGGGTGATTTTAATGAACAGCCCCCCAAAGCTGTCGTGGCCTGAATTCTAGTGGGTCATGGGTAAGGTTTTTTTTTTTTTCCCCCCGGTACGCGGGCCTCTCACTGTTGTGGCCTCTCCTGTTGCAGAGCACAGGCTCCGAACGCGCAGGCTCAGCGGCCGTGGCTCACGGGCCCAGCCGCTCTGCGGCATGTGGAATCTTCCCGGACTGGGGCACGAACCCGTGTCCCCTGCATTGGCAGGCGGACTCTCAACCACTGCGCCACCAGGGAAGCCCCCAATGGGTAAGGTTTTTAATCTTTGAATGCAAGGTCTCCTATACCTCTGTAGCTGTATTTCCCGATACTCAGCACAGCTTTTTCCCCCATGCACATTGATTGAGACACTGTTATTTTGTAGGCTCAGTGCTGAGTGCTAGGTATTCAGGGATAAAATAAGACATGATTCTTTCATTCAAGGATCAGTCTTATACACAAATTCTCTGCTTAACCAAAGTGTGCATCTCATTGTCCCCTGAGCAGATTTGTATTTTGCTTCCTGTGTGCCTTGGCTAAGTCTGCCACTCTCTCCTGGTATCCCTTTTCTGGTAAATTGTGGGTCCTTCTCAATCCAGCTCATCTGCTATGAACTCTTCTTTCCCTCTTCCAGTGCTCTGATCCTTCCCTAGCGCGTCTTATCTGTGCTCTTCTGTCACTTTATAGATACTTGATGCTCTCATAATGCACAGGCCCTCAAAGGAAGGGCTCTGAGACCTCAGTGGGTGGGAATATAATTGTCTTTATTGATAAGCGTAATGCCAATAAAGATAGGACTGTATCTTGGGAGGTCAGGACAAGTAGAGGGATGTGAATTCAAGTTTTTACCCTATTATGGCAAATGAGAACATTTATTTAGTTTAGGTCAGCATTTCACAGCTGTTGGATCCCCTATTCAAGAACGGGTCTAGTAAATCTATGGACAGTTACATTTGAACTGCATGTTCTTATGTGTATGATAAGCACACACGTTAGGCAGTGTGCTGGCAAGTTTCTCAGAAATATTGCAGAATTTTGGGCAGATTTAGGCATTTGGTCCATGAAAGCAAGTCTTAAGTTTTTCCAGTGTGATGAGAAGGTTTTGCATGACCCAGCCCCTGAATCCTGTTGCTTCTTGCCCGCTTGGAGTCCTCCGGCATCAGGAGTAGATGAGAGAAGTTGGTGGGTTTGGCAGTAAATCAGAAATAAAATGCCAGAAACAAAAGAAAACAGGAGGGCTTCCCTGGTGGCGCAGTGGTTGAGAATCTGCCTGCTAATGCAGGGGATGCGGGTTCGAGTCCTGGTCTGTGAGGATCCCACATGCCACGGAGCAACTAGGCCCGTGAGCCACAAGTACTGAGTCTGTGCGTCTGGAGCCTGTGCCCCGCAACAAGAGAGGCCGCGACAGTGAGAGGCCCACGCACCGCGATGAAGAGTGGCCCCCGCTTGCCACAACTAGAGAAAGCCCTCGCACGGAAACGAAGACCCAACACAGCAAAAAAAAAAAAAAATAGATAAACGAATAAACTCCTACCCCCAACATCTAAAAAAAAAAAAGAAAGTAAACAGGAACTTTCGGAGGTCCTTGCCCCAATCCGGTTACAACTTCTATTCCCGGGAGCCTGTAAAGATGGCTTTTAAAAATAGGCAAAAAAACACAAAAAACAAAAACAAAACCCAGAGTAAAAATTCTTGAAAGTAAGTCAGAAAATGACAGGTGAAGTTTCTTATAGTAGTACTCAGTGACTTTTTTTTCCCATTTAGCTGCTTCTCTGAAAGCATTTGTTTTCTGTATTGTCTGTATTCCTGTGGAGGAATCTTTAAGTCCAGAGACCATAACTAGTTTATTGTTGTGTCAACAGTTTTCTCATACACAGACAAAAATTAGGATACAGAATTCTTTAAATTTTAGTAATTTATTAAGTCAGTTTTTGCAAAAATTAGGAAGCTGTAGATGCAGACTTGCTCAATGAGTTTTTAATTGTGGCCTGACTAAATTTATTCTCATATCATTTTATGCTTTATGCACGGTTTAGCTTGCACTTATGTTCAAGTGCAGACAGTTTTAGTCTGAAGAGGGGGTTTTAAAGTAAGTAGTCTCGCCCAAGCTGTTTTTCTTTCCCCCACCACTAATCTTTTAAGAAATTTTGCCTGTGTAGTGAGGGAATCTCCTGCGTGTTGGATGGGGTGGGACAGAGCTGTAGCTGGTGCCTCACAGAAGGGACACGTTTCTCCTGGCCACTTGTAGTGCCATGCTGAGCACATTGCAGATATTAGGCTTTTCACTCAGGGAAACATTTCTTGTCCTCAGATCCCTCCAGTTCAGGACCTGAAGGGAGCAAATGGAAGGGATTGGTATAAGAATTATACAGGACTACCCCCTCCCCACTTCATAATCCCACCCTACTTCCCCCAACACCCTGGTCTTCTTTTTCCTCTTTGTCTGCAGGCCTGGACTTAAATTGTTTTCCTACATACAACAGGGACCTTCCAAAGACCAGAGCTGACTTTTGATAATCACTCTTCTCTAGTGGCTGTCTTTATAATTCCTCCACTAGTTTTTAAAAGTGCTTGCTTTTGCATTCATTCAACAGATACCCACTGCCTACTCTGCTCGTGGTCAGCTTGATTTAGGCAAGCCTGTGTGACTTTTTTTTTTTTTTTGCGGTACGCGGGCCCCTCACTGTTGTGGCCTCTCCCGTCGTGGAGCACAGGCTCTGGACGCGCAGGCTCAGCGGCCGTGGCTCACGGGCCCAGCCGCTCCGCGGCACGTGGAATCCTCCCGGACTGGGGCGCGAACCCGTGTCCCCTGCATCGGCAGGCGGACTCTCAACCACTGCGCCACCAGGGAAGCCCTAAATTTACATGTTTGAACTGTGCATATTTGAAATCTTTTGTTCCTGAGAAATCAGGATGGGGGAGGGGGAAGGGCAAATCTGTGGAATATAATCCTATACAAAGAAGGCTAAATTGTCCATCACCCTCACTACCTACTTCTTAGAATATTTTTATTAAATTCTTCTGGATGACAGTGGCGTGAACATGAAGAAAATCTTTTGGCAGGATTGCTAGCCCTACATGTAAAAGTGGTGCTTTCACCTAGTCAAGAATTGTACACAAGTCCCCTCTTATCCCCAGTTTCAGTTGCTCATGGTTAACCATGGTCCGAAAATATTAAATGGAAAATTCCAGAAATAATTCATAAGTTTTAAATTGTGCACCATTCTGACTAGCATGATGAAACCTCGCTCTGTCCTGCCTGGGATGTGAATCATCCCTTTGTCCAGCGTACCCGCCTGTTAGTCACTTAGCAGCCGTCTGGGTCATCTATCAGACCGACGGTCCTGGTATCTCAGTGCTTGTGTTCAAGTCACCCTTATTTTACTTCATAATGATCCCCTAAGTGTAGGAGTAGTGATGCTGGCAATTCAGATGTGCCAAAGAGAAACTGTAAAATGCTTCCTTTAAGTGAAAAGGTGAAAGTTTTAGACTTAACAAGGGAAGAAAAAGAAATCATATACTGAGGTTGCTAAGATCTACAGTAAGAACAAATCCTTTAACCATGAAATAGTGAAGGAAAAAGAATTTGTTAATTTTGCTGTTGCATTTCAGACTGCAAAAGTTATATGGCCACAGTGCTTGATAAGTGCTTGGTTAAGATTGATAAGACATTACATTTGTACAATGAGAGATTCTGAGAGAGACTACCGCCATAGAATTTTATTACAGTATATTGTTATAACTGTTCTAGTTTATTGTTGATGATCTCTTACTGTGCCTGATTTATAAATTAAACTTTATCAGAGATATGTATGTATAGGAAAAAATCATAGTACAGCATATAAAGGGTTCAGTACTACCCAAAGTTTCAGGCATCTACTGGGGGTCTTGGAAGATATCCCCTGCAGATAGGGAGGGACTACCGTACTTGCAGACCAAAATGTTTCCCCAGAAGAGGAATAAGCATGTCCCCAACCCACGCTGTGGGGAAATAAAGGATCCCTGGGGTAACCTGAGCTCCTCCAGCCTTACCCCCAGCCCTCTCCCCTGCATCCCCCCAGCACAGGACATAATGCATAGTATGTGATTGTGAGTTAAATTCATTCCCTATATGAAGACATTTCTGAATTAAAATAAATAGTTCCAGGTATGTGACCTAGCTTCCCCTAGAATGTCAGTTCCATCGAGGTCAGAGAGACTGTTTTGCTCCTTCCTGCAACTGTAGCACCTAGAATAGTGGTAGGCTTTTAATTGGCATTTCTGTGATGGCCTCATGTCGTGAGCCTGGTAGAAAGCATGTTGTAAATTGTGTTGAGGATGACACTTCAGTCTAAACCCTCCTGAGATTTAAATGAAGGAAACTTAAAGCAGGCTTTGGAGATGTAACTGTAATACAGATTCTGTAATGCAGTTGTTAAACTTCTCTTTCTTTAAGACTGCTTGAATCTAAGTCTAATTAAATTGATTCATTTCCCATCAAGATAAGACTTAAAAGCAATTCTTTGTTTTAAGTGCAATTCTTCCCAACTCTTTTTCTCATGAAAAGGCAAAGAGAAATTGACTAGGGGTGTATTCATCTCTAGTACTGTGTTTTAAGACAGATGGGCTTTCTATTAGATTATTTGTTTTAACCTTTGATTTGTTTGTTTTAAACAAGACCAAGTGTGATCTCTCCCTTTCTAGCGAAGATTTGATGAGAATCCTAAGTCTTTCGGATACCATGTGACTTGCAGTCCACCCTGGCAATCAGTGCTAGGCTGACTCCTCCGTTCCTTGTGACCGCATCCTACCTCACATTTGCTTGCATTGCTGCAGGTGTCATACTGTTTGGAATGATTTATTTACAGTTCCCGCTCTCTTACCAGATTGTGAACTCTTTTTTTTTTTTAAAAATTGAAGTATAATTGATTTAGTTTCAGATATACAACATAGTGATTCAATATTTTTATAACTTTAAATGGAGTATAATCTGTAACAAAATAGTGTCTATATTTCTCTGTGCTGTACAATCTATCTTTGTTGCTTATTTAATACATTGTAGTTTGTATCTCTTAATCCCATTCCCCTGTATTGCCCCTCTCCCCATTCCTTCTCCCCATTGGTAACCACTAGTTTGTTCTCTGTGTCTGAAAGTCTGTTTTTGTTTTGTTATATCCATCCCTTTGTTTTATTTTTTAGATTCCACATATAAGTGGTAACATAGAGTATTTGTCTTTCTCTGACTTATTTCTCTTAGCGTAGTACTCTGTAGGTCCATCCACATTGTTGCAAAGGGCAGAATTCCATTCTTTTTTATGGCTTAGTAATGTTCCATTGTATACATATACCACGTTTTCTTTATCCATTCAACTGTCAGTGGACACTTAGGTTGCTTCCATATCTTGGCAATTGTAAATAATGCTGCTATGAACATTAGGGTGCAAATTAGCGTTTTCATTTTCTTCAGACGTATACTCAGCAGTGGAATTTCTGGATCATATGGTAGTTCTGTTTTTCATTTTTTGAGGAACCTCCATGTTGTTTTCCATAGTGGCCGCACCAGATTGTGAACTCTTGATGGTGATGTTTATCTCTGTATTCTCAGTGTCTATCACATAAACACGCAGTGAGTCTTTGTATAAAGAAGTATCATTTTCCCCAGTATTTTTTTCCTCAGGTAGGATTAGGGGAAGAATCTTACATTATTTTTAACACAAGGTGATGAATCTATCGTAGATAAGCTCGAGAGTCTTCAAAGCGGAATACCCTACCTACAAGGTCAAGGCTTAAACTCCCACTCTGCCTTCGATAGTGAAAAGTGCTTCTCTTTTGCCCAGATTATTTCATTTTCTTCCTCCCCTTTTCTTGATCTGTTTCCCTCCTACTTCTTGAGAAACTATCACTTATCTTTTCAGCTTCTCTCCTAGTTTGTGATGTTTCTCCTTGGCATACATAGCCTCTGTTTAAAAAAAAAACCCCAAAACAAACAAAAAACTCCCCTCCCCCAAACCACCCTTGTAGCAGCACCATGTTGGAGTAGTTACTCTTCTTCCTTCACAATTAACCTTCTTGAAAGGGAGGCATGAATCCATCCCTGCAGTACCTTACCTTTTATTAGTTTCAGTCCATTGTTGTCTAGTTTCTGCACTGTGCCTTGCCTGGAATCTGCTTAGATTCAAAGATCTTTCATTCCTCCACTGCGTGTGTATAGTCTTCTTCTGGTCACCACATCTGTTACCATGATCACTTAATTATTGAATTTCAGCAATTTGACATGGTTTGGGCTCAGAAGCTCCTATGGGGAAATGGCTAGCTTGGTTGCATGGTTTCCTGCCAAGATGGGCCACAAAGAGCAGTACCTCCTTAGGGGATGGTGTGCTTTTGAAGGCAAAGCCCTAGGGAGTGGGTGCCATCTACTCTGAACCATGATAAGTAGAGATTGTCTACTTGAGATTATGGCCTACTTAGAGAACCCTAGTTAACTGTCTGCTATGACTTGATTTTTCAGGGCTCCTTGCTGGAAGAAAAAAAAAAATGTCTTCGAGTTCTTCCCTCAGGGATAAAGTTGAAAAACTTGCCCATCAGTTTAGCTAGAACAGCTTAGCAACCACAGACTGGGGCCATGATGTAAGAACTTTGTCAGACTTTCCCTTTTTAAGCTTTGTTAGTCTTTCCATCATTTTTCATTTTAGTGTTTATAGAACTTTAAAAATTGGAGATGTCCTGTTACTGCATGGAGCAGAGATGAGGGGGGATTATGGAGACCTCCTATACTAAGTCTGAGCACGTCCAGAGTGAGAGTAGATGGTGACAGCTTGTAAATGGAAAGTGTTTATTTTTCTGTTGGGAGGTTGATAGTAAAGCCAATGTGAAGATCCTTCTCATTGTTCTTTCAAGAGTGTGGGATTGGGCTTCCCTGGTGGCGCAGTGGTTGAGAGTCCGCCTGCCGATGCAGGGGACACAGGTTCGTGCCCCGGTCCGGGAAGATCCTACATGCCGCGGAGCGGCTGGGCCCTTGAGCCATGGCCGCTGAGCCTGTGCGTCCGGAGCCTGTGCTCCGTAACGGGAGAGGCCGCAACAGCGAGAGGCCCGCGTACCGCAAAAAAAAAAAAAAAGAGTGTGGGATTTCAGGAAACTTCTTAGCTTTCTGTTGAAATTAAAATTGGTAGACCTGCTGTTTCTATTTCTACTTCTGTTGAAACCTTAAAGCATCCATGATTGAGTTAGCTAATGTAGGTGGTTAAAAACTTCTAATGCTAGTTCGACTTTCTCCCAAATCTGGTTTGGTAATTATCTTAAACTTAAGTAGTGCAAACTAAGGTGTCTAAAGCGCCTTGGCCTCCAGAACTTTATGTAGTTGACCCTTGAACAACATGGATTTGAACTGTGTGCTTACACTTATATGAATGGAAGTTTTTCAGGCGTTCAGGACTATAGTACTGCACTATCTGAGGTGGGTTGAATCCGTAGTTATGGAGGAACCGTGTATAGTGAGAGCTGACTATAGGTTATTATTCAGATTTTCCACTGAGTGGAGGGTTGCTGCCCTCACCTCCATGTTTTTCAAGGGTCCACTATGTGTCAGTGCCCTGAGCTGATTTACAAGTTCTAACGACTGCCAACATTGTGATGTTTATCGTGTGCCGTGTACTGTGCCACGTGCCCCACATACACATCCCAGCTGGTAAAACAATCTCATAAGGTTGGCATTGTTCCTATTTTTTCAGGTGTGCCAACTGAGCGTGGACAGGTAAATTGATCTTCTCAAGTTACACACCTTTTCGGCTTCTGGCCTAGGACTGTGGCCTTTAGGCCTGTAATTGTCACTATTGTTCTGTTCATAAAAGTCACAGACAACCTAAATGCTCATGTTGGCAGTAGGGTTTGAGAATAAGCGTTAGTAGAACAAAAGATATGCGGGAACTTGTTTACTTTGAACTATTGCCTTAGAGCTGGCTGACTGATGGGAAAACAAAGTAACTAGTACTTACTGTGTCCTAGTAACTGAAGGAAAGAAATTTAACATCTCATTTGCTATCATCAGGAGGTTGCGGGAATGATCAGAGCGTCCTACTTAGGACTGCAGTGTAGTATTATTGATTATTAAATAGTCCTCTTACCTGCATTCTTGAGATTGAAAATTTTATCCTGGTGTAATAAATGACCTATCTCAAATATAGCTGCCCTATTAAGATGAAAGGAATACTCACATCATAGCGGGTAGTTGCATTTTTGGTGGGTCTCCGTGGGAAGTGAAAAGAATGCATAACACTCTTTTTTTAGGGAACGCTCACAACTACCTGTCACAGTTATGCCTGGGTAAGCAGGGAACTGGCACGCCTATCCCATATTTGATAAAGATGACCAGAAAGCAGGATACAGAGGAAATAGCAACGAGACTGAATGGATACGGGGCCTTATGTTAGCTTTGCTACCAAGTAGAATGGTGACCCTTAGCACATCATAATTTTTTGGCTCTCACTTTCCTGAAGAGGAAAATGAGGTTTTGAACGAGATTATCTTTAAGGCTCTTTAACTGCTGAAATTCAAGATTACTGTGATATTTAAAAAAAATCCACAGAGTTCATGTGCACATTGAATGAAGCTCAAATTATGTCTTAGAAGGAATTCATTTCATTATAATAGTAACCGAGTGCAGGGATGTTTTCTTGGCCGCATGCCTTTTCTCACCGCTCTAGGCTGATTGCCCCTCACTCACTGAGTGAGACCTGCCCTTGTTCCCTGGGGCTGATCCCAATATTGGGACCTTGTGCTTTCATCCTATTAACTGTTTTTTTTTTTTTTTTTTAATTTTTTTTTGTCCCTGAGTTCCTGAGTTAGATCTGAACCCTTGATGAGCGCTAGCACTGAACTCTGGTTGTCTCTTTGCAGATCCCCGTTCTTTCCTGTTATAGGAATATAGATAATTAAACCTCAGTTCAGTGAGTCCACCAGCCTGCTCATCTGAGTTTCTGAGTATCAAAGGAATGTACAAGTTGTCCATAAAGTTCAGAAACGTATACTTTTTTTTTTAGCAAAGTGAAGATGCCTTTTTTGACTTTATACACACAGACACGCATGTATTTTTCCTTTATTTTCGGACTGTATGGATGTCCTACAGGTTCTGTATCACATGGTTATTTCTTTTGCCTGCATGTCCCCCCCCCCCCCCCCCTTACTGCTTTGCCCGTATTACCACATGTTTATTACGCATCTTTTGACGCCAGTGTTCTGGCTGATTCTCTTTCACAGCACTTCCTTGTTGACTCTGTACACAGAACTCACTCTCAGTGGGCAGGTCAGTTCCTGGTCACGATCCCCCCACCAGTTATAAAAAGTACACTGAGGTCATAATTGTCTATGATAGAGTTTCTGCAATAGAACCAGTATGGCAAGTAGATTTCTTGAATGACAGCACCTGTGAATTGGGAGCAGCCATTAGGAGTGTTGCCTGAGCTTATCAGGAAAGTGCCAGGACTGACTCCTGATCTGGCATGGGACAGGGATGTGGTGGCGCACGTGCCCTTATTTGCCAACAGCCCTGGAAGCCTAAAACTCTGTTAATGACGGGATTAATTGTTTGGTTTTATAATCTTAGGGTCATATGGCTTTTTGTACATATCAGGGTTCTTCCCTGTTTGATATAGTTTCAAAAGCTACCTTAAAAGCGTGGCTCTAAATTTACAAAGGTCTCAGGAGATTTCTTACCAATAGAATTATTTAGACTCTATGCTTAGTAGTAAGCACTGTCCTTGTCAGAAATGATGATTTCACGCCTTGGTAATAGTTTCCAAAATGTGCTCTCTGAGTATATTCTAATAGAGACTGGCACCTGGCATTTGGACCAGCTGCCTAAGAATTTTTGGAAGATTGTATTGGAAAATGCTGGTTCCCATGTATTAAGAACCTCCTACAAATTAGGAAGAAAAGACCAATGATCCATTAGAAACATGGGCCAATAATAATAGGTAATGTTTGCTGGGTGTGCCAGATCTTGTCGTAAGTGTTTGAAGGGTTGTGTTGTATTAGTTAATTCTCATACTTCCTTAATGAGGTCATTATTATTATGATCCCTCTTTTGTGCCTGAGCAAGTGGGGCATAGAAGCTCATTAATTTCCCCAGGGTCACCCAGGCAGTATGTGGTGGAACCAGGCTTTGAGCTGAGGCAGTCTGACTTGAGAGCTCATACTTAAAATTAGTGTGTTATAACGGTCAAAGGACAGTTCCAGACCTTCACAGGAAGGGAACACAAATTTACAATGGGAAGTGGAAATTAAAATTACGAGGTACCACTTTTCACCACTCAGATTCAAGCGTGACCCTGGCAAGAATACTTCCCACGTAATGTGTGTAGTCACATTCCTCCTTCCCTCCACCTCATTCATTAATTTAGGGCCTCATTCATTAATTTAGGAGCATCCCCACTATTGGTACCCAGGTTCTCTGCAGCTAGCGTCCACCCTGAGCAGAGGACCCGCTGACTCCGTGCCTGGGCTTCTGACTGCAGAACTGTGTGCCACTAAGTAGGTGTTGATTTAAAGCAGTCTGTGGTAATTTGTTATGCAGCAAAAGAAAACTAATACAGAGAAGTTATCTCTGTTTAAAAGGATTTTCCCCTCCCTGTCTGCCCTTTGAATTCATTTTTTTTAACAACAAAGATCAGAAATGTTTCCCTTAATCATTCTGTACTTCAGCAACATTTAAACTCTGTATTCTCTTTGAATCATCATATATCCTTCTTGTAGCACTTCACACTGAGATTCATGTGTCATATTAGCCTGAGGTTTATTTTTGTGTCCTTTGATTAATGATGCTCCCAGCACACAGTAGATGTTCAAATGTACTCTCAGTGCGTAGTAGGTTCATCGTGAATTTCAGATTAAAAATCAGACTTGAAATCCTAGAAAAAACTCATTCTGGTCCCAGGAGAAAGCTCTTTATTTGATTAAAATGCCAAATAAACTTGCTTTTATCATATTCATAAATATTAAGTGCCCAGTGTTCTTTATGATGTTACAGACACCTTGAAAAATGGGCTCCCTTTTCTTATTGAGCTGATGTGTTCCTAAGATAAAATGAAGTGTTATTTAATAAACAGTTTTTCATTTTTAGGCATTTTGGAAAGAATAGCTAGTATGGCATAAAAAACCTTTTAGTTTTTATTAATTAACCAAATGCTATTTGATTACATGCGAACTTATGGCTTAATGAGAAAGCAGAAAAATAGATTATGTCCTTTCTAGTTATAAAACTACTGAATAAAGACTCTGAAATAATTATAGGAAAAAAACAAGCCTTAAAAAAATGTTAGGTCTTTGATAGAAATGCCTTTCAATAACTTGAAAGGTTATTTAATGAACCATTTGAGTCGTTAAGGGTGACCATATGCCCAGGTTGACACCTGTTGTCTTGGTGTAGTTATTAATGCGAATGTAAACATCAGGTGTCTGGTGATAAGTTATATTGTGACCCTATAATAGTATGTTAGCTGGTGATACCTTTGACTTGCTGTCTACTTTTAAAAAATTGTTCACCTTGCAGAGTTTGAAGGTGACAGTACTATTGCTTACAGCTTCATGAAGGCAGGCTTAGTCTACTGAACTCTCCCCCACTTCAACAAATCCATGCATCACTGGGTAGAGCAAGTAAGAGCTTTAAAATTTGCTCAGGTGAATTTTGTTGTTTAATAGTCACCAGGCCAGGGAACAGAACCACAACTTCCTGCCAGCAGGCCCCCATCCAACTCCCTTGTTTTGCCTTTGGCGGTTGGATGCTGGACCAGGATGGCTGTGGCACTGGCAAATGGGTGTGCTCAGCGACACCTGATTGTTTTACAGGGAACCTGGAGCTTTACGTTTGGTTGACATATGAAGCATTGCTTTAACAGGTACCCTTGTGATTAAAAATCATCATTCTGGGGCTTCCCTGGTGGTGCAGTGGTTGGGAGTCTGCCTGCCGATACGGGGGACACGGGTTCGTGCCCCGGTCCGGGAGGATCCCACATGCCGCGGAGTAGCTGGGCGCGTGAGCCATGGCCGCTGAGCCTGCGTGTCCGGAGCCGTGCTCCGCAGCGGGAGAGGCCACAACGGTGAGAGGCCCACGTACAGCAAAAAAAACAAACAAACAAACAAACAAAAAAATCATCATTCTGTTAAGTGAAAGGTGGTTGAGATTTTTCTCTGGGTTTTGGCAACTTCGTAAAGGGAAAGGCTAGCCTCCCTGTGTGACGGCACGGGATTGGCTAGGCAGCAAGCCTGACCCCAGGCATTCAGCATCCGGAGAGGATGCAGGAGAGGAAGGAGCCCTCCACTCTTAGGAAGTGACTCTTTTACAACCCCGTCAGTGGATATGCATTGAACCACGCTTGTTTACTTTTTCTCATTTCCTCCCAAAATTCTGTTGAAAATGACAGAAGTAGTATAAAAATATGAGCAAATCCATAACTAATGGGGCTGAAAACTGAGAAAGGTGCCGCAGTGCTCCAGAAGCTCTGAGGACGCTATGGAATAAATAAAACAGATGGGATCAGATTGATGGCGAAACTGCACAGTGAAGGTACTTACAACCCAAAAGAGACAAAAGCAGGAATAACTAGACAAATGAATATTCTTAACAGGATCTTGGAAGATTCCCAAGAATTGAAACTCGAGGGAGTGGCAGCAGAAGTGGGTGAGCAGAGTGCTCTGCCAGGAATTCATAGCCCTGAAACAGCTGCTCCAGCTCTGCTCTCATTGAGTTTGACTCAGAGGGCTTGATGGTAGGGTTTGCCTCTGCAACAAAGCCCTTTAGCTGAGTTTTAAATAAGCTGGGAGATTTGACAAGGCAGAATACCAATGGGTGACTGTAGCTGGAAGTTGAAGTTTACGTCGGGGACCTCAGGTTTCTTTTGTTCCTTCCAAGGATATGAGGCTTCTGTGCCTTGAAATAAAGGCATTTTGCTCACCTCCCTTTCCTACCCATTCCCCATTCTTTTCAAGTGCGCTCAAGAAACCCTGTGCAGCGAGGAATACACATCAGCCCAGACCCCCATTTGTAAAGATGAGCAAGCAACCGCGTGTCATCAGGCATGTGATCAACAGCATGATTAAGGAAAAGTTAATAAAGGAAACTTCTAATTCCTAGTCTCAGATCCAGGAGAAGGGCAATATATAAAGCAGGAGTTGGTGTGGGAAAGGAGCTGTTGAGAAAAGGAGGCTGTCTGAGAAGTTAACTGTGAGATTGTAATGTTAGAACGTGCTGGCTGGGGGCAGTAAATGGACCCAAGAGCAAAATGGGAACCACTTCAGGCTGAGAAAATTAGTGGTCGGGAAAACTCAGCTGAGGATTTATTTCAAAATTGAAAGCAGAAGGTTTAAGAATTATGAAGAAGAATTGAGAGATGTGAAGGATGGGTCTACGAGACATAGTATCCAACCAACTTAAGGAACAGACGTAGAAGGAAAAAGCAGCCGGTAGATGCCATCAGCAGTCAGATGGCAAACAGCTTTTCAGTGAGGGAGCTGGTTCCTCTGTAAGTGTCTATTTCATTTTCCCACACCATGAAATGCCACTGCTTCAATATTTAAGTGGACACCCCGCCTTCTCATTCAGAGGTCCTCGGAATCACTTGACCATTCTTGTTAGGCATAGTGTCATTTTAACACAAAGCTTTTTACACTGTTCATTTGAAAATAATTTCAAACTCTACGTGAAAGTTAAAAGAATAATAATAATCTGTAGAACCCTCATATATTTTCTATCCAGATTTGCCAGATTTTTCTATTAATAACACTTTACCCCTGTATCAGTTCCTTTTTCTTTCTACGTAGGTATGGTAAATGTATTTTAAGACATTTGACAGCCTGATGCATATCTTAACCCACTGAGCTTTTTATAAAAGTGATCTTGACTTTTTCTTTTGCATCTTTAGTCTTGGCAATATGGTTTGTCTGTCTATAAAGAATATTAGGGTTTTGTTTGTCCTTTTTACTTGGTTAATTTAACAAGCTCCTCCCTCCCCCTTTTAATCATGTTTCACTGGGAGTTAAACTGCTTCCCTTATAAATTAGCTGGCGGCTTATGAGAGACATAGCTGCTTGAGTGATACTTCTCCATGACTCATGAATGAATCCCAGCCGTCTTTCCTAAATGTTAAATTCTGGGAGATTTACTCTGTTGCCTTTAATTATGCTGACTGTCATATAATATCCAGTCTTCTATTACACAACTTTTTATTTCAGTGCTGTATCATAGTCAGATCTTAATGTATGAACATTAAGCTATAATTAAGGATCCAGACTTCACATTTCAGCCACGGTTTGTGTATTTGCCAGTAGTGACAACTTTTCCTAGTAGCTGGACATTTCTTTTGATATCCATTTTAAGATGGTTCTAATTTTAGAAGGGTTCAAATGTGGAAAAAAGTATCTTGGGACAACTTTTATTGCAATATTAAAAGAAGAAAACTAGACATATTCTGGTAGATTTTTTTGACCTCCCCCCACTCCCATTGTTTTCCCGTAAGTCTCAGAGAAGGAATGAGCTTGGGACTGAGATTTCTATGTCTCATCTTTACAGCTGCATGCCCGGACATTGTAGATACTGTATCATTAATTCCTTATAGAGGGACATTTGAACACAGAACATTAAACCCAGCTGTATTTTTATTTCTTTCATTTATTGAACAGATATTGTGGGCATCTTATCAGTTGGATCCTCTGGGAAGTGCATGCCAGAGTGGGGTTAGAAGAATAAGATGTTTACACGGGGAAATAACTATGGGAAAAAAGGGAGATGAAGCAGAAGTGGGTATGGAACACCTCTGGATTGAGATGCAGGGCTAGCCCCTGTGAAAGGAGAGGGGGAAGGAAGGACAGTTGGGTGGAGCAGACTACCGTGCAGCTATGGGAAAGTCTTGGCCAGCCCAGCAGGGAACTCTGGTGCAGAGCAGGACTGCTGGGGAGTCTGTACTGGCCAGGAACAGAGAACCTACTTATCACTGCTGTGCTCAGTCCTGGGCTGGCGTTGCCTGCAAAGTGGGTGGCCTCTGCTTGGAAACTGAGGCAGATTCTCTGG
Source organism: Monodon monoceros (assembly GCF_005190385.1). NCBI lineage: Eukaryota > Metazoa > Chordata > Mammalia > Artiodactyla > Monodontidae > Monodon > Monodon monoceros. The sequence goes on from NW_021703777.1 coordinate 88,251,421, forward strand.
ACAGTTGCAGCCGGAAGTGGTCAGCTGCCTGCTCTCCTGTGCAGGGTCTCTCTGGAAGGGAGATCTGAGTAGCGCACCTCCCTAGCCCCACAAGCCACTTACCTATCAGGCACTGTTTGAATCTTCAGTCTGCTACTTGGTCTGAATATGAACCTGGGCAAGTTGCCTAACTTGCAAATTTTTGTTGTTACTGTCTTAGAAAAAAAAGAATAGTATCGGCTTCATAGTGTTCTTGTGAGGAGTGAATGAGTATGTATCCACACAAAGAAGAAAGGATGCTCAACATCACTAATCATTAGGGAAATGCAAATCAAAACTACAGTGAGGTATCACCTCATACCAGTCAGAATGGCCATCATCAAAAAATCTACAAACAATAAATGCTGGAGAGGGTGTGGAGAAAAGGGAACCCTCTTGCACTGTTGGTGGGAATGTAAATTGATACAGCCACTATGGAGAACAGTATGGAGGTTTCTTAAAAAACTAAAAATAGAACTACCATATGACCCAGCAATCCCACTACTGGGCATACACCCTGAGAAAACCATAATTCAATGAGTCATGTACCACAGTGTTCATTGCAGCTCTATTTACGATAGCCAGGACATGGAAGCAACCTCAGTGTCCATCGACAGATGAATGATAAAGAAGATGTGGCACATATATACAATGGAATATTCCTCAGCCATAAAAAGAAACGAAATTGAATTATTTGTAGTGAGGTGGATGGACCTAGAGTCTGTCATACAGAGTGAAGTAAGTCAGAAAGAGAAAAACAAATAAATACCGTATGCTAACACACACATACATACATATATATATATAGAATCTAAAAAAAAAGTTCTGATGAACCTAGGGGCAGGACAGGAGTAAAGACACAGATGTGAAGAATGGACTTGAGGACATGGTGAGGGGGAAGGGTAAGCTGGAACGAAATGAGAGAATAGCACTGACATATATACACTACCATATGTGAAATAGATGGCTCGTGGGAAGCAGCTGCATCACACGGGGAGATCAGCTCAGTGCTTTGTGACCACCTAGAAGGGTGGGATAGGGAGGGTGGGAGGGAGACTCAAAAGGGAGGGGATATGGGGATATATGTATACATGTAGCTGATTCACTTTGTTATACAGCAGTAACTAACACAACATTGTAAAGCAATTATACTCCAATAAAGATGTTAAAAAAAAAAAGAATGGCTGCATGATAGAATCTCTCAAATGTCCACCATTATGATTTTTTTTGTGTGTGTGGGGGGATGTGGTGACAGTCAAGTTGGAAAAGATCCCTACGCTTTATGAGTTTTTACCTTGTCGTGGGAGACATGGTAAATAGGCAAATATCTGAAGAGTAATTTCCGATAATGAAAAGTGCTGTTAAAACAAGGTGATATGGGCTTCCCTGGTGGCGCACTGATTAAGAATCCGCCTGCCAATGCAGGGGACACGGGTTCGATCTCTGGTCCAGGAAGATTCCCCATGCCGTGGAGCAACTAAGCCTGTGTGCCACAACTACTGAGCCTGTGCTCTAGAGCCTGCGAGTCACAACTACTGAAGCCTGTGTGCCTAGAGCCCAGAATCTGCAACGAGAGAAGCCACCACAATGAGAAGCCCCCGCGCAGCAATGAAGACCCAATGCAGCCATAAACAAATAAATAAATTTATTTTAAAAAAATGATATGACAATATGACAGTGAGGGCAAAACATTTTTTGACACATGGGGACTGAAGCATAACACCCAGAATTTTTTCTGCAGGAATGAATGAATGGATGAATGAATGCATCCAATTAACAGAAGGACACAATGGTGAACAAACTGATAATACTGGGGACAAAATGTGTGTAATTGCTGATGGCATGCGGAATTAAATGTGATTTTAAAATAAAGATTATTCAAATTGATGGAGAGTTTTGAAATCCAGTAGATACTCTTATTCTTACTTGCTAGGAGGAATTAATTTAGAAATCAGCATGATTTTCATTTGCCTGAAAACAGAATAAGCCGAGACAGAGTACACTAAAACAGGAGTTGGCAAACTTTTTCTGTAAAGGGCCAGATAGTAAATATTTTAGACTTCCCTGGCCAGACAGTCTCTGTTGGCATTGCTCAAGTCTGACGTCATAGCATCAAAGCCGCTGTAGACAATATGTGAACAAATGGGCATGTTCGTGTTCCAATAAAACTTTAAGAAATTTGAGTTTCGTAGATTTTTTCATGTATCATAAAATATTATTCTTTTGGTTTTCCTTCAACCATTAAAAACATAAAAACCATTTTAGAGCCCATGGGCTGTCAAGCAGACAGGTGGCGGGTTGGATTTGGCTGCCCCCAAGAGAACGTGGGGAGTAACCAGTTTTCATTAGTGGGATAAATGAAGCAAAGCATTAAACATTTACTTTTGAGGAGGTAACATTTATGATTTTAACTTATCACAGTTGACCCTAAAGGTTTAGGCTGTGTGCCCGTTGAGGTTAGTGACTCAGAAGTGTAGCCTAGCCATATTGCCTCTTTTTCTTGCTCTTGATCAAGATGTAGCGGTAACAGGTGTTATTCTACATGATAAATCTGGTACAGAATCCATTTGTATTATTATTTGAGCAAATCAGAAATGTCAAGGGATGGTAACTTTTAATATGTAAATGTATGCCCTCAGTCTTCAGTATGTCTCTGGTCTTTCTATATTGAATACCTAAAGAGCTTCCCAGCCTCACATTCTGCATGGTATCCATTTAATGGATAACTTAACCCAATCCCATATTCCTCGGACCAACTTAAATATCCAGTAATTAGCTTTTATAGTGCAATGAATAATTTTGTTATCTAAATATATAACTGATATATAACATATGTACTGTATTTTGCACATGTGTAAGTATGTCTTTAGGGTAAATTTCCAGAAGGAATAAATGAATCATATTAATATATGCATTTGTGTTTTTGCCCGCCATAGTGATTTTACTGATTTATAGCAAAATATGAGTGGCTGTTTCTCTCCGAATATAAAATGTGTTATCACATCTTTCCCTATTCGGATAAGTGATTTATGCTGTCTTATATTAGTAATTTACATTTCTCTTGTGATTGAGGTTGTATATCCCTTCATATGATTATGATCCATTAGTGTTTACTTTTTTTTTTTTTTTTTTTTGCGGTACGCGGGCCTCTCACTGTTGTGGCCTCTCCCGTTGTGGAGCACAGGCTCCGGACGTGCAGGCTCAGCGGCCATGGCCCACGGGCCCAGCCACTCCGTGGCATGTGGGATCTTCCCGGACCGGGGCACGAACCTGTGTCCCCTGCATCGGCAGGCGAACTCTCAACCACTGCACCACCAGGGAAGCCCCATTAGTGTTTAGTTTTATTGAACTATCTTTTCACGGCCTTTGCTAGATTTTCTATAGGGAATTTTTTTTTTTTAAAGAGCTCTTTATATATTTGGGGAATTAGTCCTTTGTCTTTGATAGTAGATGTAAATATTGTTTATATTGTAACATTAAAAATGTCAAAAAGGAGGTTTTTTTTAATGGTCATTTTTTAAATACTTTATTATTTTTTGGCTGTGTCGTGTCTTAGTTGCGGCATGTGGGATCTTTCGTTGTGGTGCACGGCTTCTCTTTAGTTGTGGTGTGTGGGTTTTCTCTCTCTAGTTGTGGCGTGTGGGCTTAGTTGCCCTGCGGCATGTAGGAGCTTAGTTCCCCAACCAGGGATCGAACCCGCGTCCACTGCATTGGAAGGCGGATTCTTTACCATTGGACCACCAGGGAAGTCCCAAAAAAGAAGTTTTTAAAATATACTACATTTAAAAACATAGTCCCATTTGCACCTTTCCTTAGTTCTGGAAAATCTTTGGTTATTATGCTTGTAAATCTACCTGCCTTCCATTTTATTTTTTTTTTCCTTCTCTTTCTGAGACTGCCCTTGTTTTCACATGACCCTCTGTGTCCTCTTCCCTTCTCTTCTGGGACACTTGTCATTGGCTTTAGGGCCCACCCTAATCCAGGACAATCTCATCTCTTGACAATCTCAAAGCCTTAACTTCCATTGCAAACAGCCTTTTTCTAATTAAGGTCACATTTACAGGTTCTGGAGGGATGTATCTTTTTGAGGAACACCATTCAACCCACTCTGATGACCCTATTTGATTATTTATGTTTTATTTTTCCTTCAGGAAATTATATTGCCTTTAAGAATTATATTCCTAATGTTTACTCCGAATATTTAATGCTCTTGAAATATATTTTCATTTCCTCTCAAAAGGAAAATTATTCTGTGTCTTCTGCCATACAGGGTGTGGATCCTGTGAACAGCATTCCATTCTGGGAGCTGGAATAGCATGCAACTGAGAAATTGTAATGCTTAATTTTTATTTCTTTCTGCTCCATAAAGTTTTGATTTTTTTAAAAAACATGTCTGCATTTAAGTCTTACTCCTTTTTTCATGTTTCAGCATACGTGATATACTGAACTAACTTGTTTCTGTGTTAAATGGTAGCAATGGACAACAAACTCTTCTTGTATTTAAATTCAAGAGGTGTTGTCTATAGATAATGTGGTGATAACATCATTAGTATAGAACAGAAATGGGTATGTATAATAAGCTTTATAACTCTGGTCAAGTTTTATATTTTTCATTTAGTTACCTCCTAGAAAGTTTGAAATTTTAAAGATGTCAGCAAAAATATTGAGTATGAATAGGTTTTAGGTTTATGTGTTACGTGATATTATGCATTTGCTAGTTCCACAGTACCTCCGTCTCAAAATTGAGTGTAAAAGCCGTCTGAAGAGTAGATTTATTCACACCGATCCTGTTTTCTTGCACAAGATCCTTTAACACATCAAGTAATATGTAGACTGAATATATTGAAACTGTTTTTAAGGTTACAGTTATAACTTTTTAAGTGTGATGAAATGTCTTCCCTTTTACTCTCAATAAAATCTATCATTAATTCTGCTAAAGCCTTTATGACTGAGCAGATGACAGTCCTTTTGCTGAAGCAATACTGAATCTAAGTGAGTATAATTCAGTTACAACCCTGGCAGTTTTTCCCAAGCTACTTCTATATGTGGGTTTCATTCTTCATTCAGAAACAGGATAGCAGTGGCACTGAGCTTGGTAGATTGTGTTGTTTTCCTTTGTTTCCTTACTTTTGGTTTATTGGTTGTAAATTCTCAGTCACCATCAAGTTCGACAGCTTTGCTCATTACAACATGAATAATTATAGAAAATTAAAAGAAGCTGGAAGGAGCTTGGTGATCATTCTGGTCTAATCTTTTCTGTCTTAAAATTGATGAAATGAAGTCTACCTAGAAAAGTGAAGTGACTTGTCACAGATGGAATCATTTATTACTTGTGAGATCTCAATTAAAACCTTGGGCTCTAGATATCAACACTATTGTTCTTTGCACTACTGCCTTTTAAGTTGCAAATAGTCACTACATAAATCTTTTTTTTTTTTTTTTGGCGGTATGCGGGCCCCTCACTGTTGTGGCCTCTCCCATTGCGGAGCACAGGCTCCGGATGCGCAGGCTCAGCGGCCATGGCTCACGGGCCTAGCCGCTCCGTGGCATGTGGGATCTTCCCGGACTGGGGCACGAACCCGTGTCCCCTGCATCGGCAGGTGGACTCTCAACCACTGCGCCACCAGGGAAGCCCCATAAATCTTTTTGGAATGTAAATAAGAAATGCGAGTCTTAAATCTCAAAGCACAAATAAAGTATTCCTTACTTCAGTGTTTATTTCTAAGATATAATTATACTCAAAATTAAGTCAATTTCAAGCTGTACTTGGTAATTAAGATTCTTAGGTTTATCATCAGAAAGTATATTTTAAAAATAAGAGTTATTCTAGATATTTCAAAAGATACTGCAAGATTATAAAGAATAAAAGAGTAGAAACCTCATCACTAAGATAGTGATCATTATGATGTATTTCTTCCAAGTCTTTTTTTTTGTCTCTGCATTCTTTTCAATCAATGATATCAGTTTTGTTTTCTGCTTTTTAACTGATTGTAAACAATTTCCTTTTTATTAACTTTCCTTTAAAAGCATCATTTTTTAATGGATGTATAACATTTTGTTTTTGGTGTACCATCATTTAACTACTCCTCTTACACAAACTGAACTCTTTGGTACTTTCCAATTTTTGTCTGTTATAAATCATGTCTGAATAAGGTCATTGAATATATTTTTTGTCAGATTTGGTAACTTGTTAGCTTAGGATCAGTGCCTATTTAGGAAAGCAAGCCTGGTGGCTCTTGGGTGTGGACTGCTAGGCAGCTGGAGAAATATTGTTCCAGTGACCTTGTGGCCACGTCCAAGTCCAAGTTTGCTTTTGCCCGTGCCTACCACCTTACTTGAAATAACCTTTTGTAATTTTGATTAGAGAAAATGGTGTTTTAATTGGCTTTTTTTGAATTTGAATTTTGTTTTAAGATTACATCCGCTTAGTTAAAATGAACAAAGTCTTATAGTTCATGCTCTTGGTCTTTTTAATGTGAATATTGCCCAAAGGTGTAAGAATGGAATATTAAGCTTTATATTGGCGCCTAAATTCTGTCTTTGCTGATTGAGTATGTGGAGTTCACATTCCAACTTGCATTTCTGAATGTGATTATGATGTTCATTTCTTTTTTGCTAAGTGTAAATTCCTTGAGGATACGAATCATTTTTCACTTGCATTTAAAAAAATTTTTATTGGAGCATAGTTGACTTATAACGTTGTGTTAGCTTCAGGTGTACAACGAAGTGAATCAGTTATACATATACATATATCCACTCTTTTTTAGATTCTTTGCCCATATAGGCCATTACAGAGTATTGGGTAGAGTTCCCTGTGCTGTACAGTTGGTCCTTATTAGTTATCTATTTTATATATAGTAGTGTGTATATGTCAATCCCAATCTCCCAGTTTATCCCTCTCCCCTTCCCCCCAACCCGGCATGTTTTTGATCACCATCCTTGCTTTAGTAACAGCTTGGAGAGAGAAAATACTACATAGTAATGTACTTTGATTGCCAGATACATCTTGATTTCAGAAACATTAAAATGAGGGAAGATGTGTGTCTTAGAACCAAGGAAATAGAACCTTAAACTTAATACTCACTGAGTATGTTAGGCATTTTCTGCTTTCTTTCTAGAGTTATATGAGGTAGATACTGTTCTTCCCATTTATGAATGACGAATTCTGTTACAGAGAAATGTAGTGACTTGCCCAAGACTAGTGTAATTTGAAAGTGATAGAGCTGGCCTTCAAGCACAAGTACGCTTGACTTTAGAAGCCCCTAATCATCTCACCAAAATGCTGTGAAATGTTAACCTGCATTAGCGGTATTAAAAAAAAAAAATTCTACTTAAAGCCAAAGAAAATCAGTCAAATGGCTGATTTTGCTTGTTTTCATACACATAGTGGATTTTTTTTTAAAAGAAAGATGAGAGTAGACAAAATGAAAATGAATACCTGAAATCTTACGACCCAGGGGTGTTCTCTGTTAACATTTGTTTATACAGTGTTGCACCGTCCCAGGTGGGGGGCAGCACTCAGCCTGTACGCAGTGTGAGGGTGCCCCTGAAGTTGCAACACTGTGTGGGATGGAGAATTTTCTGCTGAAATGCCAGTAAGAGTGGCTCTTGACCAACGTTGGTGTATATTGAAGAATGTGGGGTTTGGAGTGGAGCGTGCCGGGGTTCACATCTGCCTCTGCCTCCGCTAGTGTGATCTTGGGCCATTAATTTAACTTTTCTATGCCTTGGTGTTTTCATTTACCTTATCTGGGTGTCATTCCCCCAAGTAAGGTAGCTTTTGCATTTTCTCCTGTATGGAAATTACGTACATACGAACGAGTTCCGTTCCTAGAGTGCGTTGTTAAGTCCAGTTTGTCCTTAAGTCCAACAGAGTTAGCCTAGGTACCCAGCTAACACAATTGGCTCTACAGTACTATACTGTAATAGGTTTATAATACTTTTCACACAAATAATACATAAAAAACAAACACAAAAAATAAAACATTTTTAATCTTACAGCACAGTACCTTGAAAAGTACAGCAGTACAGGACAACAGCTGGCATACAGGGCTGGCATCGAGTGAACAGGCAAGAAGAGTTACTGACTGGAGGAGGGAGAGGAGGTGGGAGATGGTAGAGCTGAAGGATCGTCAGCAATAGGAGACGGAGGGCAAGCTGCTGTTTCACTCACACCTGACGTTGACGGCACAGGTTCTGGTTCCTTGCTGGATTCAATTCTATCTACCCTCTTGAAAAAACGATCCAGTGCTGTCTGGATAGTAGGTCTTTTTTTCTCTTCATAGATGACATGGTAGCACTGGATTGCATTCTGAATGGCTGCTGCAACCTTCGTGTACCGTTCTATGATCGGGTCCTGTGCCTCAAAAACTAGCAGTGTCTCCTGAAGTAAAGAAAATCTCCATGCCATTTCCTGTGTCGTAAATCTCTTCAGTTACTTCTTCCTTTTGTCTCTCTTAGTCCTTTCTCTGGGCCTCCAATTCCATCAGGTCTTCATTAAAAGCGCAACCACTTGTGCAACACATGGGCGCATCTTTGAAAGTTCACAACTTGAAGGTTCGTACGTAGGGGACTTACTGTGTTGGCATCCAAGCTGCAAAAGGAGCGTAGTTACAAAGCCTTGAGAGGAAGCAAGGTCATGTACACATTGTCTGCTCTTAGGCAAGTCCTGCCAACTAGGACTTCTTTTAAATCTTTTTTTTTGTTTCCAGTTCATTTTTTTTAAGAGCATCGTCCTAATACATGAGATGTAGTATTGTAATACAGCTATCTGTGTCTGTGCGTGTGTGCAAAAAGCATATTTTCACACAATACAGATTTGTATATGGTTAAGTTACAAGTAATATTCAGCATTATTGAAATGGTATCTAGAAGATACTGTATTTCTTTTAAAGTCAGCATTTTGTAGAGCACTTGTTCTGCATTTTTCTGTTGTTTCCAGTTTTTAAGTATTCAACTTATGTAAGTTGATTAATTATGTAAATGTACGTGGCATTCTTTATTTTTATTCTGAACTTAAGAGCTATTTTGTGTTGACTTCTCTCCCTTTTTATTTCAAAATTTTTGGTTCAATGTGACAGGAACAATTTAAGATGTGACAAGATGTGCAAGTTAGCTATTTTGGGTCGTTTCTCAGAGAAAGAAGCTCCTTTTTTTTTGTCAGGCATCTCAAAAATTCTTTGGGTAATAAATGACTTCTTAGAATTCCTCATATTTAGATTTAAACCTAACAAGCTAAATTACTTTGATATTGATGGTGTACATATATTAGGCAACTTACCTTTTTTTTTTTTTTTTGTCATTTTTAGGATTCTGAGTAACAATAAAATATCCGAGCTGAAGAATGGCTCATTTTCGGGGTTAAGTCTCCTTGAAAGATTGTGAGTATTCTTTTATTATCATCTCTTATTGGTATTTTATTCACTGCACTTTCATTGTAAGTCTGTTACTAAACTCTCAACTTCTCAAAATAAAAATTGAGTTTTCCCAATATTTTATTATAAAACATCTCAGAATTGCATTTTAAAAAACAATTCATTAAAGCACAGAAGTGCAGACTTGCTGTAAAGGGCCAGATATTAAATAATTTAGGCTTTGTGGGCCATATGGTCTCTGTCACAGTGACCCAGTTATGCCAGTATCTTGAGAATGCATACACGAATCAATGTGGATGTGACTTTATTTACAAAACAGGCCATGCATGATAGTGGCTTTTAAAGCCTCAATGCTGTTTTGAAATTCTGTCATAATGTTTATGCCTTATAAGATAGTCCAGTAGAATCAAAAAAAAAAAAAAACACATCCAGGAGAAGTACTTTTGGATAAACTTTGACTGTCTTATTCAGCCGTCTTTGAATGTGATAATTCTGTTTTGTTTAATGATGAGGTCTAGTTTGCTTCTGATAAGATGTGGGACAAGTAGCACTTAGTTTTTGCCTTGGTGAGTTTTTAATGGATTAAAAATGGATATTTAATTGCTTGTGCGCTGAATGCTATTCTAGGATCAAGTTTCAAATTCACATATTACTCATACACTTAGGGTAACGTTTCCGATACATCAGGGAGCCAGTCACAGTGAGCATCTCCATTTCTGTTGGATAACAGACTTTCCTCATTTTCTTAGTTCTCTTTGCTTCACTTTTTCTCCTTCTGTGTGCCTTTCCTTGACTGTTTTACTTAGTGTCTTCTGCCACAGTTGAATCCCACAGGACTTTATTGCTTTGATCACAGATGTGTTATTTAAGCATGTAACATCCAGAGTTCTTCATCCTTTTATGTAGGTCTGTCCTTTTCATTAAGATCAAACATCTTTAAATTAGGCTTTATATATATATGTGTGTGTGTGTGCATTTACATATACATATATAGCAATGCACTCATGTATGCATATGTATACATATAAACATGGGTATGTATACACATGTGTGTACACACACAGCTGTAAAATGATCTCGGCACAGCAGTGCTTAATTCTCAGATTTTCTTTTTTTCTGTTTTCATTCAAGCCCTCCTGTTCTGTTCCACATAGTCCATGTGCTTCAGAGGATGCTGGCTGCACCTCATTTCTAGGCCTTATCTTGATAGGAGAGTCCACACACATTCCATGGTCACTGGTTCAGGAATGGGCATTTGACCCAATTTAACTGAGTTGAGATTTGCTTGGGGCTTTGGGGAGAGGAATTTCCTCACTTTCATCAGAAAAGATGCTTGTACTTCTGGTACAGAAGCCACCGTGCTGCGGGCTTTGGGCCGGAGCCGACACTGAGGAGTGTGGGGTAGGTCCATCAGGGTTAGCGTAGGGGAGCTGGCGGGACCTCGCCGAAGTATGACTCCCTCTGGACTGTTAGAGTTGAATGAGGCAGCCTGTTCCTGTTTGGTTTTCTGTTCCTTGCAAGAAGAGTCATTGTGCCTGACAGATACCCTTAGCATGTAGCACATTGTCAGGCCTTGAGTAGGTGCTCAGAATGATGGCAGGGTCAGTGCGGTTTGCCCTTTCCAAGGAAGGATGACAGGCACTCCTAGGTGATAAGTGGTGTCTGTTGTGTTTAGAAACACAAGTTACTTTTGGCACCAGGATTGCTGTGGTGGTTCATGTACATCCGAAGTGTGGACAGCATAGCTAAAGTTCTGTGCTCTGGTGTGAATTACCATCCTTTCTACATTTATTTTTTAATTTCCTTTGTCTTTGGCCTTATTTTCAGCCATTTGTTGAAAATAAATCCCTGTACATGTTAGAAACATTAGGCTGCCAGCAACATATTAGATGATATTAAAATGTTGCTACTGTTTTCAGCCAGGGGGCTGTTTATACCAGAATCCCAGAACACCATCTCTCTTATATAGGGCCAGAGAGAAACACACACACGTGTACAGTTATGCATGTATATATGTACATATATGTATATACATGTACATATACGTGTATGTATATACACACACACACACTGGGGGACTTTGAAAGACTGTTACATTGATGGGGGCTTCAGCCTGAAATCCCAGTGATGACTCTGGGACTGGGCTTCCTCTGTCCGGGATCATCTTTACCTAAGCATGCCCTATGCTTGGCATTTTCTATGTACACTTCCAAGCCTAGGCCTGAACCTTGGCCTTAACCACTGCCATGGAGGAGGGTCGCGCATGCCTGGGGGGATGGCTGCTTCTCACACTGTCTTTGCAGGAGAGCCGCCCACTTGAGACAGAAGGGGACAGGGATGGTAGAGCTAGGCTCCGACTGCAGTCTTGGAAGACTTGACCCCGAGAAGGAAGGAGAGGGTCAAGCGTCCCAGAGGAAGCACCCCACCCACAGGGCCTTCCTCTGTGGGCACGAGCCGGGTGGTGCTCCTTCCTCCTCCACGTTCCTCCTGGGACCAGAGGCTGCAAAGGGCCCCGCGGCCTCTCGTGGAAATGCCCCTGGCCTTTGTTTCACTTGATTTCCAGAGCACAAGGTAGACCAAAGAGAGCCCTTAGCCAGTTGCTTGACCCTTTTGTGGGAGTTCACTACCCAAGGCTGGTTGCCGGCTTCTAGACCTTCCCTAGCGCTGCCCCATTATTCCACCTGGGCTTGGAAGTAGGGTGTTGGTGCAGGGGCCTCGGGGAGGAAGGTGTGGGAGAGGACTGGGGGCTTTCCTTCCCCTAGGGCACAGCACCATCTTTCGTATTTATAGTTTCTACCATGTTGCTGCTTTCTGATTCGGTTTGCTAATTTTAAAGCCTCTCTAAGTTTAGTACTTTCCATACCAACTCCTTGAACAATCTCTTCATTCATACTTTCTGCTGTTTCCATAATGCTTCTCATTTTCCCTCTCTGCCTGGTTACCTAGCTTTCTAACCTGCTCTGTGTCTTTGCACTGCTGTCCTCATCCTGCGACTGAACCCAAAGAATATCTCTTGTACCCCTCTGTGATTTTCATCCCTGTAAGATGCTTCTCGTGGACTCCAGTTTGCTTCTGGCTCTTACACAATCAATAGTGTATCTAGGTGGCTTCTCTTCCAGGACTGCAGAGACTTTAGGACTTTGTGTCTGAAATAGAGCCCAAAACAATCTCTGTGAGTGTAATCATTGTACTGGTTTGCTAGGGCTGCCGTAACGAGTACCCCAGACTGGGTGGCTTAAATAACGAACATTTGTTTCCTCACAGTTCTGAGGGCTGGAAGTTCAAGATCAAGGCCCTGGCAGAGTTGGTATTTTCTAAGGGCCATGAGAGAAGGATCTGTTCCAGGCTTCTCTCCTTGGCTTATAGGTTGCCATCCGTTTTCCTCTGGTGTCTTCACGAAGTCTTCCCTGTGTGTGTGTCTGTGTCCTAATCTCCCCTTCTTGTAAGGACACCAGTCATATTGGATTAAGGCCCACCTGTGTGACCTCATTTTAACTTAATTACCTCTTTAAAGACCCTGTCTCCAAATACAGTCACATTTTGAGATACTGGAGATTATGACTTCAATATAAGACAGTTGGGGGGACACAGTTCAGCCTGTGACAACGATGTAGCATTTTGATAGATTAACAGATGTGTATTTTCCCTGCCTGTTTCCTAATTACTCTACCTTAGGAGAAGGGATGACAAAACAGAAAAAAGGACTCAGTTTTTGACCAGTGAGTTCCTGAAGTCCTACCCTAAATGTAAAAAAGAGGTTTGAAACAGATTTAAAAAAGAAAGAAAGAAAGAAAGAAAATTCCTCTTCACCTCAATACACCTTCCCTGGGCTACCTGGAGAGTTAGAGGGAGTATAGAAAGAGCTTACATGTTGGTGGGTCCCCAGGAAAGGGCTCTGTCTTTGCTCGCCTCCCCATCCCTACCTGGGATGAGGGGAGAGAAGGAAAAAGATCACATGAAACCGATATAAGGTTCTGGATCCAAGGGCAAGGGGCATCTGAGGCTTCTTACCTGGGGAAGCAAAATCCCAATTTCGCAGGATCCAGCATGATGTAGAGCAGGAGAACTGGTCATGTGGCCATTGAGGCATATGGGCTAGGACCCTCTGTTAGAGTTTCCCAGGGGAGCAGCGGAATAGCCACTGGGGTTGTTAGCAGAGAGAGAGAGAGAGAGAGAGAGAGCGAGCCTGCTGGTTTGCCAAGGAAGTGCTTTAGAAGTGTCCTGAGCTGCTTTGGGGGAACCCAACTTAAGACATAGCTAGCCAAATAAATGACTTCATGTTTGTATAATGACATCATTTTCAAAATTTTCAAAATCACCTGAAAACACTGTAGCGGACTTTATTCCTTCAACACTCGCCCTTCAGTCTCTCTCCCTAAGTCTTCCAAATGCAAAACCTGAGAGCTTTCTTTGCTCCATTGCTGGAATGAAAGCTGCCCCACTCTCCCACCCCTGCCTCAGCAACCCTCAAACAGTGACTGAAAGCAGATGGTGGGTAACCACCCCAAGAGAAACGACCCTGAGTGTGTTCTAGGCTGCCTTCCACAGGTGCCCAGGGGGCTGAGTATCAGTTGAGCACAGCAGAGATCGCCTCAACAATGCCCCCTTTATTGGTTCTCTTCTCTTCCTGGGCTCACTAACTTTCTTGTTAGTGTGTTCTGAGGTCCCTTCCTGAATAAAGCCACTTGCACTGACACGCTGCCTGGGAGAATTCTGCCTGAAAGACATAGCCAGCCAAATGTTTGCAGCCTGCTTTGGCTAGTTAGAGACCCCTGAAAATGAGAACAAACAAATCAAACAACTTAAAAATATGGCAGAAAAGGATGTGGTGTAAAAAGCAAGTGATAGGTCAAGAAATTATTCAGACTAGGGCCCAAACTTTAAAGCTCTGGCCTTAAAATTACTGTAGCCAAGCCATGCAGAATGAGGGATAGGCTTAGTAGTGTGGGGTAGGGCACGTAGGGTAGAATAACAGGGCTGGCTGGGTTGAGCTAGCTAGCAGATAAGCCCCAGAGATCGAGTAAACCTGCAAGGCAAGCTCTCCTGGCAGTTCTTTTGGGATGAAGAATGGACTTCTTAAGAGGATTAATTTTCTCTTTTTTTTGGATGTATTAAGTGTTCCACAAAGTAAAACAGGTGCAGGTGGACACACTCCTACAGACTGCATCTAGAATGGATCCTTTTTCTTTAGGCTTACCACTTTGTTCTTCTAAATGTTTGGTTTTCATTTGGGAGCTTGCTTGTTTTCCATCATTCGTATTGGGTTGGCCAAAAAGTTCCTTCGGTTTTAAAGTAAAACTAAAAGACACATTTTTCATTTTCACCAAGAACTTTATTGAACAGTGTATTCACTGTTTTGTTCCACTACTTTCTGCCATTTTTCAGGCAACTTCATACTTCCATCTTCCCAAAGCTTTTTATCTTTTTGAGCAAAGAACTGTTCAAGGTCCCTTTTACAGTCTTCCAGGGAATTGGAATTTTTTCTATTAAGAGAATTTTGTAAAGACCAAAATAAATGGAAATCCAAAGATGCAATGTGTGGTGAATATGGCGGATGAATCAGAACTTCCCAGCCAAGCTGTAACAGTTTTTGCCTGGTCATCAAAGAAACATGCGGTCTTGTGTTATCCTCATGGAAGATTATGCGTTTTCTGTTGACTAATTCTGGACGCTTTTCGTCGAGCACTACTTTCAGTTGACCTAATTGGGAGCAGTACTTGTTGGAATTAATTGTTTGGTTTTCTGGAAGGAGCTCATCATAGAGGACTCCCTTCCAATCCCACCATATACACAACATCACCTTCTTTGGATGAAGACTGGCCTTTGGTGTGGTTGGTGGTGGTTCATTTCGCTTGCCCCATGATCTCTTCCATTCCACATTATTGTACTGTATCCACTTTTCATCGCCCGTCACCATTTGTTTTAAAAATGGAACGTTTTCATTACATTTAAGTAGAGAATCGCATGTGGAAATATGCTCAAGAAGGTCTTTTTCGCTTAACTTATGTGGAACCCAAACATCAAATCGATTAACATAACCAGGCTGGTGCAAATGATTTTCAACACATGATTTGGATATTTTGAGTATGTCAGCTGTCTCCTGCATGGTATAACGTTGATTGTTCTCAATTAATGTCTCAGTTTGATTGCTGTCAACTTCAACTGGTCTACCTGACCATGGAGCATCGTCCAGAGAGAAATCAACAGCACGAAACTTTGCAAACCACTTTTGACATGTTTGATCAGTCACAGCACCATCTCCATACACTGCACAAATCTTTTTTTGTGTTTCAGTTGCGTTTTTACCTTTCTTGAAATAATAAAACAGTATGCCGAAAATGTTGCTTTTTCTCTTTCATCTTCAATATGAAAATGGCTACACAAAAATTCACCAATTTTGATAAGTTTTTTTTTTTTTTTTTTGCGGTACGCGGCCCTCTTACTGTTGTGGCCTCTCCCGTTACAGAGCACAGTCTCTGGACGCGCAGGCTCAGCGGCCATGGCTCACGGGCCCAGCCGCGCCGCGGCATGTGGGATCTTCCCGGACCGGGGCACGAACCCGCGTCCCCTGCATCGGCAGGCGGACTCTCAACCACTGCGCCACCAGGGAAGCCCAATAAGTGTTTTTTTTTAAACGCATGCTGATATGACAGCTGTCACAATACAATCTAACAAATTGTTTTGAATGAAGTTAAAGACAACTAAGCGCTACTGGAGCCATCTTACGGAAAAAACGGAACGAACCTTTTGGCCAACCCAATATTTGTTTTTGTCCCTTATAAGAAAGTAGCAGAGTGTGTGTGCTTTTTTTTTTCTTTTTAAGTAGGAATATTTGGATTGAGTTTTTCTTTAATTTAGGGTTTGAGATTTTTATTTTTAGGACATAATACCTAAATCTTTATGACATCTTAGAAACTAGGTTATGGTCTGCCTTTTTTAAGGATTAATTTGCATTTTTTTAAAAGTGCGTTCAGTGGATAACTGATGTAGATTTATTATATCATGTTAAGTAAAAAGGTAACTGGCCTAATATCAATGCTTGGTACAAATATTGCCTCAACCATTATTAAGTCTTTCCTGAGTAGCTAATTTAAAATTGTTCAACAGATATTTATTTATTTTTATTATTATTTTTCTTTTGTGGTACGTGGGCCTCTCACTGTTGTGGCCTCTCCCATTGCGGAGCACAGGCTCCGGACGCGCAGGCTCAGCGGCCATGGCTCACGGGCCCAGCCGCTCCACGGCATGTGGGATCTTCCCGGACCGGGGCACGAACCCGTGTCCCCTGCATCGGCAGGCGGACTCTCAACCACTGCGCCACCAGGGAAGCCCTCAACAGATATTTATTAATAGCCCACACTGTCCTAGGCTTGCAGTTCATTAGTGAACACAGCAGAGGTCCTGTCTTCATGGAGCTTCTGCTGCAGTGGGGAGAAACAGAATAGTAAACATAGCAAGCAGCTTTATAGCATAAGTACAGTTGCCCGGCCCCCCCGCCCAGGGTTCCACCTTCCATGGGTATGGAGGACCCACTGTACTATACCGTTTTGTACAAAGGACTTGAGCATCTGTGTTTTGGTATTTGTGGGGGTTCTGGAACTGAGGGATGACCGTACTATGAGTAAAGAAAACATGGAGTGGAGTTTGGGTGTGTCAGCACTGTGTGTGTATGCGAGTTTTGCATGGTGATAGTGCAGGGGCTTAGCACAAATGATTGAGCCTTGAGTCACCTGGGGAAAGAACGTTACAGGCGGAGGGATAGTAGGTGCAAAGGCTGTGCTGTGAAGCATGCTGCTTTTGTTTGAGGAACAGCAAGGAGAGCCGAGTGAGGCCAGAGAGGTATGAGGGGTGAGGGGTAGATTGTAGAGGGCCCTGTAGGTCATTGTAAGGACCTTGGCTTTTACTCTGAGCCACGGTGAGCAGAAGATGCTCTGACTGCTGGAATGAGGGGTGAGGATAGGGGGAAGTAGGGAGCTGTGTTAAATCTAAGATAATTTAAGGCCCATAATCTCTGTTTAGAGACCAGTGCCTTAGCCTGGATTGGTGGTTATCCAACTTGATGTGCATCAGAATCACTTGGGGGGCTCGATAAAGCACAGATTAGGGTTTCTGATATGGCATTGAACTTGGGCTATGCTGATTTTTGAGGTGGCTGTGAGATGTCCAGATGTAGATGTTGAGTTAGATAGCTGTGTATGTGATAGGGAACTCACAGGAGTGGTAAGTTTGGGCTAGAGATACAAATTTGAGTCTAGAGACAAGGTAGTGATGAGATTGCCTCAGAGAAAGTATAGTGTGTGAGGAGTGAGAGGTGGGTGTGGGTCAAGCCTCAGTTGTTGCTGATCAGATAAATAAGGTGAGGATCCTTTATTGAACAGAGAGCCTTTGAGACTTACTGTGTCTTAGGCATTGCTCAAGGTAACCAAACGTGGTTTACAGTCTCTAACCTTGTCCATCAATTCATCCATCCACCCATTTATCCTTCCTCTCTCCCACCTCCCTCTTCATTTTTTATTGTCATTCTTGGGTTGTGTTACATATTTGCCAGTATTTAGTGACACACCTCCCCTATATGCTCTTAATTCCTGACTCTAGAATTGCTTAGTGGCCAATGTGTTTGACTTTCCAACCTTCATTCCACACCAAATGATGGCTCTAGGTCACCACAGCATCTCTTTCTCTAGGGGTTGATAGAGGCATTGCCAATAAGAGATGAAGAGTAGTTAGCTGTGAGGCTTGGAGGAACATTTCTTGGCTCCTAAGAAGATACAAGGAGAGTGTCCATTCTTTTTCATGACTCTGTGCTTGGAGGTGATTTCTGGACCTGGATGTCACACCCTGACTAAGGGTCAGCCTGGAGGCAAAGTTGACATTCTGAGAAGGGTGGATCTGAGAGATGGATGGAACCACCCATTTAAGCTGCTCTACTTGTTGATTTCTTGTAATGCCTGAGAATTATTTTATTTTATTATTTTTTTGGCGGTACGCGGGCCTCTCACTGTTGTGGCCTCTCCTGTTGCGGAGCACAGGCTCCGGATGCGCAGGCTCAGCGGCCATGGCTCACGGGCCCAGCCGCTCCGCGGCATGTGGGATCTTCCTGGACCGGGGCACAAACCGTGTCCCCTGCATCGGCAGGCGGACTCTCAACCACTGCGCCACCAGGGAAGCCCCGTGAGAATTATTGTTTTATTGTTAAAGCCTTTTGAAGTAAAGGTTTCTGATACTTGCAGCTAAAAAGCATCTTATCTGATACACCTTGCATTCTTTCCTAAAGGACTTAGCTCTTTTAACAACAGTTAAGATATTCCTTTAATTTTGTTTAAGCAATTCTTGTGCGCCTTTTCATTTATATTTTAATGATGCAGCATATTCAGATTTAGCCGTAGATCCTAAAGTTAGACTCGTGTTCACTAGGGAAGCTGTGGGTTGGTGAAGAGTAGTGGGAGATGTTAAAGAATCTGACTATAAATATCTTTTGGCAATACCTGATTAATATGGCTATTATTAAATATTATCTAATATGTCTAGGATTCTTTATTATTGAAGAAAAAGTTTATGTTTAAATCATATTATAGTCCTCTGTTATTCATGAGAGGTATTTTGTAGAAACACATGCAGTACATCACTGACCACAAATTTATGTACTGCTTTATCTAAATCACTTCCTGTTGTAGATACTGTTTAAAATCTGAAAAGGGAAACATATGTTTTGAAAAAATGGAACTGACATTATATATTTCTTTTTGCAGCACTTTTTTGCTTGTGTAATATAGGTCAAAAACGTATTGATTGAATTTTCTCCTAAAATCATCTTATCTCTTTGAGGTATAGGATTGGGGTTGGTTGGGGAGGGGAGATGGGAACTAATAAGTTGGGCCTGATGATTAGTTTTAGTTCCTGGGACTTAAAAATATTTTTGTTCCCAACTTTTTAATTAAAATTTTCAACATACAGAAAAATTGAAAGAATAATCTCCTATAGTAATCTCCCATATCAAAAATTTACTTACCCAGTAATTAGTAACAACATGCCATTAGTTTTTCCCTTTATATTGGAATATGCCTACATGTACACGTTTTCTGAATTATTTGAAGGTCAGTTGCATCATGACCCTCTACCTTTATTGAGAAATGTAAGTGGTTATGAATGAGATGCAGCAGTCTCTACATTGTCTATGAATATCCTAATAATTCTGTGGCTAGCTCTTATTTACTAAAAAGATTTTTATCATTAAGGTCAGGTAATGTAATTCTGTTTCTCAGCCATGGTTTACTTTTTCATCCACTTATCATCTGGCTAAGCTCATTCTGGCTGCTGTAATAAGATACCATAAGCTGGGTGGCTTATCAACAACAAAAATTTATTTCTCACAGTTCTGGAGGCTGGGAAGTCCAAGGCACCAGCAGATTCGGTGTCTGGTGAGGGCCCACTTCCTAGTTGGCTGTCTTTTTGCTGCAGCCTCACTCACCTGGCGGAAGGGGATGCGGGAGCTCTCTGGGTCCCTTTTACAAAGGTGTTAACCTCATTCATGAAGTCTCTGCTCTCATGACCTGTTCACCTCCCAAAGGCCCCATCTTTGTGGAACATAAAATCTGAGTTTGGGTCAATGAAATACTAATTTAGTAATGATAATCAGAGCATAGATTTTATACTATGTTTAATAGTCTTTCCTTTATTTAAAGAATTTCAAGGTACCCGACGGTTCAGTTTTATTTAGAAGAACCTGGCTCTGATTTGGAGGATCGGGAGTGCGATTGCAATTCTACGTCCAGCTAGGGAAGAATGATGTGTTAGGGTGGGAATGAGACACGGAAAAGGCAGGACAGGGTTTGCTGGTGGGCATGACGTTTACGTGCACAGGATTCACTTGTTGTGGTTGTGCTTCCAGAGGAGAATTCTTGAGAATTTCTGGTCAGCCTCTATCACCCTGTATGAAACAGCATGGATAGTGCTGGAAGCCACGGTTGATGGCACATCGAGAGTGCTGGGTTTACAGCAGTGACTTACCAGCACTGTTAGGGGCAGAGGGCCAGTTTCCTCAGGATGCTTTTGTGAAATTGCCAGGAAACCTGTCCAGAAACCAGCCCTAACTCTGTAGCTTGTCTGTATTAGTTAGATGTAGTTAGAATGAGCCATTAGAAAAAAATAGCAAGTTATGAAGCAGGCCATACAATGGTTAGTTTTCATTAGCTGGTGTCAGTAAAACTGAATGTGCCTCCCTCATTACTGGGAGGAAACATGTGGATCTGTGCTCACTGCAGTCAGCCTTCCTCAGTGTCCTTTTCTTAAGCACAAGTAGACAAGTTGGATGCTTGAGAAAGCAAACTGAGGATTTTCTATTGAGAATTTAGGCTGCTACTCACAGGCTAGAATGGCCATGATGGGACAATAATTATAAAAGATCCTGAGACACATCACCTCAGTGTTGTGATAACAGGCGGCACCAGTGGTGCAGGAACTACTTTCAGAAAGGCCTTTTAATTCTCAACTTAAGTGAGGGACTAAAGAACCCGGGGAGGTACCTGCCACCCTGGGTTTGCATTGCGCTTTGCTCTGCATTTCTTTTTTTTTAACATCTTTATTGGGGTATAATTGCTTTACAATGGTGTGTTAGTTTCTGCTTTATAACAAAGTGAATCAGCTATACATATACATATGTCCCCATAGCTCCTCCCTCTTGGGTCTCCCTCCCACCCTCCATATCGCACCCCTCTAGGTGGTCACAAAGCACCTAGCTGATCTCCCTGTGCTATGTGGCTGCTTCCCACTAGCTATCTATTTTACATTTGGTAGTGTATATATGTCCATGCCACTCTCTCACTTTGTCCCAGCTTACCCTTCCCCCTCCCCGTGTCCTCAAGTCCATTCTCTACATCTGTGTCTTTATTCCTGTCTTGCCCCTAGGTTCTTCAGAACCTTTTTTTCTTTTTTAAGATTCCGTATATATGTGTTAGCATACGGTATTTGTTCTTCTCTTTCTGACTTACTTCACTCTGTATGACAAAAACAGTGGTTAGATGCCACGAAGTAGGTGGCAATGCCTTAACCATATGTATGTTGTCAGGCCCGAAGGCCTCTTCCATCCTTGTCAAGGGGAGTGCTAACCTTCTTTCTTTTCACACAACACTGCTCTGCATTTCTGTATTGTTTCACCAAGTCCATGTGTATCCCTAAGCTGAATAATTATGAAGACAATGATGGATAATTACGAGGATTGGCGTCAGAAGCTCACACACGGAGGAGGCAGTGTTGCCATTGTTCCGGAAAGACTCCCAGAAGAAGAGAAATTGGAGTTTCTGTTCACAGTCTGACCTGAGGCATTCTGAGAGATGACCAGAGGCCACTCAGGCCTCCATTGGGCAAGGTTATGAGTGAGTCCTGATGAATGGGCCTACCTTGGGTGTCTAGCAGAGTTGAACTGTGGGCCAGCCACTGGCAGGCGTGTGGGAAGTGGGCTATTGTTCTGCTTCTCAGCACTCCTGTGGCTGATGGTCAGCTCTCTACAGAGGTTAGCTGGACACTTGTGTGGGGCAACTGGGGAGTCTCAGCAGAGCCCAGGCACCCAGAGGACAGCAGCGCCTTAGCAGGTGGTCCACATCCACCCTGGAGGAGGGATCTGGCTGTGACGCTCACTGGTGCCCCCAGTGGTAGTGTGCTGGCATGGAAGAGCCGAGCACTGGAGAAGAATGGGGATACAAAAGACACCCCACCCCATCCGAGGCTCTGCTGTCCGTGGTTTCATTTACCTATGGTTAACCACAGTCAGAGAATATTAAACAGAAAATTCCAGAAATAAACAATGCCTACGTTTTAAATTACACACTCTTCCGAGTAGCGTGATGAAATCTTGCGCCATCTCACCCAGGATGTGAATCAACCCTTTGTCCAGCATATCCTGCCCATGAGTCACTTAGTAGCTGTCCCGGGTATCAGATCCACTGTTGAGGTTTCACAGTGCTTGTGTTCAAGTCACCCTTGGTTTACTTAATAGCGTCCCCAAAGCATGAGAATACTGATGCTGGCAGTTTGGATGTGCTAAAGAGAAGCTGTAAGGTGCTTCCTTTAAGTGAAGCACCTTAGGTGGAAGGTGAAAGTTCTTGACTTTAATAAGGAGAGGAAAAAAATTGTATGCTGAGGTTGATTAGATTCATGGTAAGAATGAATCTTCTCTCTGTGAAATTTTGAAAAAGGAAGAAAATTTGTACTAGTTTTGTTCTCATACCTCACTTGGCAAAAGTTATGGCCACAGTGTGTGTTAAACCCTTAGTTAAGAGGGAAAAGACAATACATTTATATAATAAGATACTTTGAGAGAGAGACCAATTTTATATAACTTTTATTACAATATATTGTTATAATTGTTCTATTTAATTGTTGGTCTCTTACTGTGCCTAATTTATAAATTAAACTTTACCATAGGTATGTATAGGGAAAAAAACATAGTATATGTAGGGTTTGGTACTATTTTCAGTTTGAGGCATCCACTGGGGGTCTTGGAACGTATCCCCCATGGATAAGCAGGGGACTACTGTCAGTTGTGACTGCTATCAGACGCCATTGTATAGGGAGCTGGTGGATCATTGCTTTGAGCTGTATTTTGTGAATTAACATATTGTTTTATAGAGAACCTAGCCATAGAAGCCTGGGGAGGAAAAAATATGAATAAGCAAATGACATGAATTTTAGAGTGTATATTTTTGAAAATGGTTTAAAAAATTTAATTATGCTTGTGACAAATATAGTCTGATTTATTTTGATAACTGAAGTGTAGCATACTAAGGAAGAGATTGTAGAAATAATGTGTAAGATTGTAGTTTAGTCATAACTTTGAATTGGAATAATATTAAGACACATATCTTTTTGACATATACCTTTATTCTTATATTGACCAAAACAAATGGCTTCAGAACCAAATTTCTTGATTTTGAATTCTGGCTCTACTGCTGGGATGATTTTGGCTTAACCTTTTTGGCTTCAGTTTCCTCCCATTATTATGATTGTTATTGTTGTTTTCTGTATAGCAGATAGGTGCAGTGTTCCTAAATATTTCTTACAGTGTCAAGATATAAATAACTTTTATTTTATTTTTAACAGGGACCTCCGAAACAATCTTATTAGTAGTATAGATCCAGGTGCCTTTTGGGGACTGTCATCGCTAAAACGATTGTAAGTGTTTGAATTGCTAACTTTATGAGTTTGAACCGTTATAAGTAACTTAACCTACTTTAAACTTTAACACGATAAAAAAGTGGCTTTTTAATAATTTTTAGAAGTTCATCTAGCCAGGTCCTAGATAGAGAAACAGAGTGTTTCATGCCTTAGCTTAGAAGGCAGTTTATTTTTACAGTAATATGATTTGTTTGGTGATAGATGGTTGCATCCCTCTTATGGTAGTGAAATCATGATGGTTGGCTTTGCTAGCTGCCATAATCTGTAGATGATTTTCAGGTTATGAATACGTTTAAACAGTCTCTTGTAAATGCCCTAAAAATTGAGGCCCCTTTCTATTAATGATTTAAAATCTTGCCATTTTTCCATATATTTTCTCTATGTATTATCATTTCAAAACCTAAAGACCAGTTTTTATTATTTCTGAAGCTAAACACCCCTGCTCCCCTTACTGTGCTCATGTCACGGTTGCTGTGTGAGCATGCTCATATTTGAGAGGTCACCCTGTGCTCAAGCCACGTGGACTGTCCCACCACCCTTTATTCCTTCTAAATGCATTTATTAAGTGCGGGCTACTTATGCTCTGACTTCTCTGGAAGAGCTCACAGACTCTTGGGGGCAAATAGATAATGCAAATACATCCTAAATAATAATGATAGTAATCTGCCAGGGAAAGGAGGGGGACCACCTTAGAGGGGAATGACCTGCCTTGAGAGCGGCCAGCTGTTAGATTTGACCTTGCCCCTGAGGGGTGAATGCATATTGAAGAATAACAGAACGAGCATCCTAAGCAGAGCGGACATAGGTGTGAAAGAACCTGTCCTTTGGCCAGAGCTTCAAGTAGAAAGGGGGAAGAAACGTTGGGAGATAAGCTGGCCAGGGGGGAACTAGGCTTTTGATGCTCTCCTGCCACGTTGAAGAATTTTGAATCTATTTGTTAGACAGTAGGGACTGGCAGAACTTTTTCATTGTGGAGTTGATGTGATGAGATTTGTGGCGTCAGAGTTGCAGTGGATCAAGCTGGGTTTAGAGTTCAGTAAAAGTAATGTATCAACCAGGTATAGCAATGTAATCGAAGTGGGAAGA
Source organism: Monodon monoceros (assembly GCF_005190385.1). Classification (NCBI taxonomy): domain Eukaryota; kingdom Metazoa; phylum Chordata; class Mammalia; order Artiodactyla; family Monodontidae; genus Monodon; species Monodon monoceros. The sequence continues at coordinate 88,276,068 of NW_021703777.1, forward strand.
CAGAGATCAGCATCAATTCAGTTACAAAAAAATTCATTGATTCTGTCCTGTGTGCCCAGTAGTGAGCCAGGCTCTAGAGATACAAAGGGAACTCAGGAACTGCTTGGAAGGTTTGCAGTTCAGTGGAATCGTTATATACCAACCAGGAACCTGAATATGGAATTGGAATATACTTCCGGAGAGATGGAGCAGTAGCTGGAGTTCAGCTGCTAAGAGTCTTTGAAGCTGTTAGGACTCAGCCATACTGACACAGGCAGGGGCATGGAACACGGCCATCAGTAGGCTACGTGCATCTCCAGAAACAGGCATTCGGGAGTGGAGGGGTAGCAGCTAACTGAGCTTGATGTATAACAATGAGTCATTTTCTTGTTTCTTACTGGGGCAAACTGACATCATGTTTGGATGGAATGTGAGTCCTCATGTGGGGAACAGGAGTGTAGGTGCTAGACGTACCCTATCAAACTCTGGGGCTGAGGCTAAACCACCTTTGTTTCCACAGTCCCTCCTAGTGATTTTGATGCTGAAGTTAGAGAACTTCTAGAATATTTTCCTTCCAACTTGTTTTTCCAAAAGGAGGGAGGAGTGTGGCATCATATGGCCAGACGAGTCCACTCATTCTCTCCTGTGATCCACACCACTGTGTTCTGTTTTCTGGTAATAGGGAGATTAATACTGATAATATCTCCATGTCAAGGTAGAGATTGAATGAAACTTGACTGTTAATAAAAAGCAGGTTCATCAGGATGTTTCAAGGATACTATAGAATATCTTAGGTTCTCCATCCAGTTCTTTATCCTTCAGTAAATAATTTTTCAAGTACTACTATCCAAAATAAATATAATTCTTGTTCAGTAGCACTTAATTACTATTATTGTCCCAGATGTTGCCTTAGCATTTTTTCATTGCATTACACATTAAGTAGTCTCTTGTGTTCTTGCCTAGGGAGGTAATTGTCATTTATAATGTTCTTCCCACTAGAAAATTCATTCTTAATTCCAAACAGCTAACTTGTAATTGAACTTACGGTATACAGCTTGTAAGCTGAGAGAGTCCTATACGTAAACTCAATGAGATAATAAAGATATTCTGCTAGTTGCTTCTAGATTATAGGCAGTTTTTCTTATGAGGCCTTCAATCATTCATTCATTTCAATTGTGCATCTCACTCGGCAGCCACATGTAAAGTATTTTTATAAGTGTCCCATGCCTTTGCCTTTATTTTATAGATAATTTGGATCAGGAAGATTAAGTGGCTTACTGAAGAATAAACTACCAGAAGTAGGTAAAACCTAGACCCATTCAGTTTCTCCTTTGCTTTATCAACAAATTCAAGCTGATTCTCAATTCAAATGAAAACCCATTACCAATACCTAAATTCCATTTTAAATAGGTATAGCTGTAATGAAACTGTTTCCCAAAGAATCAGTGGTAGTTACACCATTTAAAGCTCAGAATTGGGACAGGATAATGAATAGAGCACAGAAATGCTAGTTTAAGCAACACTTCACAAGATGATGCCTAATTTTCTTAAACAGTAAAGCCCAGAAATAGAGGAAAATCAGCTGGAATTTTTAAAAAGTCCCACACGATTAAAAATACTTAGCGTTAATATTCTGAGGAGCTGGAGCACAGCAAGTGCAGATAAAGACTTTCATTGCTTAAGATTTTTTTTTTTTTAATCAAAAGTTTCCATAAGAAAGGGAAGGCAGTGCTATGAAATTTTTGGAAACCAGGATTACCTAAACTAGCTTTTGAAATATCTAGAGGAAAAAGTTAATGAGTAGGTACCGGATTCAAATGCAAAGTCTTTGTAATTTCTCTCGGACTAATACATTTTTTTCCCCATTACCAGGTATACGATTTAGAATCAGTTTTAATTTAGAAATGGGTGGTACAAGTCTCTAAAGAGTAACTCAGAGGGAAATTCAAAGAATATATGCTTTTCTATTACAGAGAATAATATGGGCATTGAAGAAAATATGATAAAAATATTTTTAAAATTTGGTTTAGAAAGTTTGTTTTAGTTCTTTTATTGAAATTCAGAATGATTAATAATTTCAAATCTAACAACTGAGAAAAATTAAGATTAATTGTTTTAGGGCTTTCATACTAAATCCACTGATGGAAAATGTTGCAAGCCATGCTGTCTCATTTGAAGAAATTGTCAGTTACCTCCCAATTAAAATGTAATCTGATTGAAATGTAAAATTGTATTCACTGTGCTTGGTGTGAAGAAAAATAGTGTAGAAAGATAGAACAAAATACTAAAATTATCACACAGTTAAAAGGAAAAAAGTTTCATGGCTTGAGGAGAAGAAAAAAATGGATAGAAAATAACATTTGATAGGAACTGTAAGAAGTTAGGAGTGACTGGAAAAAATGGGCCGTTACCTAGATATAGTTATAAAGTAATTTGACTTGGAGCATAAATGACAGATCTGTAAAATAAAAGCTAACTCAGTTGTTTTTTTTCATTACAGTCACAACTTCTGAGTATTTAAGGAATGAAATTAGAAAGCATTAAGTTTCAGATGTTCTTGAGGAAGTTAAAGTTTCGGCATTTTGGTAATTTGCCCTTTTACCCATTGTCCGTTGGATGTTGCCTGAGATCAGGCTCTGTTCCCTAACTTAACCTAGCATGATTAGCTGTGTAGATCATCACAGACAGTAAGATGGAGTCTCATTTTTACTTCTTCGGTTTTATCTTGAGTCATTTGACAGGAGTAAATGCTTGAAATATCAAGGGCACTGTAATTAAACAGCGTTTAGCCTGTATGTGCCAGAAGTAAGTGAAAGCAAGGATTATTTCTTCTCTCAGTGCTGCACTTGAGATAGGTGAATATTTCAGAGATGCTTAAAAGATAGGACTTGTGTGATACCTGGGTGCCATTCTTGAATATTGAATGTATGAAACCTTCATTAACCAAGAGAACTAATTGAAGACACTTTTTCCCTTTCTCTCTAGGGATCTGACAAACAATCGAATAGGGTGTCTGAATGCAGACATATTCCGAGGACTCACCAATCTGGTTAGGCTGTAAGTACCTCTTTCTTTCGTATTATAATACAAGGAAGCATTTGAACCAGTACCCAAATTTTTATGACCACCTATATGTTTAATATTAAAATAACAACTGTAGAGGTTACAGAAGTGGTAGGATATAAGGAGCTGGAAATTTAATCATGGAGATATAATGTCATCAGAACATAACAATGCATTATATCCTCCATCCCAAACACACACCACACACCACACACACACACACGCACACACGCACACACGCACACACACGCACACATGCACACACACCCACACACACACGATGTATACCCCAGGGAACATGTCCACATTGAGAGACGTGATCAAAGCTTTGCCACTTTGGGAAAATTTCTTGGAAGAGATGAAACTTGAGCTGATGATCCAGATCGTTAGAAAGGAAAAGAAGTCAAGCAAATGATAAAAGGAGGTAGAAATAAGATTGAGGCCAGTTTGTCAAGGTGAAGGCCGTTGGACTTATGAGTAAAATGACCATCTGAATCACACCTCTGACCTTGTGATTATAGGTGAGTTGTTTAGCTTTTCTCTTTTTCAAATGAAAAAGTAGATTAATAAAGTAAGTAAGTAAAGTAAGTTTACTTAATAAATAAAGATTAATAATACCTCAAAGTTATAAGTATTAATTAGCATTTGAATTATCTATACCTATATCTTATAATTTGTATCTAATATAAGTGCAGAACTTTGTATATGCCATCAAATATATTTTAATTTTATTTTTAAAATGGACTCTGAGAGTAACTAGAATTAAGTTCAGTTATCTATAATAGAGCTTTATACAAGACCATATGAAAAGCAGACTGAAGCTTAGAACTCATTCAACCCTAGGAAGCCACTGAAAGACATTGATGTGGGAAAATGGCATAAAATCATGATTTAGAGAAGAGCAATCTAGAAATAGGGTGCAGGGTGAAATGCAGGATTTAGGGGTAGAAGTTCTAGTATTGAGATCACCTATGCCTGGTTCTTTCTCTTTGTAGCTTTTTAGAATGTTTCTTCTGTTTCGTTCAAGTTAACTTTGAAAAAGCTATAGCGGCTTAAGTAGTGAGATCATTTCATGTGTACAGTAAGGGAGGGGTCTCCAAATCACTTGCCAGAACAGAATAATGTTACTCCTGCTTCTTAGTCAGCAAATTTGTATTTTTCAGTGTGCCCTTTAATTCTGGAGGAAAGATAGTTGGCCAAGTTTATGTTTTTAAACAAAAGATTGATTTGGTGTACAGCTTTACTCATAGCGAGAAATTAATTAAATCAATTACGGTTTCCCTTTTTGTAACTGGATTACAAACAATTTCATTTCAGTGCTTTCATTATCTCGAGAGTTTTGTATTTTGGGTTTTAAGGAATGTATAAGAATTGGCAAATTGAGGCGTTTATGGAGAAAATTTGTTATACTTTTGGGTAGCTATGAATCAAATAATGAAAAAGGGAGTCTGAAGTTTTTTGACCGTTTTCTTGACTTTAGTTTCAGATGGATATGTAGCTTTGGTCTAGGGATTTTTGACCCATCAGCAAATGTTCTTTAGGCAAAAGAGCTGTGTGGGACAGTGCTTACATTAAGGCAAGTTACTATATGCTTACTATTATTATTATTATTTGCCTCCTGCCTTACAAGCCAACGTTTTTGGAAGTTTTAGAGCTTGGATTGTCTCTTACATTTTTACCAATTCTCTGATACTTGTGAGAATTTACAGGTCATGGAACACAGTGGACATATATCCAGGTGAATCATTAAAACAGAAATAGCACTGCCACGTTTCCTACTTTGAGATTGATTGAGATGATTTTGTAGCCCATGTAATAATAGATGATGGTGGCTCTTTTTTTTAAGAAAACAAGTCCACAGTTGTATATATTTACTTTTCATTAAGTTTAAATCCATGAAGGGTATAGTGTCACACGGATTCTCTGTCCAATGGCCTTAGCAAGGAGGTTGCTTTGGAATTTAGAATGAACCATGATGCCACTGTTTCCATAAGCATAAGTTATCTTTTCCCAGATTACTCTGGTTTTGTTAGGTTTTCCACCAGGAGTTACTGTGTTGTTCTTTGTTTTGCGCACATAAGCACATCTCCTGCCTAGATAGAATTGTTTCATCTTGAGCATATACACCTTCAGTTTTCAGGAGAGCCGTTTGCTCCCTCTGGTTCCGTAGATCCCGCTTATAGCCAGGAAAAATGGCCTTGGACCACAGCCTTCCAGACATATTTGTCCTGTTAGAAGTCCTGTTCCCAGCAGGCCTCCACAGGGTCCAAGAAGGCTGAAATAGAAAGGGTGATGGTGGCTCTTTTAAATGCAACAATATGGCATATATAGAACTATACCTGGCATATCCTTTAAATACTGTTCTAAGAAAAATTGGCAATTGAGGTAGCTTCTTAACATTGAAGAATGCATTGCAGTGATAATTTGGGTTGACATAGTTCTAGAGCTGTGGATCAGGAAACTTTGAATGGGTGTTCTGTGTGGGCTGCTCCCTAAGCCAGGCTGTATGCCGGTTGTGAAGGCTGATAACAATTTGTATTTCAGACATGGAGAATAGCATTTTCTCAGTCTAACAGGTGGAAAAGAGAATCTGATTAGTTAAGGGACATGTAGTACATTTTTTTTTAACATCTTTATTGGAGTATAATTGCTTTACAATGGTGTGTTAGTATCTGCTTTATAACATAGTGAATCAGCTATACATATACATATGTCCCCATAGCTCCTCCCGCTGGCATCTCCCTCCCACCCTCCCTATCCCACCCCTCTAGGTGGTCACAAAGCACCGAGCTGATCTCCCTGTGCTATGCGGCTGCTTCCCACTAGCTATCTGTTTTACATTTGGTAGTGTATATATGTCAATGCCACTCTCTTACTTTGTCCCAACTTACCCTTCCCCCTCCCCATGTCCTCAAGTCCATTCTCTATGTTTTTTTTAGATTTCATATATATGTGTTAGCATACAGTATTTGTTTTTCTCTTTCTCACTTACTTGACTCTGTATGACAGACTCTAGGTCCATCCACCTCATGTAGTACATTTTTTAGGTTAGGAATCAGAGAAGCTCCCTAATTATTATTTCCCACCCCAAAGATTAAGTGTACAAAAGAAATCAGTCTAGAGTGGATCACTGTTCTAGCTGTTTCCTCAGCTACCTCTTCAGCTGAAATTTCTGGGTTACCCTGAAACTTGGGATCTTGGACTGACTTGGCCTTTTAGCCAAAGGAGCTGGAAACCTTGGCAGACACCCTGTTGCATTCTCACCCATACTTCTTATCATATCGAAACATCTTGGCTTTGGCGATTCAGTGTAAAAATTCAAAAATGGCTTTTTAAAAATACGTCAGAGGATTCAGTGGACTGGGGTGTGGTGGGTAAAATTGATTAATTCTATGTATTGATCTCTGCCTTTATTGATGGAGAAATTCTGGGAAGTGAAACCATCCTCCCAGAGATTCCCATTGTAACCCTAGGAGTAACTGACAGACAAAGATGGGACCCAATAATGGACTTCAGTGAAGTGTCTGTCCTTCACTTTCCTAAGTGACAGAGAAATTGACAGGAGATCAAAAAAAGCAAAGATTTCCTTTTTTTTTCTTTATGAATTTTGATCAGTTTAAAACCTATTTTCCCCTAAGAAAATTATACCTTTAATATTTTTCTATCAGAAATAATAGGTGAGTGACATTTATAAGAACTTCCTTTTTACAATTAAAAATTATTGGTGCTGTTAAGTAATAAACCATATAGAGAGATATGAAGCAAAAGTTAAATCTCCCCTTCATCACTTCAGACACACCCTTCTGAGATAGCATGTACTAACTGGTGTATATATTCTCAGATTTTTCTATCGTTCCCCCCCCATACATGTGAAATATATAGGCTTTCACATAGGGCTTTAAAAATGTGCTCTACTCGACATTTTACTTAAAAAATTTTTTACTGACGTATTCTTAATATCTTTTTAGGAGAATACATATTGATTTAGTTCATGTGAATAGCTATAGAACATTCCAAGTATAGAACAGATCATAATTTAGTCAATTATTCCTCTGTTAATGTAGATACTATCTGATTCCTTTCTTCCTCCTTTAACGAATCTGCCTTGGTAAACATTCCTGTATATACACAGATGCTGCATCATACACACTTAACTTACAGGAATACAAATATATCTGTGTAGCAAAAAGTGAGCAAAGAAAGATTGACAGAGTAAGAAACAACATGAGTGGGAGTAGGTGGATAATTCACCTACCACCCCATTCAGTAAACTACATTAGGACACAAGAGCGGTGTCTTCGCTGTGAACGTTGTCATTCTCAGTTTCCTTATGCTTCTTTTGGTGTAAGCACCTCAGAGCTGGAATGTGATTTTAATGTTTTAAAGTATGTGTAGGTTTTTATGGCCACCAGCCGAAGCCAGTTACTTCATAGGTGTCCAGCCAAACAAATAGCAGTCTGTTCCAACACTGGAGGAAAAATTGGTTTGTGTTGGTACTTACTGAGAGGATGGCATGTCTGTCTCCAATGTGATTGCCTCCTCTGTGATTTCCAAGGAAAAAAAAAATTTATAATACCTAATAATTAGAATAAAGTTACATAGTAATTAGAATCTAATGGTCCCTGTAAGCTGCAATTATTTTGTTTATACTTAAATCCTATATTTGTAGAATGTATTTTTATTTCCAACTTACTACTATGGACTCTTTCAAAGCATCGAAAAAAATATTACAGGTAATTGTATAAGGAACCTCCATGGACCCATCAATCAGTTTCAACACTTAGTAACTCATAGCCAGTCTTGTTTTAGTTACACCTCACATCTCTTGTCTTCCTGCGTACATTTTAAAGTAAATCCCAGAAGTCATATAATTTCACATAGGGTACCTTCATAAAAGTATAGTTGTTCATTTTAATTGCATCTAGGTTACTTTCTTAAAATGTTACAGTGATTTACACTCCATCAGCTGTACCCTTTTCGAAATCCACATTCAGTATTCACTCTGATAGGCCAAAAAAGAAAAGGGCATCGCTTTCATGGTTCTTTTGATTTGCAAGTATTCTTTTTGTTTTTTAAGTTCCTAGGCAATTCTTTTATGAAGATCAAAATTATTTTATCCAGCCTTTTTTCTATCAAAAAAATCCTAAGGCAATAAAAATGAATCCAGTGATGTTCTTACTGAAATCCATTATATCAGTATATTAATTTGTGAGGGATTGGTGTTTGTATAATATTAAGTCTTCCCATCCAGGAATACATTGCTGCAGGTGTCATGGTAACAGCTGACCTCTCCCCCATCAATTCTCTTTCCTCTCCTCACTGGAGAATCCACCTACGCAATTGTCACTTTCTTCCACACTTGAAGGATGAAACTCAGACTCTGGAGGAGAGGCAGGCCTCCTTGCAGGTCTCAGGACTTCTTCCTTGAGAACTCTAGGTCCAAATATTATCATTCTTTTTTTTTTAAATTATTTTTTAAAATTTATTTTTGGCTGCATTGGGTCTTCGTTGTTGCATGCGGGCTTTCTCTAGTTGCAGCGAGCAGGGGCTACTCGGCGAGCAGGGGCTACTCTTCGTTGTGGTGCGCAGGCTTCTCATTGCAGTGGCTTCTCTTTTACGGAGCCCGGGCTCTAGGTGTGCTGTGGCACGAGGGCTCAGTAGTTGTGGCTCACGGGCTCTAGAGCACAGGCTCAGTAGTTGTGGTGCCCGGGTGTAGTTGCTCTGTGGCATGTGGGATATTCCTGGACCAGGGCTCGAACCCGTGTCCCCTGCACTGACAGGCGGATTCTTAACCACTGTGCCACAGGGGAAGTCCCAAAATTTTATCATTCTTGTTACTACAATAGGCACAGAAAAGATCTTGTGATGGTTGGACCATGCTGCCATTTTCCCAGAGTCCTTGCTAGTGCCTCCTAAAGGTGGGGTCTGAACAGTCAGCCACCACAATTGAGCACCTACTGTATACCCCAGTTTGTTACTAGCTGACAGAGGTACCCCAGTAAATAAGACACACAAGTCCTTCCTCTCCTGGAGCTTATAGTCAAGCATGGAAGAAATCACAAACAATGATTTGGTCAAAGCACGATGGGTGTAACAAACTACTCATGTTGTAGCATAAGTTGTTCTGCAATTCATACAAAACTCTGCAAGTGTTTAGGTATTAAAGCCGTGATACAGGGGGAAACGAGAGAGGTTAAGTAATTTGCCCAAAGCCAACACGGAATTCTATCCCAAGTCTTTCGTCTTAAACCCTGGACTCATTTCACTCTGCCAACGTATTTTACTGGGTTACTGTCAGCTGTTGTTGGCCCTTCAGACCCTCCTTTTCCATGTTTTTTAAAGTTTTTGCTTTCTTATGTGATACTGAGTGAACACATGAAGAATAATTCTTGTTTCAATGAGAGTATGACTGAAGATCTAGTTCAGGAAGTCAACTTTGAGGTTCACATGATATTTGATAGAAAAATCCTTATCCAGCGGTAATTTTAAATAATTTTGTTTACTGCCTTATATAAGGTTAAGAACAATTTTCTTCTTCAACTTTGGAGAAAATATTTACTAGATGTTTCTCTTCATAAGATTTAAAACAACTTTCATAAATTCTTTATAACAGTAGTTAATGATAGGACATTTTAGGAAATATAAAATAGATAAAATGGTATATAATTGTTAGCATTTCTTAAAGTGTAATTATTTCCTTTTTTCCAGGAACCTTTCAGGGAATTTGTTTTCATCATTATCTCAAGGAACTTTTGATTATCTTGGCTCATTACGATCTTTGTAAGTAAGAATTTTCCTCCTGTTTTAGTAAATATATTTTAGTGTTTTAAAATTAAAAAGTTATTATATGGCTTAAGAGACTTCATAGGAAAAGCTTGTGATTTTGCAATAATTAGAATCTCACTTGAGAACTTGCATTCACATTGAAAAACATACCATAAACCTTAATAATGTGTTTCAGGCTGGGACAACCATTTTCTCCTTAGAATACTACTCTATCTCTCTAATTTATACTTAAAGTAAATAAATTGGTAATTTTTTCTCTTTGTATTTCCAAATCAGAAAATATTTTGTTCAGCTAATTAAATTCCCAAAGTATAAAATATGCCTCCCTCCTTATGAAGAATTTATAGGGCTTCCCTGGTGGCGCAGTGGTTGAGAGTCCACCTGCCGATGCAGGGAACACAGGTTCATGCCCCGGTCCGGGAAGATCCCACATGCCGCAGAGCGGCTGGGCCCGTGAGCTATGGCCGCTGAGCCTGCGCGTCCAGAGCCTGTGCTCCGCAACGGGAGAGGCCACAACAGTGAGAGGCCCACGTACCGAAAAAAAAAAAAAAGAATTTATGGTTAAGACTATGTTAGGCTTTAGCGATTTAATTTTATCCTGTAACTCCGTCCCCCAAACTGAATTCACAACTTATTACTGACATTTCTAGACATGCTTACATAGAATGCCTGCTTTATGAAGTCAGCGTAAGGTCATATTTACATAATTCTCTGTAGCTTTAGAACTGGCTGATTTTTCCCCCCAAAATACAGTTTTATTAAGTGCGAGATTGTATAGGAGTTACTTTTGAAGCTAACTGTCTTTTCAGATAAACCTTAATATATTTCAAAGTATAAGTTATAATGATTTCTATTGGAATTACAGTTAAACATAATGTTTTTCAAATTTTTATGGTATATAACATATGGGCTTGAGTCTCTTTTTCCAGTGAAAAATGTCTTCTCTGCCAGATGTCTCTGTTTGATGTATGCTGACTTCTTCCCTTTTTTCCCTTCCCTCCTCCTCATCTTTCGTTTTCTAAATTTATCATTTCAGTCTCATTTAGCAGTTTTCATTGGGATGTAGCTGATAGGTTAGGCGCTCACGGTGCTTCTCCCCATGGCAGACATATGTATGTACTTCTAGAATCACACGGCATCAAACTCTATCTGGTCTTTTTGGTACTGCTACGGTTCTTATCCAGAAAACTGCTTTTTAGTGCAAACATCTCCTTTTAGTGGGCTCATGTCAGCCATTTCTGTGAAGTTTAGGAAATAAAGGCTAAAAATAATCTGGCTTTTGAGACCCTGGATAGCAGCAATGTAGGAAGCATTTTCATCCAAAAATTGGGCAAAATTGCCGGTGTTTATAACTGATCGTGCTGGAAACTGACCAGAAGGTGGTGCTTAGGAATTAGAAGTCAGCCAGTCATCCTAGTCAGATAAACAGGATATAACCATGTGAAACAGTCATATATTGCTGTATGTTGCCAGAACTAACAGAGTTTGCAGGTATTTAAGCCAAGAACATGGCAGTGATGCTGGAAAAATTGAGGAAGGCTTCAAGATCCAGTATTTGTGCCACAGACTTGATGAAAGGGTAACAGTTTGATAGACACAAAGGATGGGGATGTGGTATTCCAGTACCCTGGGCTTCAGGAGTTTGTTACGTAGATGAGGAATAGATTTTGTTCACGTACCAACGTTGATTGAAACTGGAGTCACTCCCCGAATCAGTGGGGAAGGGAGCTGGGGTCAGGCATTTGGCGCCATCTCAAGGGAAAGGAGACCATAACCAGTTGATGGTACAGTATGTGCCGTAGCATGGTAAGAGTGGGCAGGAATGTGCTTGCCACCCAAAGGGTAAAGCCAACATAAAGCAAAAATGCGATTTAATTCATTCACCATAACCTCTACATGGCATTTTGTATGCTACAGAGAATTTCAGACTGAGTATCTGCTGTGTGATTGTAACATACTGTGGATGCATCGCTGGGTGAAGGAGAGAAACATCACGGTACGGGACACACGGTGTGTTTATCCTAAGTCTCTTCAGGCCCAGCCAGTCACAGGTGTGAAGCAGGAGTTGTTGACGTGCGGTAAGGAAGACAAACTGAGAAAGGGTTAACTGTATTTTACTTGCTCTCTTGTTTTTCCTGACAAACTGCAGAGTTCTGTTTACACATTGGGACTGATTACAACTGTCAGTCTTCATAGATTTGATAATATTTAGTTTTTGCTGACAATTAAGTCAGCTGGATTAAAAAACATTTTTTCGATTGGTGTTTAAAGTTCTTAGGTTCTGAACAGCTTTCTTTATGAAATCCAGTTTCAATAAATAGTATAGATCTTCAGATTTTCTAACAGCAAATCAGGAATTTGTTGATAGTAATAAAATCTCAGGGTACAATCGCACATTTTGTTGGTGGGGTGTGAATTGATACAGCCTTTTTGAAGGATAGTTTGGCAATATGTATTGGTGTTCTTAAAGAATTGATACAACTTCATATAGTAATTCTGCATGTAGGGGTTAATTCTTAAGAAATCATCAGTCGTTTGTGTAAATCTTCAGACTTTGTGAACATATCCTAAATTCTCAAAACTAGGGCATTGGTTTAATTATGGCACATCAATTCAGTGAAATAGTATGCAGCTATCGAAAATCATGAATTTTAAGAATATCTGAAGGCTTGAGGGAAATAACACATTTACCATGTGCTAAATGAAAAACAAAAAACAGAAAACCAAAAACAGTCCTTAAAATGATAGAGGTAGGTTCTAGTTTAGTCTTTGTGTTTGAAAATAGACAACTGTATCCGTTTTTTCCATTTATTTTTATTATCATTATTGTTTCACATGTAAAATATGCTCATTGGATTAAAGATTTATGAAAAGAAATAATATGTACATATATCAAATTACCTTGGCGTACACTTTAAATAACTTATAATTTTGTCAGTTATACCTCCATAAAGCTGGGGGAAAAATGAAAAACTAAAAGAAGAAAAAAACAAAGCCCATACTTACATTCTTATCACTCATAGGTAGCTAATGTCAAGGATACCTTGGTGTATCATCTTCTATACCTTTTTATTATGTTTTGTCCAAAATATCATACTCTAATGTTATTTTGTAACCTTTTGTAACTGGAAATGGTGTAAACTTGTTTCCTCATCATATAAGAGATGCATACCAATCCATTATATAGATGTGGCCATAACTTTTATTTTTTCATTACAGAGATGTAGCCATAGCAATTTCCTTATTACTGCAGATTTAGGTTAATAATTTCTCACTCTATAAACATTAAAAGGATTAATTTCCTTGTGTACATCTTTACATATTAGCTATTTAGGATAGAATACTACTAAAAGTAGAATTATTGTGTTAGACAAAGGGACTAAATATTTTAAAGGCTTTTAATGAGCCAAGAGATTTGTGTACATTTTTGCATGTGTAGTTAAAATTTCTTTTATTTTTCTTACTGGAAGGAAATACATCAGCTTTGTAAAAGTTGATATGAAATGGTTTCATTTTAATTTTTCTTAACGGTGTTTTCATCTTGGACCGTCTTAATTCAGTAATAGCTTTGTTGATACTAACATTAGAATGCTGATAACTGATGAATTTGTTTTTCCATTTTTAAAATTTCAATTAGAATTTCTATAATTTTAAACTTTGGAGTGTGAATATTGTATTTGTTAACTGAGTCTTTATTTTACTGTCTCTAGATCCTCCCCTTGAATTACCATCTTTCTACATGACTCCATCTCATCGTCAAGTTGTGTTTGAAGGAGACAGCCTTCCTTTCCAATGCATGGCTTCATATATTGATCAAGACATGCAAGTGTTATGGTATCAGGATGGGCGAATAGTGGAAACTGATGAATCCCAAGGTATCTTTGTTGAAAAGAACATGATTCACAACTGCTCATTGATTGCAAGGTAAACTTTTTTTCGATGAGAAATTGTCTCTCTGGATTTTATCATTTCAGAATTGTACTGTTTAGTTAGAATTTGAATGAATATGTTACCTTCTTGAATTTAGAAAAGAAAACTTCTGACATTTCTTTTCCTGATTGTTACTTATCTTCTAAAATTAAATAGCTATCTTTTCCATCCAGTTTTGGAGGAAAAAAACATAGGATAAAAGGGAAACACTGTTTAAAAGTGAGAGACTTTTTGTTTAAAGTCTCAAGAGGAAAAAATGTAAACTTTTAGTGCCATACTTAATTTCTGACAATTTCCTGCTACTAATAAGCTTAGAATTTCACTTTTGGGAATCACCTAATTTTCACTGTCTTAAGATTAATGTAGCATTTTAAGATACTTCCTTTTTTCACCCCACTAGTATAAAAGAATATAACACCTGTCAACCCACGATTGGTGCAAGCACAACAATAGTTAATTCGAATGAACTTAAAGTACAAAAAACAGGATAAAAATAAATATGTTATCACATCATATTTTATTTTGGTAAAATCTTAATCTGTAGGTATTGAATTTTCTCTTTCCTTCTCTCTTTCTGTCTCTGTGTATCTCTCCAAGCCTTTTTCCATCTCTCTCTGTCTTTCCTTCCTACCAATTCCATAAAGATAGACCTCAGCTTGAATATTGAAGAGTAGATCTGTAGTTTCTCAACTCTCTCCTGGGGCACTGTAGGGTAGTATTACAAAAGCATCATGAAAAAATTACCAAGAAACTAAAAGCTGTCTGAGTTGAGACTCAGGTTTGGGAATTTTGAGGTTCGAATATTCTATTTTAAAATATCTTTCTCTTCTGAGATTTCCTAACTGTCTGTTAGAAGCATATTTTCATTTGTGTCTTTTAACTTTTATAGTAGATACCCTTAAATCCTTGCTTTCATATTCCAGTATCTGGGTCATCTTGGGCTCATCACCTTGACTATTTTTCTTATGAATATGGTTTATATTTCCCTATTTAAAAAATATTGTTTATATGTCTGGTAACATTGGATTGTATCCTGGACATTGTGAATAATTTGCTATAGAAAAGTAGACAGAGTACAGCTTATGGGACAAATCTGGCCTATGAATGTTTTTTTATAGTTTTAAATGGTTACATTTCAAATGGTTATAAAAGTACCTACATAATATTCTCAGTGTTGCTCCTTGGTCAGCAAAGCCTAAAGTATTTACTATCTGGCCTTCAAAGAAAAAGTTTGCTGACCCCTGACTCTGGATTCCTTTGTATTCTTCTCAAGACAGCTAGTTTTGTTTCATTGAACAGTTACCTTGGTTAAATTCAGACTCCAGATCTGGCTTTTCTGTATTAGGCAGCCACTGAAATCTGCTTGGTGTTTGCCCTGTCTGCATGGAGGTCAGGGTCAGTTAAAGAGCTGGGTGGATTTTATATGCAGAAGTTTGGGCTTCCAGCCAGGCTCCTTTCTACCTCTGTCCTCTGACTTTTCAACCAGTAAGATTTTGAGTTTCTATTTGAATAATGCCTGCCCTTGGGCAAAAGCCATTAAAAAAATTTCCTGGTTACTCCCCACTGCCATTCCCTTCTTCCTACTGTCAGGTCCTCTTTGGTTTCTGCTTGCTTTGGATCACTCTCCATGTGTTCAGATAGTTATCATTTTGTAGTTTTGTTCACAGCTTATAACTAACTGTTAATTGCAGGGAGGGTGGTTTGATAGGAGCCACTCTGCTATTACCAGAAGCAGAGTTCTTTTATTAGGGGATAAGATTGTTAGGAAAGTTTTTTAAATGTTCTTTGCACTTAATATTAAGTTCTAGTGACAAGATTCTAATTGTTACATTATTTTTACTGTGTGATGATTTCACAAGTGTATACATATGTCAAAACATACCAAATTGTATATATATATGTATTTTTTTGGCTGCGTTGGGTCTTGGTTGCCGTGAAAGCTGCGGCGAGCAGGGGCTACTCTCCGTTGTGGTGCGTGGGCTTCTCATTGCAGTGGCTTCCCTTGTTGCGGAGCACAGGCTGTAGGCGCTCGGCTTCAGTAGTTGTGGCACGCGGACCCATGGGCTCAGTAGTTGTGGTGCACGGGCTTAGTTGCTCCGCGGGATGTGGGATCTTCCCGGACCAGGGATAGAACCTGTATCCCCTGCATTGGCAGGCAGATTCTTAACCACTGTGCCACCAGGGAAGTCCCCAAATTGTATATTTTAAGCAGTTTATTTTCTGAGTAGACAATAATTGACATATAATACAACAATAAAGCTTTAAAAATGTAATAGAACCCTTTTCTGAATAAAAGAGCCTTATTTTTTTAAATTTTATTGAAAAGTATAGTTGATTTACAGTGTTGTGTTAATTTCTGCTCTACAGCAAAGTGACTGAATTATATATTATTCTTTTTCATATTCTTTTCCATTATTGTTTATCACAGGATATTGAATATAGTTCCAAGAGCTTTAATTTAACTCTTAAATTTTGTAGCTATAAAGTAACTAGCTTTACTTTATAAATTTATTTCTGTAAGTCACGTTTAAATTAATCTAAATTCCTTTAGCATTACAAAAAAATTAATTCTAAGGATAGCAACTTCACCTAACATTTTTTTGTTGGTAGGGACACTTACCAAAGTGAAAATCTTTCATATGAAGACTGAGAAGTCCTTTACACAGAGTTAATCCCAGAATAATAAAGAAGTTGTAGGAAAAGAAAATATGTGGTTATTGGACTGGTTTACCTTATACAGCTCTTGATTCTTCATTGGTCTCCTCCTGTCGTTGATCCTTCATTAGTAAGAATCAGAGTTTGTATTTTTCCTAGACACTGAAATTGAAGCTACCTCCTTCCCCTCAAATCTCCTAATATGTCGTGTTGAGGATTCCTGAAAAATTTATTCCGATAATTGGTTTTAGACATTGAAGGTATTGCTGAAAGTTGGGTTAGGACCGTTTTCCCCAGAGGGTATGCTAATGTGTCCTGGGGTGCCACAGTGTGTTAACGGAGGTGCTGTGTGGTATTATAAGTGTTTGAGCATAGTGATACTGGTCATTAGTGAGACACGACACAGCTACCAGCTCCAGGCAGTTAGGGTGTTGAATTTACATGATGCTGCATCCCTTTTGCTGGTGCCATACTTTAGATAATGGGATTTTGACAGTTACTATGGTGCAAAGAAAGTAGTGTGTGAAAATAATTTTGGAGCAAGGAATATGGATATCACTGTTTGATCTGTATCTAATGTTTGATTAATTTTGGAGTGCCCAATAGGCCCGCGCAACCCATTAGGAAGTAGTTGTGGTTAAGAATGAAATACTTATTTTAATTGATGTGTGTTTTTTTTCAAATGGCTACTAAGTTATTAGGACATATATACACAGTTTTAGGATTGCATTTAGTCATTGGAACCACCCTAGGTTTTTTTTTGTTTTTCTATTTTATTCTGTTATAGTCAATTGCATTTTTTTAACATCTTTATTGGAGTATAATTGCTTTACAATGTTGTGTTAGCTTCTGCTGTATAACAAGGTGAATCAGCTCTACGTATACATATAACCCCATACCCCCTTCTTCTTGCATCTCCCTCCTACCCTCCCTATTCCACCCCTCTAGGTGGTCACAAAGCACCGAGCTGATCTCCCTGTGCTATGCGGCTACTTCCCACTAGCTATCTGTTTTACATTTGGTAGTGTATATACGTCAATGCTACTCTCTCACTCGTCCCAGCTTACCCTCTCCTGCACCCTGTCCTCCAGTCCATTTTCTACGTCTGCGTCTTTATTCCTCTCCTGCCCCTAGGTTCATCAGAACCATTTTTTTTTTTTTAGATTCCATATATATGTGTTAGCATACGGTATTTATTTTTCTCTTTCTGGCTTACTGCACTCTGACTGGCTTACTGACTCTCTAGGTCCATCCACCTCACTACAAATAACTCAGTTTCATTTCTTTTTATGGCTGAGAAATATTCCGTTGTATATATGTGCCACATCCTCTTTATCCATTCATCTGTCAATGGACACTTAGGTTGCTTCGATGTCCTGGCTATTGTAAATAGTGCTGCAGTGAACATTGTGGTACGTGACTCTTTTTGAATTGTTTTTCTCGGGGTATATGCCCAGAAGTGGGATTGCTGGGTCATATGGTAGTTCTACTTTTAGTTTTTTAAGGAACCTACGTACTGTTCTCCATAGTGGCTGTATCAATTTACATTCCCACCAACAGTACAAGAGGGTTCCCTTTTCTCCACACCCTCTCCAGCATTTATTGTTTGTGGATTTTTTGATGATGGCCATTCTGACCGGTGTGAAGTGATACCTCATAGTAGTTTTGATTTGCATTTCTCTAATGATTAGTGATGTTGAGCATCCTTTCATGTGTTTGTTGGCAATCTGTATCTCTTCTTTGGAGAAATGTGTATTTAGGTCTTCTGCCCATTTTTGGATTGGGTTGTTTGTTTTTTGCTATTGAGCTGCATGAGCTGCTTGTAAATTTTGGAGATTAATCCTTTGTCAGTTGCTTCATTTGCAAATATTTTCTCCCATTCTGAGGGTTGTCTTTTCATCTTGTTTATGGTTTCCTTTGCTGTACCAAAGCTTTGAAGTTTCATTAGGTCCCATTTGTTTATTTTTGTTTTTATTTCCATTTCTCTAGGAGGTGGGTCAAAAAGGATCTTGCTGTGATTTATGTCATAGGGTGTTCTGCCTATGTTTTCCTCGAAGAGTTTTATAGTGTCTGGCCTTACATTTAGGTCTTTAATCCATTTTGAGTTTATTTTTGTGTATGGTGTTAGGGAGTGTTCTAATTTCATTCTTTTACATGTACCTGTCCAGTTTTCCCAGCACCACTTATTGAAGTGGCTGTCCTTTCTCCACTGTACATTCCTGCCTCCTTTATCAAAGATAAGGTGACTGTATGTGCATGGGTTTATCTCTGGGCTTCCTATCCTGTTCCATTGATGTACATTTCTGTTTTTGTGCAGTACCATACTGTCTTGATTACTGTAGCTTTGTAGTATAGTCTGAAGTCAGGGAGCCTCATTCCTCCAGCTTCATTTTTCTTTCTCAAGATTACTTTGGCTATTTGGGGTCTTTTTTGTTTCCATACAAACTGTAAAATTTTTTGTTCTAGTTCTGTGAAAAATACCATTGGTAGTTTGATAGGGATTGCATTGAATCTGTAGATTGCTTTCACCCTAGTTGTTTCTTTGAGGCTAGGGGGATTGTGGAAGTTATCTAGTCAGTGAAGGAACCATGAACCAAGAAAATTTGGGGATCTCTGGATTAGGGAATGCTTTTTATTGCCAAAAATTTTTATACACTTCCTAGTTCGATAGAGTTATGCAAAGTATAATGTTTGACAGACTTTCTGGTTATTTAAATTTAATGTCAAACTCTTCTGTGTCATTTTACCTTGAATATATTTATTTCAATGTTTTAGTTTGTTTACTAACTTAGTAAAGATGCTATTTTCTTTGGTTCAGAATCACAGTGCCTCAAAGTCTTTATTAGAACATTTGTTGTTGTATAGCCATTAATGATTTTAGGAAGCTAGAAAAATGTGTTTTAATTTCAAGGCATTATTTTGTTAAGTTAATTAAAATTATACATGCTTTATGTCTAATGATTTATTTGTATCTACATGAAAGCAAAGTATAGTAGATCATGTGGGGGGAATAAAGTTTAATTGAAGGTTCTGACATTTGCTCTTTAATTAATAGTTTTTATATTAGAGAATTATGATTTCATCTTGAAAGTTGAATTTTCTGACAGCTCTTTAGAAATACAGCTGTTATTATAAGTTGAAGTGTACTTTTAAATGGAAAGCTACTTTTGTTAAAGCATTAATTGGTAATTTATTAAATCTTTTTAGAGACTTAACAGGTTTTAACTCCTTTTCCACAAAATATTTCATCTTAAATATTAATTACACACTTCATAATATTAGTCTTCTTCATGCTTGAGTATGGACCTGAAAAGGTAGATATAACTTGGAAACTATTAGTTTTTTTTTTTAATTATTTTGTTTTTGATTTTTTTCTTTTTTTTTTTTGTTTTTTTTTCTTTCTCCTGTTTTGGCCCTCCCCCTTGTGGAGCCCCAGTCTTGGCACACACGCTCTGCCGCCGGCGCCGCGGCCGTGCCACCCCGGCC